>NC_092211.1:18046554-18132577 GCF_043381705.1 Parasteatoda tepidariorum
TCCAAACTCGCATCACTGTGGAACTGTTCCGCTGCATACGAGCTGCTATTGCGCGATAGGAAAATCCTCCTTCTCGAAGGCCGATTATCCTCCCTCGTTCAAACTCCGTAAGTTGCTTGAATTTCTTATTCTTCCGTCGTGGAGGCATACTCAGGTCTCACTAAACGTTTGCCACTAACAAATAATCATAGACTATTTTCAACGTCCCGCTACAGCACTTTATTTATACGCTTTCAGCATCAATTCAGAGGGCGCTGCGCGCGCCACGCACGCGCGATGGCTCTGAAACTTTATTAATTTGCATAATATCCTATATCCATTATTAAAATAATATTTCATTTGATTCTGATGATTCCTTCATGGTGTTGCATTTTCTACAAACAGCAGTTTATATAAGTATATTTCCTATGAGCTGCCTATGTTAGTGCCAAAGCCTGGATTCAGTCACTTCGCGAACTGGGCAAAAACGCTGTGAATTGGCTGACCAATGTCCAAAATTTTCTTGATTTCTTGAATTGGCCGGGCAGATCGCGAAGTGGCATGGGAGGATCAGCCAAAGTTGGAAGAAAAAATCATTGGCTCTGTATAACCATAACTTCATTCTTTAAAAATTACTAGCGGTGGGATGTGGCCATTTGAGACAAAGTAATATATATATAAATTGGTGGTTGGACATCGGGCTCATTCCAAATAAAATGTAATTTTTGGAAATAAAAATTAAAATAATTTTTTTTTCAAATTTTTTGTACCAAAACTACGTTGAGGGGGCCATTTTGAAATTTAACTCAATTTAACAAGATGGCATAACAAGAAAACGCTTAAAACTATTGCTTTTTTTTAACTAGGAGAAAAAATCTTTAAGCAATGCCATTGGGAATTAAAAGTGAGGACTATGTAATTAAACTATCAAAATTCTGGAAATATATATCAGCGTTTGAAATTTGTTATTAAAATAATACTTAGGGTACAATCTTTTTTTTTTTCTTGAAGAAGAAGAAATTTCAAAAGATTTTTCAAGTAAATCTCGATTTTTACCTCTTCGATTTTTTTTCACACCGCTTCAAATATCCTAATTTTAAGAATAAAAAAGAGGGTGGATCATGTTTTATGTTAAAGTAAATTTTTAAATTTTTTTTTTCGCGTAATGTTAAATATCATGGTTTTTTTACATTATAATATCAAGATGGTGCTTTTTGTTTTCGGTTATTAATATTTTGAAATCGACAACTTTACTCAACAAATTGCTATATTAATAACTGCTTTAATAAAATGAAATAGTTGATGAGAATTTTAATTTATTTTCCAAAAGTAAAAAAGACAGAAACATTAGCTTAAAAATTTATTAAATATTAAAAATAATTTCTTTTATAAATTCTTTGCTGTCTCTCTAGAAAGCTTCAACGCCCCCTCCCCTTAATTTTTATTAAATTAAACTCAAAAGAAGAATAAGTTGAAGATTATTTTAAAAAGTTATTAAGACAAAAAAAAAATAAACAAATCAATAAGTTTAATAAATTTTAATTACAAATAAGTAATAAATAAAAAAGCTTGATAATCTTAGATTCCCACACCAGCAATGTAGCTAATAAAAGATTTTCTTGTGGGACAATAATCTTTGACTCAGAGGGGACACCTGTGTCCCATCATTTTTCTAATGCTCTAATTACGAACAAAAATACAATTTAGTATTTTTTAATTTTAAAAAGCAGTCTAACAGAAAAAAATTTGTCGGAATTACATTTGTACTAAAATAGAATTTCAAATTTTACCTTTAACGCAGAAAAAGCACCGATGTTTCATAACCGTAAACAATGAAAATGAATAATAAATAAATAATGAATGAATAATAAATAATGAAATAAATAATGAATGAATAATAAATAATGAAATAAATAATGAATACTTATGAATGAAGGAAATAAATAATGAATGTTTCACTTATTTGACCTAAATTAAGGAAAATGCTAAAAATAAAGTGTGAAAATTATGTTTAATGAACATTTTGTGTCAAAATGTTAACACTCGCGAATTTTAAATCATAAAAGAATAAAATTTTAAAAAAAGGAAATAGTAATATTAATTATAATATTAATTATCATAATAATTATAATATTAATTATCATAATTATAATATTAATTATAATAATAATAAATTAATATGGAAATGATGAAGGCCAGATTGAGTGTTGTCATTGAATATAAACCGGTTGCTGATTCAAAACATGTCGGCGATTCATGTCCATAAAACTCATTCATTGCACCGTAATCGGTAACTACTATGAAGTTCTGCAAACAATTTACCAAACAGAGATGTGAAAAATCCTTATAAGTGTAAAAGATACGCCTCAGTTTGCCTTTAAAAATCTTACAAAAGTCCATTTTAATCTCCTTGGAAAGCTCTAAAACTTCCTTTACTGTGTTAGAATCACCAGTGCCGAGAAATGCGGAATAGATATTGTCAAAATGGGTTGCATAATTAATTCCAAATTTGCTTGTTTTCCTTGAATAGTAAGAAAGAAAAGTGGATTGCTCCGTTGTGAAAACCATGTCGGTTTCCTGTTCAGAAATCATGTTGTTCCCCATAATAATTTTGAAAGTATACAATTCTATCAAATGAAACTTCGAAAAATGCTAGAACTTAAGACGTTCTCTCTGGCTCTGGAGTATGTACCCCTTTAGAACACTCCTCCCACTTCCAAGAAGATTATATCACTTCCGGGCATGGAAGTGGGCGGTTAAAGTTGGGTTGACGAGTTGAATTCCAAAATGGACTGACAATGGGACTTAGAAATGGATCTGAAGAAAGAATGTGGAGAATGTTGTACTACTAATTTTTATAGATATTATTTGAACGTAACCTTTATTTATTTTAGAAACTATGTTATTCGCTGAATAATGTTATTTTATAACAGCTAATAAAAGAATAGTCGTTGTAGTTTATTAAATCAAAACGGTATTATGCTGTTATAATTTTTCAGTTAAAATAATTAGAATTTGTTAAAAATGTATGAATTTGTAAATAATTTTTAAATATTTTTCATTTCTTAACATACGCATTCATTTGAGAAGAAAACACTTTAATTCTTTTATTTATTTTTAACTTTTTAAGCGATTTTTCAGTGCTCTCACATGCAAAATTAATCAGTTTAAATTAGATTTCTTTTTTACGTAATTTTTTGTTCCTTAAAAGAATTAAATATACTGATCAATTATTTTTTTTCAACATTAATTTTATAACCATAGTTAAACAGCCGACCGTCATCATTATCAATATACTTCCTTACTATATTTAAGTTTTTATGTAAACTCGAAGGCTACATATATATATATATGTATATATATATTCAAAACGAAGATGAAACAAAGGAAAATTATAGACATATGAAAAAGGAGGGGGGGAATAATAATTTTAAAAAAAAATAATTTAAAAAAAAGGATGAAATTTAATTAAAGGATGAATTTAAAAAAACCGGAAAATAAAAGATATAATCTTTTCATCAGCCCACACGATTATATCCGCAAAAAAGAGTGCTTTCTAATATTGTATCAATATAGCCAAAGCAAAATATATTAATTCAATAGTGTGAGGAGCACTCAAAAAATTTTTTTACAAAAATTGCAACAAATAAAATAGAACACAATAAGTAAAAATCACAGGTAAAAACATAGTCTTCGTGTTTTCTTGTATTTATTTATTTTGTTGTATATATATATATATATGTATATATAAGGATAAAATGTATTTAGCATATCTTGGCATGATACTATTGTTCGCGGATAACATTATGCCATCCACACCATGATAACTAAAATTTACCGCTATTAAGTGATTTTCTCAGATACATATCCTTTTCAAGGTACATATCCTTTTCAAGGTACATATCCTTTTTCAGTTTCTGTGTAGCAAGACAAAGTTGAACACTCAAAACTGCTACGATTTTTTTGTATAATGAGATAATATTTTACACAAGCAAGAAATACTATCAAATGCTTTATTAATTTTTAATAACCAACAATAAAAAAAATAACGACAGTTTGCTCCTAGATGAGTATATATATATGTATAAATGAATTTATTATTTTGAAATAGGAATTTATTGTTTGAACAAGTTTACTTTTCCTCATTAACGTGTTTTAAATTTATTTTGTTTGCTATGCAACTGAGGAGGATAGCTTCTGTTCTTAAAAAAATTTACTTTTAATGAGACCTATTTTCAAGTTACGCTACTTTTGTTAACCTAATCCATAAATGCGGCAATGTAAAAAATTCTGGATCAAATTACGGTGAAAAGTACCGGTACTTGGTGTGCATCATACTTTTTACCGCGAAATTCATTTTTACAGGAACATGTTACGGAACAAAACATTTAAAATACCGTACTTTTCACAGTAATAATTACAGCAAAACCACTGAATCATTCGAATCAAATAAATACTGTAAAATTTACGGTATAACATTTTACGATAAAAATGAATTTTTTCGTTAAATGGATTTTACGAAGGATGTACCTGTACGAAAATGTCGGTACTTTATAACGTAATTTGATCTGAAATATTTTACTTTGGGATTGAAATTCGTTGTATTTACAGTAAAAACTATAAATAACTTTTAAGGAGGATAAGTTAATCTTAGAGGCCAGAAATTAATATTTAAGAGAAGAAAAGTCAAAACTTTTGGCCTGCCGAAGGAAAAACTTTCAAGTTTCATCAGACAATCAAGTAGGTTTTGATAGTTTGGGCACCTGCCATCCTTAACAGTAATTTATAAGATTCTCACAGCTTTTTTTTTATACCTTCCCTTACATAATGACTTGAGAAAGCTAATAAGTAAATTTTTTTGCCTTCATTCAAATACATTTTCAGGGTGGTCATTAAGAAACACCTTGCACATTATAACACCCTGCACATTACACCCTGCCTGAATTATAGACTGTATCTAAATGCTTCAAAATTCCTCAGTGATATAAAACATACTTACTATAACTTGCGGTACCCCATTCACTCTTCCACGGAGCAGTAAGGTTAGCTCTAGACGAGCCCGCGATTTTTTAGAAACTGTATGTAAGACATGCTGCTTGCGCAAGCCGTGGATGGCCATGACGTGCGATCACATATAGAAGTCTCATGCTGTGATTCTCCTTAAGTAAAATTTCTCTTCAAACAAGTTCCTTAAACTTGTTTCCTAGTGCAGAGGTTTTTTCACTCAGTTGTACAACATAGAAGAAAATTTTGACCCTAAACTCCAAAACAATGAATTGCTTGGTAAAGTAATAATCTGATAGGTAGGTACTTTATTTACGTCCAGGAGGCATGCCATCACGATTTTGTGAGGCCACTTCTTCAATTTAGACATAGATATCTTTCCTTCTCCTTTGGATATCCAAAGGAGAAGGAAAGTTTCGCCAGATCACTGTCGATTTTTTTCAACAGCAATCAAAAGTGCGTAAACCGCATACAGTAAGAATGACCCTATAGAGATGGGATTGCTAGATTAGTATTACGCAACTTGGTTTTGGCAACACAGAAAGTGAACACATATTTATTTACTTTTTAGCGGGGGAGGGATGAAGTTGAAACAGCTGATATATCCTATTCTTTAATTCCATAATGTTTATTTGTTTCTTTGCTATAAAGTGACTATAAAACTAATTCTTTACAATGATGATTTTGTTATCTATTGTCGTGGCATTTTACTGTGTGACAAATGACATTTTTATCTAAAGATTAACAATATTCACGTGACCAATGGGTTCTAGACTAAGGTGACAGATTGAAAATTGTAGTTTTTCTTGAATTGGAAACAATTTATTGCTTATCAACATGTTTAAATAAATAAATATTCACAATATTTTTTTTATTTACAACAATTTCTATTATTTTATGGTGTGTGTGCAGTTTTAGAAAATAATTGTGGCATTTTCCTAGATTATGAGGAAAGTTTGTTTTCCTTAATAGGTCGATGTTCAAATTTTGACGAAAATAAGCTCATTTGTAATTATAAAAATTAAGACTCTCTGAAACATAATTTTAAATTCCTTTTTTTTCTCATAATTCATTCATAACCGACCTGTATTTCATCCAACAGTTATAAAAGAAATATTTAAAATAACTTATATTTATGCCATGTCATAGTTATAGTTTTTCAGCCTTGTCATTCATTTATTTCGTATGAAACTCAATTTTTAGGATTATGGACAGCTAAAATTAATATTGAAAGTGATAGCTTTATATTCTAGATTAATCTAATTTTGCTATTATATTCTAGATTAATTTTGCTGTTCCTAAATACTATGCTTAATATTTTAGATTAATTTAATTTTACAAATAATGCTTAGATAATTGATTGTAATTTTAAATTTTTTTTCTCATCACCATAATAACTGAATTTTTGAAAGTATAATTAATTTTAAATTCAAGTAAAAAATTGTAGGTTTATATTCTAGATTAAGTATTTTTTAAATATATGTAACATTTTAGTAATTGCTTGTATGCTACATCCTCATTCTTTCATCTCTTATAAATCTTAATTTTTGGGAAACTTATAAGTGAAAATTGAAAGCAGTCTAGCACTATACTCTAGATTAATTCAGTTTTACTATTTGTCCTGAATTCTTAAAAATTATACTACAGAATAATTTTCATTTTGTCTGAATTCTTTTATTATGGCTTTTTTTTATTTCTGATTTTCTTAACACTTTTTAAAATTTTGTTGTGAAAATACTTTTCAATTAAATTTCAAGTGTTCAATTCAAAAACTTAAAAAGTTGCTAGGAAATTGTCTTAATTTTTATTCTTATTTTTTATTTATTTATTATTGTTCTTTTTAATGTTTTTCTTATCTCTTATGAAACTTAGTTTTTGGGAGTGCATACCAGCAAATATCCAAAAGATTATTCTCTATTCAGCTTAGACATATACCAAAAATCAATTCACAGCTAGATTTGATGCCACTTGTAGCTTGCAAAATATAACAGTCAAACATAAAGCCAAATTTTAGGACAAATATATGAATCTATCGAAAAGTTTCAATATTCATATTAAATATTTTCAAAATATGTAATAGTCATTTCTTAGTTAAAAATTGCTAATAAATTTTATAAAATCTAGGTTTTGGGCTGAAAAAAAGTAGAAAAAAATTATTCACCTCTAGAATAGATAATTAAAATTCTCATAAAAAATTATAGGTGTATATTCTAGATTTATTATTGATTGCTCTTGTTCTAAATGAATACTCTCTTCAAAATGAGTTTTGCATATGACGGTTCATTGTTGGAAAATTATTATGGAATAAAAATTTAGCTTTTGTGAGACTGCAATAAATTTAATTTTTATCTAGCAATTTATATAAAAACTAAATCAACAATTTAGTTATTCTTTGGGGTTATAAGGAAGGAATGTTAAAAGTATAATTCATAACATTTTCAAATTATAAAACATTCAAAGTTTTGCTAGCTCTTTCCTCGTTAAAAATTTTAAATTGTAGCTGATTTTTAACTTTTTCTATAGAAAAATAGATTTTCTATTTATTTATTTATTTAATTTTTTTTTGTTTTTTTTTTTTTGCTGTTCAATAAATTATCAAATTCATAATTTTAAAATAAATCTTTGAACTACATTTGTTTTTAATGAATAAAGAAGTTGTTAAAAAAAGCAGCGCATGTGATAGGACATTCTTAAAATCTTATAATTCTTATTGCTTTTTCAAAATGAAAAATTTTTTGCAATTTTTTTATTGCGAAGTAAAATTTTATTGCAATTAAAGAGTACCTACAGATTTTTTATGTTTTACAAAAACAAATTTCTATGATATTGACTTCGTAATTTTTTGGCTTGTTTTTTCAATAGTTAACGACTCATGCAAACGTTTTTGATAAGCAATGCAAATGTATAAGACATGGTCTATTAAATATATTCAGACGTTTTCCGAATTCACATTTAAAACTTGATTAAAGTTAATCATCAGTACACAATTAGAGAAGGTGATAACTTTTCTTTTTAAATGTTTGTTTAGTCTCCAAAAATTTTGATAAACTTTTTTCTTTTAAATTTAAACTTTTTATTGTATTTTTTAGGGAAAATCCCTCCCATCTCTTTGAATGTTTCTTTGAAATCGTCATTCCAAGTGAAAATGAAAAAAGTAAGTTTATTTTTTAATTGTGATACGTATACCAGTATTACTAATGAATGACTAACATATAAGTTTATTTTTATTTTGAATTTTAGAAGCATGGATACTTCAAAAATATCCTGA
Organism: Parasteatoda tepidariorum; assembly: GCF_043381705.1. Lineage (NCBI taxonomy): Eukaryota > Metazoa > Arthropoda > Arachnida > Araneae > Theridiidae > Parasteatoda > Parasteatoda tepidariorum. Next base: position 18,054,806 of record NC_092211.1, read on the forward strand.
AGACTTTAACGATCAGGTAATTTTTTTTCTAATGTTCTTTTCTAATTAATTTTCTTTTTAAGTGTGAAGCTGCAGTGCAGTATTTATTAAACAGACTTAGCTGAAGTTAAAAACTTTCAGTGAACACAAAATCTCAGTTACAAAACTTTCTGCACGCATTGATTAACTCTTTCAACCCCCTTATTATGGCAAATTTGTTTGATAATCACAGAGTTTTTTAAAAAAATTTATTTTTATAAGACTCTTATTTAACTATTACCACAGAGATAAGTTTGGTAAAAAACCAAAAAATCTGAAAGTAGCAAAATTTTATGTGCAAAAACACTTTTTAAATAATTGAAAAAATACCTAGGAAATTTAAATTAAAAAAAAGTATGTAGGAAATGTTTATCGACCAAATGTATCAATGTCTTAATGAAAATATTGATTCAAGATTTTATTATCTATTTAAACTGTGAATATGAATCTCAAAATGTGTTTTTTAAATCACTGAAACATGAATCTCAACATTTAATTTAAAAACTGTGTAAATATGAATCTCAATGTTTGATTTTAAAAGTGCATGAATGCAAATCTAAATGTTTGACTTAAAAACCGTATGAATATGAATCTCAATGTTTAATTTTAAAATTGTGTGAATGCGAAACGCGATATTTAATATAAAATCATGAAAGCTTGAAGCGGGATCTTAAGTTGTGTAAATGGGAATCACGATGTGTGATTTGAAATCATGGAATATAATTTTAAATCTCTTTTGAATTCGAAAGAAAAAGCATAAAAACCAATATTTCTTTTCTATTTTAGTAATAGTAAAAAATTTTCCTGAAACGTCATCCGCTCTCTTGTGTATATTATACTGGTCTGGTATTAAATGTATTGTTTCATTTTAGCCTTGTATCTAATTTCAGTATTTAGTTTCTAGCCAATAGCATACTATGCCTTTAGTTTGAATTACTTACAGTGAAAGTCTGTTTTATAACTATAATACATAATAGATGAAATTGTTGTTATAGAGAGTTTGCCATTATAAGCAGATACAAAATAGACATATTTACTTCTTTTATTTTGAGCAGCTATTTTAATTTTAAATACATATCTTTAGTAGACTGCTTTTGCCTACAGATTGTAGGCTGAAATGCGTAACTCACTACATTTTGAAAGGCAGAAATGTTTAGCAAGTTTCATAATTGTAATAATCGTAATAATTTTTCCACAGAAGATAATGAAATGGCGTGCAATACCTTTTCACATCATTGATTAACAGACATGTGATCTCCAAAATATGCCTTCTTTTGAAGTGCTGGGCAAAGTTCTTCACAATTGTGGTGGAACTTTTCTTTTGTTCGGAAAAAGATAACTTAGCCGGTAGTTGCCCACACTTTGCTTTACAAGAATACAGAGTCTAAACTATAAGGAAAAAAACTTTCTTTTTGCTTTCCTGTATTAATAAATTAAAAATGTCTTTCATTTAAATATTTTTCATATAGTTTTGCTCATTTAAACAGCAGAAAAATGTTTTTCCCTAAAACATTTTTTGTTGTAAGAACAGATAGTAATTTTTAACTAATTATAAGCATTCAGTTATTGTATCTTTAATATTTGCATTTTAAGGGAGACCTAGAAATATTTCGTAATAGTGAACTATACTGCATTCATTACATTGAGTGAGTTTTTCTTTTTACTCTATTTTCTAACTGCTTTGCACCTGCTATGCAAATTTTTACTTTCGCTGAGTTTTTTTCTTCATGATTTTATAAACATTTCAATGGTTTTGTAGCAAATGTTTCTATTCTGTCTCAAGTGTTATGACGTAGCATTATGTATCTGTAATATTTTATTTATTTGTATTTTTTATCTATTACATAACTCTATAATTTATTTTCACTTTTAGGAAGTGTTGAAGTCTGTTCCTGAATTTTCTTGTCCCTGCAACTTCACAAAGTAATAAATGTTTTTTTTTATACATTTCTCTGTTTTTTCCCCGTTTTAAATTAACTTTGTTTTTTTTAAATAAATCTGATTTTATTAGAGTTTGAGTTTAGTCAGTGCTTTTCAGGATTTACTAAAAAGCAATGATATACTAAAAGCAATGATTAAACATTAAATATGCATATTTTTGAAAATATTGAACCCCCTTCTATACTTGCTTAAGAAAGTAACAACACCTCTTTTTGTATATTTCTTTTACTGTAGTAATCTAATTTTAGGATTAAGTTCAAATATAAGATTTATCTTTGCATTACAAAAAATTATATTTCAGTTCATTTTATGATGAAATGAATGATTTGAAAATTTTTCAGTTTAACATAGTTTAAACAGAAAAACTTAGGTATAATATGATTTAAATTTAGCCCATAAACATCTGATCAGATGCTTTCCTAAGCTTTTACATCCATTTCCCCATAAATCTATCAACATTTCTTCAATTGGGTATGAATCTTGGGCCACTTTTTCATCTATCCATTCTGCATCCTCTATTCTTTTAACATATTTATTTACACATGTTGTTCTTTTACTGAACAGTCTTCTATTCTTTAGTAACCTTTTTTTTTGCCGAAACTCTAGACATTTTTCCGACTTTCTCTCTCGCCGAATGTAACTTATGTTTCAGATTTTTCCAAGTTTAATTTTATGTGATTTTTTTATTACTTTATATCTTTGAAAAAAAAATTATTATAGGGATTTTAGTGTTTTATATAAGCGAAGCTTATACCACTCCTCTACCTTTGTCAGCATAAATAAGCAAATCACATACCTCTCTCCTCCTAAAGTGCCTTTAAGTGGATTTTAAAGTTAATTTTCATATTGCTACATTTTTTTATGGGGGAGATTTTTCTTGAAGAAATTTTTAGAGAAGTTGAAATATAGAAATTGCAATGTTTAAAACATGAAATAGAAATATTTTGTATACTTACTATGGCAATTCATTCTGTTTCTTAAATCTGTTTATAGTCGTGTGATTAATGTAAATTCTCATAATCTTTTTTTTCTTTCTTTTATCTTGCATTTTTCATTCTTTCAATTTTTTTTGTATTATGAAGAAAATTTTGTGTTAGCATCTGTGCCAAACAAGTTTCTATAACTTTTTTTAAAGATTTATTTAAAGTTAAACATCTGGCAATTTTATTTATTTCTTGGCAACTTCAGTTGGTGTTAACAAATATCAATATGGAAATATCTTCAGTATCAGACATAGTAGGGTTTACAATATTTTGTGCTGTAACATTTTCAGTTAATATTAACAATCTAGTTAATCTTCAATGAATAATATTATAGAATTTATGTATNATGTTCAAATATTTTTTAGAAGAGTTATAATAGTTAAAACCACCTACAGAATCCAGTGATATTAACTCAAAAGGTTCTTTGCAGGGTGGCATTGACTGTAACAAACCGTATTTTTTCAAGTCTGAGACCTTATTAAATTGACAAGTTTCACAGTGCTTAACATAATTACTAATGTCCTTAATAATATCTGACCAATAATAGTATGGGGAAATAATGCTTAACATTTTCTTTACACCTGGGTGACCATATTCTTCATGTACTTTTGAAATTAATTCTTCTCTTAAGGAAAAGGGGACTACAATTTTAATTAAACCCTTTTTACTTACAGTTAAAATATCATTAATTTTCTTAAAATTAGGATTATTTACATTATCAAGCCTTTGATGTTCAATTAATTTTTCTTTTTGAATTAAATGAGTTGGATAGCAATTATGGTGAGAAATTTTATTTCTAGAGAGCATATCTGCCTCATAATTAGTACTTCCTTTTTTATATTTTATCTCATATTNTGGAAGAATATAAATACCCTAACACTAGAAAATTAACTTCTCCTTATTCAGGCCCTTACACTATATTAAGGAAACTTTCTAATGTAAACTTTGAGATAGATAAATATAATAATCAAACTGAAATCGTTCACTCTTCCAAATTAAGATATTTTTATCCAGTTGAAGAATTTCATTTAACACCAGAAGGTGAAAATTAAGAGTACATTTTATGTAAATTTTAGTCAATTTCTGTTATGATATTTTTGTAATTTTGCTATAAGGAAAATTCGAATTTTGTAATTTATTAAAAATGATACTGAACTGTTATCAATAATATTAATAAGAAGAATTATTGAAGGAAAAATTATGAATTTTGTTATACATTAAGACTAAGTTTGAACTGTCATATATATTGATGATGATGAGAAGAAATATTACCCCTTTTCTGGAAGATCCGACCCTTAATTAGTGAAAACCAGCGTAGTGTTTACCCATACCTGAGATAACAGGTTATGTGGACGAAGCTTTATCTTTTCTTTTGTCTTTGTGGAAATATTAAACCACAAATGCATATAATTGATGATGACACACTTAAGGTTGCCAGGATCTTCCATAACTGGAAATTATGTTTGGAATTGTATTTTTCTTTACTTTATATTTTGATGTTTGTATTTTATGAAGGTGTTTATACTTTATACAGTGACATGCAGTCACAAAGAATGAGAAGTGGCAACGATGCCAAAAATGTTTAAGAAATTGAGTTTTTAAATTTTAGGCCTAAAAAATGAATGTTAGTGAAAATGAGTACTAAAAAATGAATATTGTTTGTGGAAATGAGTACAAAAAAATGAATATTGGATGTGGAATGAGTACTAAAATTGATTATTTTGTGAAAATAAGGAAAGTTGTTGTAAGGTATGTACTAGAAGGAATAGTGAATACTGAGATTAAGTAGTGTATTTGAGATTTATAGAAATGAAGAGGAAAGTTAGTTTTTCTTACTTGAAGTATTTTAAGGAGTTAGTTAAAGAGAATATTTTGAATAACTATTTCAAAGTGTAACAGAAGAGGGAAAATTTATGAGTATTTCAAAGCTCTGTGAGATGAATATTTAAGAGATTTTTCTAAGAGATTTAGGATAATGATGAAGTTTTATAAGCATGCTAATAGGTCCTCAATCAAGTGACTAATGTCACAAGGACTTAAACGTACGTAGCAATTTTTAAGGCCTATTGTTTAGTTGCAACTACATTTTTATATTTATATTTTTAAAGTAGATGTTACTTTAGCATCTTAAGAAGTAGAATATTGAGTGTTTTTATAAATGTTTTATATAATCTATTTTAAAAAATTTTGAGAGTTAGTACGAAACCATTACAATTGAGGTAGTTTCATACGTTTTGTTAACATTATATTTGAAAATTGTTTTTATTTTTAGATTGTTTTTGTAATTCAGATCATGTGATCTGAATCATCCAGATTAATATTCATTTTAAATAGTTAAATAGAAGATGGTAAGTAAGGATTTTGATCTTTCCTCATTGAGATGTGATGTGGAGCCTGATCACCTCCGGGTCAACACCTTTGAGAGGGGGGATATTGTAGTATCTAAAATACTAGCTTTATAAAATTAAAAGGATCTTTTGAGACTAAACTCAAACAGAATTATATCTATCTGCAGATAAGCTTATCTGGTCTCTGAGAACATTAAATTTCTCTTTCACATACTTAACTTGGCTCTTCGCGTATACATTTAGTCCCGTTGAATAGCGATGAAATCTTTATTTATAAAATGAATCCACCCCGCACATTAAGAAGCCGAATTCCCATTAAAGTCAAAAACCACATTGAGATATTAGCTCACCCCCGTCCATCTGGTCTTCAGATGTTACAGAACGCCGGTCCTAACAAAGAAGATATAAAAAATGGTCTGGATTATTTGGGTCACATGACATGAAGGAAATTATATGTAACACGTAAAAAAGTGTACACTTATCTTTTAGGAATGAAACTGTAAGCATCTATCCAGGAGCTCTGCTCCATGTATATATAATTTGTAAATAGATTCCTTATTCTTAATCTCAATAAAGGCATAGAAAATGCATTATGTTGTCATCCTTATATAAAGGATATTAAAAATATTAAAACATGACTGCGAAAATTGGAATCAACAAAATAATGATTCATGAATGAAAGCACGGCTAAAGAGTTTACGAGGAAAATAGAGGAGGAGCACTACATATATATACACACATATGTATGTGTGTGTTATAAAAAGAACAGCTGCTATTAAAAGACAGCTTTTATAACTATCTGGAGTTGAACAAATTTTTTTGACTCCAACTTTTGCAAAATAGTCCTCAATATCCAGTCAACAACCTTGCTTTTTCTATTCAAAATACAACTTATTTTCAAAATTTGTTGAAGCATTATTGTTGCTCTTATTTTCTGCATTTAAAATTTTTATTAAGGTCAATGATGTAAGGTAATTTGTGTGAAAAGAATAAAATCCTTTTTTTCTTTACGGTCCAATCGTGCAACATTTTTAAACTTATTTATTTTTGTAAAAAATTTTTTTTTTGAATAGTGTGAGTAAATGCAATATAATAAGTATTGCAGACATGATTATGCTCCGGAAAAAATCCGGATTTCCGGATTTTTCACTAATTGCGATAGTTTTCGGAAACCCAAGGTCCAGAAGTTTCAAGAAATCATCGATCACATTTATGTATAAAATTTATTGTATGTTTTATTTAGAAATATTAGAATTAGAATTTATACTTGGCAGCTCTTTCATTTGTAAATATTTTTTCTGCTATAATAGTAAATGTGATTAGACATAAAAGTAAACTTATACATTAAAAACATTATCCATTTAAATTATGCTGCATATAATTTATTTAGAATTTCGACATTCATTTTTTGAAATGCGTCATTAATGATTTCACTCAAGAAATTTTCATGATTTTTGAGTTGGGCTCACAATTACCCCTGGTATTGTGTAAATGTTTAATAGATGAATTATAAATGTTTTGTTTCTTTTCTAGTGAAAACATTCAGCACTTCTCCTTTGTTTTGACCAGCTTAGACAGCAAATGGAGTTTTGGTTATTGTAGAAGTGTTCCCAAAACTCCAACTTTGTTTGTTTTGCTCAGGTATATTGAATTTTATATAGTTCTTTTTAATTTATTCAATTTGAAGCCAAATAGTTGAATCTGGTGCAATGATATTTCCTGATTCCATGTTATATTTACTTCACACGCTTTTAAACTGGATGTTTTATCTACAAATATATTATTTGTTTATGTATTTGTGAGTAAAAAAATTTTTTTAAAGATAATTTAGTGGTTTTCAGATGCATTAATAATTGCTTGAAATGGATGGCACAGTGGTTAGAACATGACACTGTCTCTGTTAAGAGTCAGGGGTTTTATCCCTGGTTACGACATGAAATCCAACCTGCCTAAAATAAATGAGTAACAGCTTGTCTAGAGCCGTGATGGCTCTATGATTAGGACACTGAACTGTTATTGTGAAGAACTGGGATTCGATCCCCAATGGCGACTTAAAGCCCATCCAGCTACGGATCTGTGGGTACCACCTTGTTTGGGAAGTTTGTTGACCACATTGCCACAAACATGCCGTTCGTCACATAAATGTGGAGCCTTAACCCCCTGGCCCACAACAGGCTGTTCCAGGAATGCTTTACTTTTTCTACCAGCTTGTCTGGAAAGTATAGGGAACAGATGCACAATTAAATCCACATCTCCACTGTTATGACGTTGGTTAAATAATTGGAGAGCTTTAACCTCAATGACCTCCTGGTCCTTAAGAGACTGTAATTGTTTTTTTAATCACCATTTCACTATGCATTTATGTTTTTCTAGCATGCATTAATATTTGTCAGCTTAATTTTACGATGAGTAAATGATCAAATAAGTATAAATTAATTTTTACAAATTTTCTTTTTTTTTTACGATAGTTTATTGAAATACATTGTTCTCTTGAACCAAAATTAAAATCATCGACCATAGTGTTGAAGAAAAACTTGACCACACTAGATTTTAAATTAATTTTTTTAGTAGATAAATTTTACCTCTCATAAAATACATTCATGAAACTGCAGGAGAGAAAAGTAATAATAATAATAAACTCTCATTTATCTGTAACAAAATTGCATACTAACTTATAATATTAATTTTTATTGCTGATTTTTGAATTTTTAAAATACTTAATATTCTATGAAAGTGTTTTATTTAAAATATCTTAATATTTCATTAAAATACAAATAAAAACAATAATTTTCCTTAAAAACTTTAAGACATAGTATGAAAATTTTAATGAAATGTGCTATGTTAAAGATATTCTTTCCATTTTTGAATAATTTTGCATTATATATAACTATTGAATACATTGCATTATTGACCCTGCTTTAAATTTAATGCAGTAAATTTGTTTTTTTCTTTCTTTAAAAAATAAAAATAAATTATTGCTTCTAACAGTTTCAAAATATATGACTTGAACTTCAAAAGTGTAAGAATTATTGTTTTAAGCTGTTTCTAAATACCCAACCACATCTTTAGTAAATATTTTGTATTTATTTTTACTCCAAATAACATTTATGTATAATTTTATTTATAATTCCAGCTTTTTGCCTTGGCATGAAACATTCTACAAAATTCTAAATCAGATTTCAAATCTCACAAATGAAAGGGAGGTCAGTTATTGTTCATAAAGAGCTATTTTCTGCTATAGTATTTCTTGATTTGCCTATCAGAAATTAATGTGATATTTTTATTTATTTAGTCTGGATTGCTATCCAACTTTTTGGAATCTTTGTACAACTCTCCAGTACCTGATCCAGGTCTTAATTTACATATTTCATATAGTGATAAAGTATGTATCTTGTTAAAACAAATTATTAAACATGTCCTGCGAATTCTTATGCTTATTTCCTTCTTTTTCTTTTTTTTCTTTACAGGAACTTATTGTTTACTGCCCAAATCATTTAAAACTTCCCAGCATTCCAGAAAATGTATGTAATTTACTTATGCTACTCATTATCTTCACATCATTGAACAGTTTATAGCTTTTTTTGTTAGATTAACCATTTTATTTTTAATTGTTTTTCCATTTCTTTCTCTTTTTATTATATCTATATTGGAGGATCTTGTAAAGTAACCATACTGTTAAAAAGTTTCTTTCACACTCTTCTGAAAATGTATTGAAACTAATTAAATAAATTACTTGATAAAGATTGAAGTCATATTATGGCAATTTGAATATTTTACTATAGCATATAAAAGGATCATTCGCTATTTTAATTTAGTGATACTATAAGTTGTGTCGATTAAACTGAGTGTTCTGTGTTTCGTTTGCTTTCTGTATCTTTCATATTTATATTAATATTTTTATGTAATACGGAGGATATTGTTATTTAACTTAATCTTCATTCTAACATTTCATTATATTGTATTCCTAATCTATGTAATAGTAATAGAGTTCAGCGAATTAAATTTATCTCTTAATTTCAGTGAGAATTTTTTTTTATCTTCCTTAAAAATAGAGCAAAATGTTATTGTTGTGAGTCGCTAGGATATCTACTGTGGTTGATTTTACTTTTATATTGCAGTTTTATGTGCTCATTATCGCAAACATATTTTGTGTAAAGTGATCAATTTAAATATGTTTTATTCTGTTTCAGAGAAACCTAACTGAGTATTTTAATGCCATTGATGCACACAACATGATGGTTATATTTGCCAGGTATAAATCTCATTTTATAGTAGTAGTTTAAATCAGAACCAGACTTTTTTTTATGGTCCAAACAACTTTAAACCATAAGATTGATATATAAAAAAATATATAGGCTTTATGAAATTTTAGAAAAGCTTTGCTGTATGATTTATTAAATTGTATGCTTGTAGTTGTTCACAGAAATCTTCGGTTTATGAAACTAACCTGAATAATTTGTAATGTTTGTTAAAATAAAAATTTCATTTAAAGATATTTTAACAAAAAATTCCTTTATTTTGTTACATTGAACTTGCATTTTATTCTTATTGCATTAATCTAGTTTGCATTTTATTATGTAAAACTTTAGTTTAAGAATTGTGTTAGTTTCTACCCATTTAAAATTTCTGATTTCTTTCTTTATCTTTTTATCACAAATACTTACTTCTTGATTGAAAACCCACTCAACAGCTTTTAAAGCCATATATTTTGCCGTTTAAATTACTCCTGAAATATTTTCTTAAAGAAATGAACAAGGTTGATATCAATAATTATTGATTTTAATTTTTGTTTCTGCTGTTTTCAAAAGTTTTGTCACTTTTTTAAAGTAGTTTGTGCCTTTTCTGTATTATATATTCAAGGGCAAATGAGCGATTTGGAATAAATGAAATTTTGTTCTAATATGTAAACATTTATTGCAGTATGCTTCACGAACGTAGAATAATAATTAAGTCAAAAAATCTTTGTCGACTGAGTGCCTGTGTACAAGCAGCCAATTCTCTTATATACCCAATGCATTGGTAAGCTTACTTTCTTCCTTTTTTATGTTATTACTCTCAATAAAGGTCAATAATTATCCAATAAATGTTTTCATACCAAACCTCATTTTATTAAAATTGAAAAAAAATTTGTCAATAACAAAATGATTGCTTATTTTTCAAATACTGTAAAAAAAAAAAGTATTTTAAATGATTTTGTTAACATTATTATCCATTTTTTTCATATAAAGGATTTCATACTGAAACCTTAACATTGTAACAAGTTTATTGTTGTCAAAGTTTGATAGCTGAATTCTGAATTTTTTATTTAAATTTCTTAATCTTTCTCACAGTTTTTATGAATATTGCTAATTACCTAATATTTTAATGTTTTTTTTTTTTACTTCTTTTTTTTTATTTTGGTTAATTTCAAAAATTATGTGAAAGTGATATGTTTTGAACATTATCACTTTCTAAGATGTGATTGTACAATGATTGTGCTTGTATATCAACTACTATGTGTTATGAACTTAACTTATTTTCTCTATAGTACTGATCATTAGGATAAAATTTTGCTTATGTTTTCTTAACTTTTCATTAGAAGTATGCGTGTAATATTCATGTAACAGAATTCAAGTATTTGTGACCTGAAAAATTGCTTTACTCATTACTCTATCAAACATTGTTCATAAAAATGCATTTTTAGCAAGAGATCGAGTAACAAAACTTTTGTGGTAAAGTTTTGCTCTCTGCATCCTATTATGCAAAATACACGCAATGTTAAATGTTTCATTTAAAGAAGCGTTTCAGAGGTAAGCCAAAATCATCTATGAGAGGTGATTTAATGTAATTTCAATTTTATTGGATCAAAAAGTTTGGACAAACTAACCCATGTGTGTGGATTCTAAAGGAGAGTTACTGTGACTAAGGGAAAATTTCAAGCAAAATAATATTGTTAATACAAAATTTTATAATGAAATATGTCTCTGTTGAGTTAAAATTTGTATTCATGTAAGAGTTCATTATTATTCTGTGTATGGAAAGCTGAAATAACAATGGTGAAGAACTGTGCAAAATTAATAGGCGCAGGGTATCCTGGCCTATTAATTTATTATATCCTGGCTTATTAATAGGCACATGGAATGTCATGAATTTCAGTATTGAACAAAATTTGTCAAGAAATGTCATGATTTTAACTATTTCTTTAAGAAAATCATGGAAAGTCATGGATTTAGGTGGCTAAAAAATCTAATTTTTAAAATGGAAATAAGAAATACCCTTCCCCCCCTCCATTTCATGGTGTTCTGAATATCTGAATTTGTAATAAAATCCCCACTCACAATCATATTTTATTAAAATATGAAATATTTTTATCGTGTTCGTTAAAAGTTATGGTGTTCTTTCAAAAAATGAAAGAAAAAACATCATTTCTGGAGCAAATTATCTTTTGAACTTCTGTGATTTCAGAATTTTTGTTATTATTTATTTTTTATTTTATCAATTTAAAATTCTAGCTGAAGCAAGCTAGTCATTGGCGAATTTTTTTATTCCGAAGTGAGAACATAAAAAATCAGGAGTATTTCTTTCCTTTCGAATGAACAAGAAAAGTATGTTTAGAATATAATTCTGCAGAGAAAAATTATTTGCTTTTGTATTTTTTTCGGCTATTTTATTGCTTCAACTCTTTCTTTACTCTGTTTTTTTTTTTAAATTTAAACTCTTTAAATATGAAAATGCAAAGTATAACAGTTTTGGTTATACCTATCATTTCAATTTATGTTGTTATAATGCTTTTGTAAATTTCTTGTTGTGTTTTTGTCGAGAAAATAGTAACTTTATTAAGCCATGAAAAGTCATGAATTAGAAAATTTTAAATCAAGCAGATACCTTTTAGGCGTTAGTGTTGAAATCATTGATAATTCAAGAAAACTTGCACTTCATGAAGGTCTTCCACGTGTGACATATGACGTCAGTGCCAGCTAATCTTTGTCAGTAAAATTGCGTATTAAAGTTGAGCTAAGTTTCTCTACATAAGTTAGAATCTAAATTTACGATAAGTTAATTAAATGTAGAGGCGTATCGCACATCAAATTAGTTGAAATATAATTCTTTCTCATCTACTTCTTTTGCTTAGTTTATATTTATTAATCGTTTATTTATTTAATTGTAACTGTGATATATTTTTGTTTTGTGTACCTGGTAACTTTGATGCATAATTAATTAATGTTCCACTTAGCTTCATACATGTCTTTGTGTTAAGTCTCTGTGTAAATATATTGGGAAATAATTAAAATCTTTTTTGAAAAAATTTGGAATGTGTCACTTACCAGAATTGATACTTGACGGGCTTGGTTTACTCTAAATAGAGTTGAAAAAACAATTGCTAACATAAACAAACACCACGTTTCAACAGCGGTTCGAGATATCCACACTACGTCACTTACAGGTATCCCATTGGCAGAAATATTAGCGTCACGAAAGATTGAGGCAGAGCTTCCAGATTTCTAATTATTGAGAGGGTTCTAAAACTATTTCCCCTCCTCAATGCTTTTTTTTCATTAACTTTATTATTCTTTATTTCAGGCAGCATATCTTTATTCCTGTTCTTCCAAAGCATCTTATTGACTACATGAGGTAAATTGAAAGCTGTTCTTTTTTTATGTTGCAGTTAGGTCAATTTAAATTGTAATGCATATATGGATTACAAAATTGTGTAAATTAAAAACATATTTGTTTTGAAATAAATGTTTCCGAAATTTGAAATATTTCTTGGATAAATATGGTTCTGTGATTGAAGCATTTGCATACCTGCCAAGTCTCCTGTTTTTTAACAAGGACTCCTGTATTTTACGACTATCTCCTGTTTACCTGTATATTCTCAAATTTCTCCGTATTTGTTTAAAAAAATTTTAAAAACAATTTTTTTTACAATAAAATATCTGCTGATGGCTAAAATACTTCTCTTATTCCTCAACAGATGGTGCTATTGCCAGTACTACAGTATGTTGAGTGTTAATTAGTTTAAGTAGTTAATGATTTAAAAAGAAATATTATCTAGGTTAAGATTTATATACATATTTTTTAATTGACTAAATGCTCGAATAATTCGCTCATATTATTTCTAATTTTGAATTTCTCTTTTGACTTACATGATTATGTATTATGTATCAAAACTTTACTCGTAACCTAAAAAATGTCGCTAGTAAAATCTTCTTTATTTTATTTCTCCAATTTTGGCAGGTACGCGTTTGATTATATATATATGGGTCATTCTCACAAAAACAGTCATTTTCATGTCCCCAGTATATTTTATGTTTGTTTTACAGCTTACGAAGAAAAAAAATTCAGGGAAAGTGTCCTTCAGAATGCAAGCTAACAAAAGAATAAAAATAAAATTATCAATTTTTATTTTTTATTTATTTTAGGTAATTAAAATATACCAATATGTCATTCCCTCACTTGTCCCCACTGCTGATTTAAAAAAAGAAAAAAATTGTTTCTGAAATAAAAATTTTTTTTTTACAAATTCGTGTTTTTTATTTCAGAATACTGAAATATAGAATTCAGAAAATCAATTTTAAATTTAATTTCTGATAAAAATATTAACACAGCACTATTTTAAACTTTGTCCCCAGTGTTTCGCGTCATTCCCTCACAACAATGTTCTTATCACCTGCAATCTTCTTAGAATAAAAATATTTTAATAAAAACTTCAGAAGTTAACAACTGGCATCATAGAACAAAATTGCAGTATGTTTCCATCTTCAACTTAAAGAAGCTTTGCTGTGGAATAAATTTGAATGAATCAAACCAGGTAAAATTTTTTACATTTGTCATTCCCTCATGTCATTTTTTAGAGTAAAATAAAATACAACTTCATCGAGAAAGTGGATAATTATATGTTGCTTTCTTGTATGAATATAATTGTATGTGATTGACTTCAGAAATTAATTAGGCCTAACTGTTATTTTTAAATTTTATTGAATTCGTCATTCCCTCACTAGTGTATAAAGTGAGGGAATGACGCTGAAGTGAGGGAATGATTCAAGATGAGTATATTATCAAATTTTTTTTTGTTCAATCGTGCCAGCCAATTTTATTTCCCAAACCTGTAAAAACTATTAAATATATAAGACTAAATTATAATAAATATTAGATATACTTAGTATGTTATCATTTTCAAACTTTAGGTAGATGTAACTTAGATAAAAACATGTATTAAAATAAAATATCATTCCCTCACTATTAGTGTCATTCCCTCACTTTTTAAATAGTGAAAATAATTAATTTACTTATTAATTAATTTGAAAAATAAATTAAAAAATTAATAAATTAATTTATTAAATTAATTAATTTATTTATTAAATTAATTAATTAATTATTAATTATTATAAATTAATTAATTATAAATTAATTATTTAAAAAATTAATTTATTTAAATATTAAGTATAATTTATAGGATATATACTTTCTTTATAATGTCATTACATATTTCTATTAATATAAAAAGTTTCAGGATGTTGGGATTTTATGAACTGAAGGAAAAGTTGGGATTTTATGAACTGAAAAATGACTGTTTTCGTGAGAATGACCCATATATATATACACTTTATATATATATATAGTTATACTTAAATATATATATATATATTTAATCAAACACATTTATTCTTTTTTAAATTGTTACATGTTTTGGTGATAGACAAACTGAGAGGTGACTTCATACAAAAATACATCAAAAAAATTAATAAAAGTAATTTGAACTGACTTAGAAGCCAAATGCTTCATATGTTATCAAAATCTTTCTTGTTTAAGAGAAAAACTGATTGTCACAAAACAAGAAAATTTTAACAGTTGAAGTTTAGATTGCACAATATATTTAGATCACATGATTGTAAACATATATTTTTGTGTGTTAATGATTTGATTTTGTTATATTTTATAATTATTAGATGTGTTACATTATGACATGTTATTCATTTATTATGTATACATATCTCGGCAATAGAAAATATACAGTAAACCTGGTTCTCTATTTTCATAATTCCAACTTAGTCTGCTACCTTAATGCAGTTAGGCAAGGATTATTATGGTAAAAATTCAGATATGTAACAAAATTTGAAAAGATATACATAAAAACTTCGTTACCTGAATTTATTCTAAATGAATAATGATACTAAAAAGTGGATTAAATCCTTATACAGTATAAGAGTTTAAAATTATAACAGAAAAAGTTTTTTTTAACTTTTTGTTCATTGCAATGTTCCCTCAACTTAGTTCTATAATTCTGACTGAAATAAGTTCAGGGAAATTTTTTAAAATTCAAAAAAGTTTCAGCAGTTCGTTTCCATATTTTTTTTAATAGCCTGAGATGAAAAGTGATCTGCGAATGCTGTGATAAACTGTAGCAATCACTGCCATGCTGGAGGTTTTCTGCTACTAGGCATGTAATGTTTGTAAACATACAATATTTTAGAAATTTCGAATTAAACTTTAAATAGTAAATAAATAAAAAAGAAACGTGAAATCGAATGTTACAAAACCAATAATGTTTGACACTTTTTTAGATATACAAGCAGCAGACACAATAACACTTTCAATTTTTACCTGACTTTCTTCAAAATTTAACCGCTTTAATAGCATTTGTGGTTTTCATTTTGTTGTACAAAGGTATAAAAATAGCAGCAAATTGGGCACAAATTGCACTAAAAGTACTTGTAGTTTAACATTTAATTTAAGAAAAATAATAATTGCTGTTAAAAACACTCTCTGTGCAAAAAATAAGAAGTAAAATAATTTGGCCAATAATAATAATTGTCAAATAATTCATATAATAGTTGAAAATTTTGTTTGAGAATAAGAAAAATGCAGATATGTGAAAATGTTTGTTTTTGAACAACATTTGAGGTTCAAAATTTTGAGAATGAGATGTGTTTTTATTTGCAAAAGCTAATGCAAAAAGTACTTCAAGGCTTTATATGAGTTGCGACTTAAGCTTGTAGAAAATTGTTCTCACACTATCAAAATATGCAATGTATAAATTATTAGTTTTTTTCTTTTTTTTCTTCAAAATTTAATAGCTGTGATTTTTTTTTTACTCAATTTTTTAAAAAATTTAGATGACTTAACTTATCATAACTAATTCGATTTTTCAAATTCATTATAACTAATATCAATTTTTAAAATTAAGAATATTACTGTAACTTATTAACATTTTTAAAAATTACAAAATTTTTATCATATAATTTAAAAATAATATTTTGCATAAGTTAGGTGATTAATGGAAGTTTAAAAATATAGCCTAGTAAGTCAAATGTTTAGTTTTACCCTAACACTGATTTAAATTTAGTTTTATAGAATTAACTTCATACCTTGATTAAATACTTACTTATTTATTATTTTTAGTGCACCAATGCCATATCTAATAGGTGTACCACATACAACTTACATGGTAAGTTCACTTTTTAATAATTTTAATAATAATTTTGTTGGGTTCTTTGAATTTGTTATTAATATTTTGATTAGCAGATTTTTTCTTAATCAAAACTCGACTAACATTTGTGAATTTGTTTTTATTCTGTGTCTTGTTATTATATGAAGTTTAAGAAAAGTTTTAACATAATATTTTGAAATTGACTAGTCAAATACGTCGTCATCTATTTTGTAATGAGTTTAAATATTAGATCTATTAGATCTTCTTCTAAGACGAAACTACTAGGGTAAACAGATCCAATGAACTAGATCTTTTACAATTACAGTTTTGTAATTGTTTTATTAAATTAATTCATCTTCCTCACCATAGTTGGCCAGACAGCCCAATGTGGAGCAAGGCTTTCCTCTGAAGATTTCTCCGTATCTTTTCATTAATTGCAAGAAAATTAAATTAATTATAAATTTATCATTGGATTCAAAAGTTATAATAACTAAAAGTCATTCTAAAGTTAGTAAAACTGCTATTATAATTTAATGCTATAAACTGTCTCAAAATTTAATATTTTATGCTTGATTTATAAAAAAAAATATTTAAAAAAATTGTAAATTTTTAAATAGGATTAGTAGCAGAACTATTTTGATTTTTTTATGAAGCAGTGAAAATTTGCAAAAGCAAAGTGATGTTCTGCATTTTTTTTTCTTTAATTAAACAATTTAAAATAAGAAATAAGATTTATTTAAAGATTATTATAAGATTTATTTAAAATATTGAGAAGTCTCTTAATTTTAATTAAGAGACTTCTCAATATTTTAAATAAATCTTCCAAAATTGTGAAATAACAGTCAAATATTTTCTGAGTAAAAGCACTAAATTTCCTTTAGGCAACTTGTGCTAATTTAAGCTTAGCGGTCATTTGCCAGTTGTCTGTTTAAAACTAGATCTGTTGCCCAAATTCAGAAAACCTACCCTCTAGAATAATAATTAAAAAAAGTTATAGAGAAAAGTAAAGATCATACTATTTTATACTGCTAAATAACTGAGTTAGGGTTTTATAAATTTTCAGCAAGCTAACAATTTAAAAGAGAAGTTATTTTATCTTGTATCTAGATGTAATTGTAAGCTTTAACTTGCATTATTGATATTGCATGAGACAAAAAGAACTATCTATTCTTTTACTAAAATACATAACTGTAGTATAAAATATTTGTACAGGCTGGCTGTACATCCATATCAATTTTCTGTTTAACACAGTAATTGTTTTATTTTGGATTTAGTTAAATTCAGACACAACTCTTATGGCATAAAATTAACATTATATTTCTTTTATTGAATGTTCAAAAAGTAAAAGAAAAGAAGAAACAATTACTAAGAAAAAATAATTAATACACTTAGTTTATAGAACAGTTAAAAAAATAAAATAAAATGAAACTAAACTTAGGATAACATTTTTATTTTGCAATAAGTACTAAAATTTTTGGGACACAAAAGTAAAATAGTATTCAGTGAATCAATTTTAAAAGTAGTTTAGTTTTGCATTATTAATGTTATAAATAAAATTTAAAAAAGGAAATTTCATTTTCTGCATTTGACAATTTATGAATTTTTGCCTTCCAGCCACTTTTTGCTGCCAATTAAGTTTTACGAATAATATTTTATATTCTGACAATTATATTTCCATGATTTACTAAGACTTCACTTCCTAATAAAACTCAAACTTTAATCGAAAATTTGTATATAAACAATTGAGTTTTTAATTAAATTAAAAAAATACTAAATCATTTTCCAAATTTGATACAGATACTTCGAACATTTTGCAATGTTCATTAATTGTTAAAAATTAAAAATAAAACACATAAAATTACATAAATTGCTCTTGCTTCAAAGATAGTATTATAAGTCTCTTTTTGAGAAAAAAAATTTGACGCATGTCTAAAGAGGTTAAGCCAACTGAGATTAGTGGTTAAATATTATTATGTTTAAAAAAAAAATACATTTCTTTTTTCTCTTTTGTGTTCTTATTTATATGTATTTTATTCATTCTTAGGAATTTAAGCAGAGTGAATTAAATGAAGTTGTTGTTCTTGATGCTGATTATAACAGAGTCAAAACACCTTTTAAGGATCTGGAAACTTTACCCCCTGAAATAGTAAGTTTCTTCTCTCTTACTATTTGTGTTCATGCATGTATCAGTATTGATATCAACACTTGCAAGTATTGTAATCATTGAAATGAATGTTTATTTTTCTTATTTTTATCAATATATTTTGTATTTACTTCACAATACTTGCTATTGTTTTAGTTAATTAAACAAATGATTATTTTTTTCTTTTAAATTCATATCAATATATTTTATATTTACTTTTCGATTCTTACGAGTATTGTAATGAATTAAATTAATGTTTAACTTTTTCTTTTGAATTTTTATCAGCATATTTTGTATATACTTTGCAAAACTTGTTAGTATGGTAGTCGATGAAATGAATGTTATTTCTTCCTTATAAATTTTTAATAGTATATTTTTGTATTTGTTTATTTGTACCTTATATTGTAGAAATTTTATGAACTTAAAATGAAATTAACCAAAAATTCTAAATGTTAAGGATGTTTCTATGACAAATAATATGAAATAATTTTATTTTCTTTTAATAATATTGCTAAAAATGTTAATAAGCTTTTAACTTGGTTCATTTTGTGACAATTTATTTCTTGAAATTTTAGATTTTTAAAATATTTCATGAATAATTGTTCTTGTTATCAGGGCTAGGTTATTGACAAGCTAAAATTTCATGAAAAGTGTCCTTAAAAATGTTTAAAAAAAATTAAAAGAAAGACTCTAAAAGCCGTGAAATTTAACTTAAAAGGAAAAATATATCAGATTATATTTTCATGTTTTATATTAGCCTTTTTTTTAAACAAAAGTATTACAAATTGTAACCTGCATTTATAAATTTGATAAAAAATTAAGGTAGTAAATAAATTAAATGTGTAATTTTTAAATAAGTAAATATCGATATATAAGAATATATTAGTCTTTTGTTACAATCTTCAGTGATGTCAGAATTGTGTATTATCAAATGTTTTCTGATGTTTTTAAAATTAAAAGAAGGCATGCTGTTCAAGATCTTGCTTAGGTCTTAAAAAACTCAAAACTCTGATTAGTATGAAAACTTGTTATTCGGACTTTTTAAAATACAAGATTTAGTGAAAAATGTATATTAATTTATAAAGAAAAATCTAATCCACCAGCAAAATGTTCATAAAACTAATAATATCAATTGAACTTGGTAAAAATTGGCTAAAAAAAGAAAAGGATCGAAAAGTAGTTGAAGATAACTAAAAAATTATAAATGATACCTTCAAGAGGAAGCCATACCACGGGAGGAAACTTTTCATTGCAAATTCTTTCACCTCCGTAACTAATTTAAAATTTAAAGTATTGAAAAAGTGAATTCAAACAAACTTAGAGTAAGCCATGAAGTTTCAAATACTGAAAAGAAATTTTTAAAATATCAAAATGAAAATAAATTATGTGACAATAACTTAAGATTACATAATGGAGATGTTCACTTCCAATAATTTCTTTGTATCTTTATATTTGGATTTTTTTTTTTCAGCAACAGAAACTTAATGGCTTACTCTAGGTTTGCCTGATATCACATTTTGTTTTTTAATGGAGGTGAAAGACAGGTGTGATTGTATTCCGGGTGTACCCCAGAATTCCAGGTTTTTCGTATCGCCTGTCCAGATCTAGAAACTAGGAGCAGGGCATGTGATTTTTTACGAAATTCCACGTATCTCAAAACTATTGATTGATGAACTTTCGCGAATCAAGACTTACAATCCATCGAAATTTTCACCACAATCAAAAAATTATTGAATTAGGTTCTAAAGTTTACATTTTGAAACTTTCGCTAAATCTTGTTAACAAAACAAGTTACTCTTCTGCAATTTTGATTTTTTTGGTGTATCGGATTTTAATCGCTTTTATTATTTAAAACTAATATCGGGATTCATAACCACGCGATCATTTTAATATCAAAAATCCATTTTCGTATTTTCTTGATTTAAATCTTTCATTGTGAATCGTATTCAGGCAATTAAAAATATTACATCATAAAATTTGCTCATGAAATTTTCAGGGTTTTTCACTTCCTGTCACAATCACTCCTGGAAAGAAAATTAGCAACGAAAAGTTTCTCCCGTTTTTGGGCGTCCTCTTAAAGGAAAAAGCAACTGAAAATTCCTTAATCTGCAAAATCCTAACTTTGCTCTTTATTTACGTATTTATTAGGTTTCTTCTTTGAAGAGAAGTTTGAAAAATCCGAACATGATGCTCGGGGATGGAGTTTCTAGAGCTTTCATGAGAGCCTTAGTCAAATTGATTGGTGGTTACAGGGACTCTTTGAAGATGGAGATTGGCAAAAAGATTACTTTTGATGCGGATGCATTTATCCAAACTCGCTCATCATCAGTTCAGCCTTTTCTTGAAACTATGCTACATTTGCAAATCTTTCAACAGGTAGGATCAATAGGTATTACTTAATTGTAAATGTTTCATTGCTTTAAAAAATGTACAGATGAAAATAAAAGTATGTATGGTTCAAGCGCTTAAAAATAGTCGTCTATTTTCAAGACGTGCCAGGCTTGAATGAAAAGAAACTAGAATGATTTTAAATATAAAACGTAAAGTTGCCAATGAAAAATGGAAAGTAAAGGTGAGAATCAAAATTAGAAAAACTGAAGTATTTATTTTTGCTTCACTCTTGGCTACTGCGGTTTTTTCTAATTTTGAATCTAGCATTTGCTTTCAATTTTTCAGTAACAACCAACCTATTTTTAAGCGCTTGAAACATGTCGACTTTTGTAACCATCTGTATATTTTTAAAGTCAATTATGTTTTTTAATCAGGTAATGTACACCTATATATCTTAAATAATCCCCTTCAGTTTCTCGGGATTATTTATTTACGATAAATAGGTGTTTGAGGATTATCAAACTGTATTGGGGAAAATTTAAGGCCACATCCAGCCACAGGGCTTTAATATAACATATGGTGGTTAAAATATTGTTTGGCAATTGTCTTTTTATCACCAATTTTTTCGTTGAAATTGATCCGCATGTGCAATTTATTATTTTTTTAATAAAAATTTAATTATTATAAATAGTTTATAGTATTATAAAAAATACATTATTTCAATACTTATTTCTTAAAATTTTTCTTCTTTTTAGGAATTTATTTTGTTATGTTTATCATATTTTGAGAAAGGCTTCAAAAGAAACTCCTTACATTATTCATATTATTAGAAATGTTTCACGTTAACTATCAACTATTAAAAATGTTAAGCAATTCAAAAAAAAAAACATTTTATTGTTTAAAATTTATGATAAAGTGGCCATTGATTAAAATGTTCCTACTAGCCACTAAAAGAAATTTCTTAATCTTGGCCTATATCAAACAGCATATTATTTAACATAAAAACAATTATGTCTCTGTTTCTATTCTAAGAAAAACCTATTACACTTCTCTTTCTAAAAAATAACCAAATAACTTCGGTCTTTTTTCCTTTGGATAAAAGGAACATTTAAAAATGTACTGTTATTGAAAATGAATGGGCAATTAACAGTTCAACAGATTTTTAAGAAACTTTTGTGGTATTATGTGTGTAATGTAATTACATAGGCTTTTCACATTTCTTTCCTTTTAAGTTTTCTTTATTTCATGAATTTATTTTTAACTAAATAAATAAGTAATCTTTAAATAAATAAATCAATTCAATTTCATATAGAGTGAATGCAAATATTTCTGTTCTTAAAAAATTTTATGGCTAACTTTTTATTTCATTGCAAATGTATAGCTAATTATCATTCAATGTTACATCAAATAAATATCAAAATTTATTTTTAAGCAACCTTTGTTTCTTCAATCATATTAAACATTAGCATGTACATTATTTAGTTTACTTTAATTTCTAATGAACTTTTTTTTAACTTAAATCTAAATTATTTAAATGCTAAAAATTAGATATTGGGAGGTTGGCTGAATTGGCTTGACTTTTGGCAGTGTTCTTTTACAAGAACATGCCTATAATGCATCTCTCTTGTATTTCTAAACCATTGATTAAATGCTTATTTTTGAATTGGCTTATGATCAGGCAGATGGTGGGGAATTTATATCCTGAAGCCGGTCCCCATTAATATGAATATGCAAAATTTATTATTTTACTTAGAAAGTCATTTCGATAAAATATCCTTTTAATTTTGTATCTCAAGCTCTACAACAGCTACTGAATAAAAGTTTCATAATGATTATTATCCTTCTTCATCATATACTTCAATTAGTCATCTACACCAACTACCATATTTTCCATTATAATATATATAATTATTTTGTATGAATAATGTATACTATAATATGTATAATATATTTTCCATTATCCTAGAAATTTTTGCAAAATTTGCAATTGTGACTGTGAGATATGTATTGGTATTGTTTTCAATTAAATTTAATTATAAAAAAATATTTACCTTTTTCCTTTTAATATCTTCTATTTAATTGAATAACATCTTCTATTTTTATAATCTTTTAATATGCCATTTTTTTAGTTCATTGAAAATCGACTGGACATGCTGAACTCAGGGATTGGTTTTAGTGATGAATTTGAGTTTGAAGTTAATTCTTATGAAGTGAACTCAAATAATAATCTTAAAATGCAATACAAGGAGTGGATGGCTACAATGAAAGTATGTATGGATATTTGTGCTTAAAATGTTTTAAATATGTGTCAATTTCCTTTTTTTTATAACTTGTACCTTTTATACATTTATACTACAGTCGAACTCGTTTATAACGAGCTCAGATTTAACGAGGGAAACGAGAATATTTGGTTTGATCAATGTTAAGTCTATGGAACAGAAGTCGCTTTTAAAGAACAAGACCCGGTTTTAGCGAGCAATATTTTTCTGTCTTTCAATCTTTTTTCTCATCTTTTTAGTCTTTCTGTCTTATCTTTTTTTCAAAATGATAAGAAAAGACAATGCGCGCAAAATAAAAATAAAAACGCGAAATGAAACTTAATTGTCCTTTAAGACTGTAGCGCAACTAGAAAATTTTTGCTGGTTGAGGGGGAGCAAGTTGTCATTAAATTAAGAAAATTATTTAATTAAATTAATTAATGTAATTAAAGTAAGTAAGTATTAATTAAATGTTAAGTAACTCAATCATTTGACCTCCCAAGCCCCCCCTCCTCCTTTTCTGGTTGCACGCCTGCCTTAAGAACCTGTTTATTACGAGCACTCGGATTTAACGAGTACAATGCTACGGTCCCTTTGTGCTCGTTATATACGAGTTCGACTGTATTACTTTTATTTTATATATCATTTAACATCTGCTGGAAAACTATTTTCTTTTCATGAGAAATAACACTAGGGAAAAAAAATTTGATACATTTATAAAAGTACTTGATCTTGCCTGATTGAGGTGTGGGAATTTCAAATCTGAAATTAGTTTTGCTCCTAAAGCTACAGATTTTTTTACAAGGATATTTTTAGTCTATTTAGTGTCAAAATGTGCAAATTTAAAAGCATTATATTACAGAGGCTGCGTACATGTTGTGACAAACTTCAAGGGCAGTTAGGGCACATCATCGGGATTAAAATTGCATAGGAACCAATGCCTGGAAATGTCGTTATACACATATACGGGTGCATCCTCATTTGAAAAACCTGTTCAGAAATACATGAAACAACTCCTAATAGGAAAGGGCCCCTAACTGCACATTTCCAAGTATGAGTTCCTATTCAATTTTAATCCTAATGATGTGCCCTAACTCCCCTAGAAGTTTCTCGCTACATTTATTCAACCCCCTGTTATATATAAGGTTTTTAAACTTGTACATTTTGACAAAAAAATAGACTAAAGGTCGTTTTACAAAGCACTGTAGCTTGGAAAATAAATTGAAATCAGCGACATAAAAATACCCAAGATCTGTTAAAAACGAATCTCATGCAACAGGGGGAAAAAAATTTCTCTAGTATAATTTATCATCCACCAATTCATCACCTATTAAGAAAAAAAGAATTTATATTTTACTAGTGAAGCTTGAAATCCTGCACTGCATGCAATGCTTAAAGTCGGCCAGCAAAGTGTGGAATGATTGTACGGCTATTAGGATAGTATGGCACTATTGTTTTTAGTAATTGGAAATTTTTTTTAAAAAAATAGATAAAAATTGGCCACTTATATTACAATTTGTGTGTTTCAGTGAAAAATTAATTTATTCTAATAGTTAATTCTAAATTGATTAATTAATTGATGCCAATAGATGAATTGATCAAATAATCGATTACAATTGATGAGTCTAAAATGAATTTTTGCTAACATTTCGTACATTGCCTGTAATATAAATAAAGCAAGGTTAGAGAGTTAAGTTTTTATAGAAATAGATGCTAAATTCTGAATAACATTATTATTTAATTTATATTGTTTTAATGATCTAATTATTTTATTATAATTCTTCTAGAAAGAGGGTGGAGCTTTTTTGAAGAATGTTAAAAGTAAAGTGAGTACTTTTTATGAAATATTCAAATATTAATATTGAAATGTTCAAATATTAACAAATTTTAAATGGATTTTTTTTAAAAAATTAGTAAATTAAATAATTATAGATTATAAATTTTTGTAAAAAATAACTTTTTACTTTTTATCTCTGGATAAACACGTTTTATAATTGTGCGGGGGGAAATTTTGATTCGGTTCTTTGGTTCCAAAGTTCTAAAGAAAAATCAGATTAAACATTGAGATATCCAAATTTTTTCTGCTTTATTACCTAAACTATTGAGTATATATTTTCCAGATTGCAGCTAAACTTATATTTTGAGAGTAATCAATAATATGACTCTCTCTATTATTCACATCTTATACCGTGCTTGTGATGCATCCTTCATCAATATAACAACCTATTTNGATACCAATAGATGAATTAATTAAATAATTAATTCCAATTGATGATTCTAAAAGGAATTTTCGCTGACATTTCATACATTGCCTGTAATATAAATAAAGCAAGGTTAGAGAGTTAAGTTTTTATAGGAATAGATGCTAAATTCTGAATAACATTATTATTTAATTTATATTGTTTTAATGATCTAATTATTTTATTATAATTATTCTAGAAAGAGGGTGGAGCTTTTTTGAAGAATGTTAAAAGTAAAGTGAGTATTTTTTATGAACTATTCCAATATTAAAATTGAAATGTTCAAATATTAAAAAATTTTATATGCATTTTTTTTAATAAAATTAGTAAATTAAATAATTATAGATTATAAATTTTTGTAAAAAAATTTTTTTTATCTTTGGATAAACACATTTTATAATTGTGCGGAAAAAAATTTTGATTCAATTCGTTGGTTCCAAAATTTTGAAGAAAAATCAAATTAAACATTGAGATATAAAAAATTTTTCTGCTCTGTTACCAAAACTATTGAATATATATTTTCCAGATTGCAGCTAAACTTATATTTTGAGAGTAATCAATTATATGGCTCTTTAGTTATTCACCCCTTCTACCATGCTTGTGGTGCATACTTCATCAATATTACAGCAGTTGTTCCCATTATTACGATCCCTTATGATGATGATTCTAAAATGTGTCTCTAGGAAAACTACAATAAAACAGAAAACAATATTGTATCTATGATATGTTTTCATGATATTGTATAAAAACTACATTATTGTGTAAAACGTTATTGTTTTTTAGTAAATTAACCTACATTGTAATGTTTCTACACTTAAAAAAGGTCCCCCAATTATCAGATGCATTTTCTGATATACCCTTGTGTCTAAGGTTATGGGGGTTCTTACTATGGTATTTGAATAAAACCATTAAATTAAACATTGTGCTTTGACAATTGTAAAAAGTTTTAATCAATAACAGTGTTTGAAAAATACAAATTTTAATAACATGTTTATCATTAAATAATGTTATCAGTGCTTTAATTGATTTGAATGGTTCATTTATTAATGTAAAAAAATCTTCTAAACACATTTTTAAGAAAAGGAAAGCTTTCTTCTCCTTCATAAGATGTTCCATGTCTTGCGATATTAAATATCATTTTTTTTATAACTCATGTTATTTTCTTTTTTTTTACTGTTATGTTGATTTATAAGTTATTTTGATTTGTAAATCATTTTTGTTTTATTATTATTTTGTCATTTTTATTTCATTTATTTGAGTTTTAGATATTGAATAAATATTTTTAATTACATTTTATTTTCTTTGTTTTGCATTTAGACAAATCCTGCAGTAAAGCATGCTTATAAATCTGTAAGTCTATCATCTGTACATATTTTATTTCACTTTTAAAATCGTTTTTTTTTAATAACTAATTTCTACGTAATATGTTATGTTATATCTTTAATCAAACTTTGTATTTTTTAATTATTTGTATTAATGCAATCAAACTTGTAAAGTCAAATATCTGTAGCTGGATGTTAAACTCTTTATCCAGCTACAGATATTTGAGTCAACAAATCTTTCATATTGAAGTTTATTTTACTATTGCATTTAGACATTAAAAACAAAGTATGAACTCACTTATCAGAGTTATATTAAATAAAATTGTGTATCTTAATACAGTTTTTGTAGAAAAATGTATAGCATTATTTTCACTGCATATTATTAAGAACATGTATACGTATCAAAGATAAAAGGTTTGCATAAGTTTCTTGAAAAATAATTTATGTAATAAGGAAAATTAATCCACTTCATTGCCACAGTTTTTAAATAATGGAAGAGTGTGTACTTTCAAAAAAATAGAAATAAATATAATTATATTTAATTTTTTTTATGATTTCAAATTTTTTATGTGTATTATTTAAGTCTTTTTTTCATTTTTACTAATTCAGTGATTCTGACGTTTTTTAAAATATTTAAATCATATTACGATATTTCTACTGTCATACATTATTTTAACAACTGAGATTAAATCTATTTATTCAACTCTTGTACCAATTACCCCTTTCTTTTTTGACTTATATAATAATTGGGTAGAAAAAGGATGTACAATATGAGTATTATAGTGCAATTGGTTTAATTCTTCTTAAAATTTAACCAAATTGCATGATACTACTTAATGCATATTTCTTTTAGCAATTACTAACCAGGATTTCCATATTAAATAGCTTACATTCTTCCCAAAAATATAGAACCAAAATTCAACTATGATCTTTCTTATATTTCGTATTTTTTAAGTTTTCACGTCAGACTGTTAAAGTGAGTAACATTGTTTGATTTTATTACCTTCATTATGTAATTAAATTGTTTGTGGTTGGCACGGTATTGCCATTTTTGTTTTTTGTGTCAACAAATTTGGTATTCAAAGTAATCCAAATCAACCATTACAAACAACCTCTTTTATTTATTTGTAAAATATTTCACTAGTATTAGAATAATTGGTCTAATTATTGAAAAATAATTTCAGGTGAAAGACAAGGGAAAACGAGCATACAAGGATATTCGATCCAAAATTCAAGATATTCAAAAAGTTAGATTTTTTATTATCATTATTATTTTTTGCATTTATTTGTTTGTTTTCATCGCTTATATGCATCCAATAATATAAGTATTATAATGTAATTTTTTTAACATTTGTATTATCTAATTATGTTATGCAATGTAATGTTTTTTTTTGCAAGTATTTTTGATTGAGTGTTGCTTATATCCAATAATATGGTTTGTGACTAAAACAATAATCATAACTCCTAAACTACTTAATACATTCCCTTTAGCATCCTAGCCAACCTGATTTGACTTTTGATAGCTATTTGGAGAAACCTAAAAGTGCTCCATCGAGCCCTACTTCAATTAGAGCAAATCGATTTCCAAAAGCCCGAAGTAAAAATAAGGTATACATTATTTTTAAAAAAACATTTTTGTGACCAAGTTTTAAATGACATTTCATTTCAATCAATTTTTTTAAATAGGTTTGATTTATGATCTATTTTTTCTTCTTATGAATTATAATCAATTAATTTATTTAATTGTCTATTTTAATAAGAATAAAATCATCTATATAATTTATTTTCATTTGTTTTTAACAGTGCAAATTTTATTATTATATTTAAGTTGATTTTCTAAATTTCTTTATCTATTGAGGAAAAATGTATTATTAAAATATCTAGTTTTTCATTGATCTGGATTTTAACTTGTAATTTAAATATTTTTCACATAATTTGTTTCAAATCTTTATTAATTACAGTTTGAAAATCTTATCAATAAAACTTATTAATAGATTTTGTGGACTAAGATTTATAATGGATTATTTCAAATGAGCAAAGTGCTGTAAAATTGCGTAGTCAAATTTGGTTTCAGCGGAACTAACATTTAATTGAAAAAAAAGCATGTTTTCATAGTTTGATTTAAATTAATCATAAAAGTTATTGATCAGACACTGATAAGAAAAGGTGGCAAATTTCTTCCCTTTTTTTTCCTTTGCTCTAAGAATGTATTGAGAAAAAAATTTCAGATAATTTCTTCCTGTAATCACATGTCTGATCAACTGCTAAAAGAAAAAAGAGCAAATAACTCTTAGAGGAGAACTTGTTTATAAGGAGATATTAAGTACCAAGGCAATTTGTTTGTTAAACCTAGCTCTGCTAAAAATTGTTAAGAAATAACTAAAAATTTTGTACTTTTATGAACCAGCTTTAATTCCTGTAGAATGAACTAGAAAGTAACTTATACATTTATTGATTTCACTTCCCCTTTAATTTTGAAAATTTGTAAAGCAGTTGTGTTAAATTCTGCATTTCATTTGAGTTTTACTCGTAATAGCACAGGGCTCCTAGACGTACTAGAAACTATTTCAAGTACTCGTAAATCAGTCATTTTTCCCCTAAGTTTGAGCTTTATCATCATCAAAGTAAATATTATTCATGATTCGTGCATTTACTGCTGTCAGTATTTTGAAATCAATTGTTTACAAGACCAGTAACGTGTGTTGTGGGTGTAGTACTAACGTTTGAGCCAAAGTGATTATTTTTCGCTTTTAGAAAAGTTTAAAACTGCAATTTTTTAATAAATTAAATGAAGTTTGGGGAAACTCAAAAATAAAAAACAAAATAATTAAAATATTTTTTTTTAATTACACACAAAATAATTTGTTATAAATTAAAAGTTATAACAAACTGAGATAAGTTTGGTTATAAATTAAAATTATTTTCAAAATTTCTAGATAACAGTTATTTCTGATTGAAAATTATTGATTTATATATCTTAATTGTACACTGAACTGTTTTTTTTTATATCATTATTTTTAAGAGAATTGCAAATTTTTCTTAAAAATTTTGAAAAAGTCCTTGATTTTTATTTGAAAGTCCATTAGGTTTTTGGTGTTAGACCAACCATTGAGTAAAAATTTTCTTCTTAAATCAAGTGTGGCAATAAACAAATTTAATTGCATGACAAAAAAATGTAACGAGGATTTTGTGACATTTGTTATCAAGTCTAAAATATTGATAACTTAAAAATTCTTTTTAAAAAAAATGTCTTTAAATGCAGAAAAAGCTTCTAAAATTCATCAAAAAATGACCTTAATATAATCAGGGTGCGTAGCATTTTTAAAAAGTGCTTAAAGGTGCTTATTTTCGATTTTCGTTTCTTAAAAGCCCTTAAAGGTGCTTTTTTTTTATTGGGTGTTTTTAGAAAGTGCTTAATATTCCCTCTTTCAAAATGAGATTTTTTCTTTACCATGTTGATTTTCGCTTCGAATTATGCAAAAAGACACAGTTCACATTGTTTTATTCAACTTTTTCTCAATTCAGTCAACCCCAATCTATTGATTTATTTGGATGTATTGTCAGTCCGTAGCGTATGAAAACGCCATTCATTTTGCATGATTCGAACTTTCATGATTTTTGACAATTGTCAAAAACAATACCAAAAGTTTTCTTTTTTTTGACATAAGGGTTAAAACCGCGAACTGTCAAAAACTTTCCAACCCTGCCAAATTATGATATTTTTTTAAAGTGCTTAAAAAAATTTTTTGAGTGCTTGAAGAGTGCTTATATTTTGTTGAATAATTTTCCTACGCACCCTGATAATTAAATATTGATAAAAAAAAGCCCTTTAAAGTTTGGAAAGCTTGCTTTAATTATAAATCAAAACTTCTATTTAAATTTTCATTGAAATATTAAGTCAATAATTAAAATAAATACATAATTTATGTAAAAAATAAATGTCCATAAATACTTGACAAAAATAAAATGTATTAATTTCTAGTTACAATTTTCAAGAACATCAAAATTGTGTTTATTATCAAACGTTTTTGATTTTCCTAAATTTAAAAGATTGCCTGTTTGAAAACTAATTCTTATATCTTGAAAAACTCTGTTAAGTATAAATACTTATTATTGAAAGATATTTAAAATTTTTAAATTCGGAACAAAATTTTCTCTAATTTATAAAGGAAAACCGAGCAACTAATTCACGAGTAAAATAAAAATGAAAAATATGATTCGAAATTCATAACAAAAATATTTTAAATAGAAAAAAAGAATCACAAATATTAAAAAAAAATAATAACAATAATACCCGAAATATCCATGAATATTGCCTTATAAAAGTGAAAATATCTGAAAATTATGTATAAAGAGATAACTAAGTGCATACAACACATATGTTACAATACATAAGTTTATTCTGTTATGTACTTAATAGAAATTTAAAGGATTTTAAAATTTTATTTAAAAAAATTTCTTATCCGAAATGGAAATTTTTTAATGTGTGACTAATATTTATGACTAAAATAGTGTTGTTTGTCAGTTGTGTTTGAGCAATATTTATATTTTGCATTCTACAAATGTTACAGCACATCTCTTATAACCATGCTGATCAACTAAAATCTGGTGTACTGGATGGTATGAATTTGGCTGATGCTGTCACTGGGTATATAATATTTTCATTACTTATAAATTTATTTTTATTAATCATGCATTTTTATATTTTTTATATCATATTTATAGATCTGCCATTTTTTCTGAAGATTTGCAAAATTCCACTTTTTATACCTAATTTGATTTAATTGACAATTTTAAAATTTCGAAAATTTGATATGCTGTTTTGTACTAGGGGATTGAAATACCTTATTTATTCTACCCGATTTGTTGCTGCAAAATTTTTAAAACTTTTATGAATATCATGAAGGAAAAAAAAGTTTATTAAATTTTTCTGTCAGGAAATTTTATTAGAGTAAATTGGGGGTCATAAACTTATTTACTCTTTTTAGAAGCTGAAGATTATCAAATCTTGCTTGATGCTTGCTTTTTTCATCGAATATTTAATCACATTAAAAATTTAGTGACACATTAAATAAAAATATTGAATTCTGATTCAATGTTTAATTTATTTATAATTTTAAACAAAATATCAAATTTTCTGATTGGCTTTTAGAAAGAATAGATTCCAAATTTGAATTTGATAACTGATAGCATTTTGAATCAATTAACAGAAGCATTTTGTTTTATATTTTATTAATTATATATATATGTCTTTTTCTTGCATTAAGTTTTAATTTGCAGCTTTGAAAACATATTTTGAAATTTTTCTTACTACACACAGCTAATCCTTTTTTCTAAAACTTCAATGGCATGTCTTGATTTATCTCTGTTCAAGTTTGACTTCGAACATGTCTAAACTAATCAACAGAGCAAAAAATCATTCATGTTTTAAGGTTTATGAGTCAAAATCTATCAAAAATATATATATATCTTATTAACATTGATTAAAAATTCATACAAGATTAATATTGAAAAATATAAATTTATTAAAAAGTCAGTTAATGTTTCTCAACTTCTGCATCATGGTGCATAGCGTTTTTAAAAAGTGCTAAAAGGTGCATCTTTTTTATTTTCGGTTTTTAAAAGCCCTTAAAAGTACTTTTTTCATGGAGTGTTTTTAAAAAGTGCTTAATTTTTCCTTTTTGAAAATGAGATTTTTTCCTTTACTGTGTCAACTTTCGCTGTGTATTATGCAAAAGCGTGATTTTCACTTTGTTCAATGCAACGTTTTCACAAATCATTCAACCACAATCCATTTTAGCGTACCGTCGGCCCGCAACGTATGATAGCACCCTAATCATGTTACTTGTTTGAAGAAATACTTGGGTGTCCGCATCTACTGAGCTGGGTTCGGTGAGATTCTTGCACTCTCATGTGCAACTCTTCTGCATTTTCCAAGATATTCTCAATTTCAAACTTCATTTTTCACCCTCTGAAATTGAACCAAAAAATCTCGATTTTTTTTTATTGTGGCTAATACAATCAAAAAAAGAATTCTTTGTCGGAAACTAGATATAGTTATTTTATCATGATCATGTAAAGTTTTTGTAAACTATTTTGTTAATGTATATAGTGCTTAAAAATATTTTTTGAGTGCTTAAAAAGTACTTTAAAGGTGCTTATTTTTTGTTGAGAGATTTGGCTGCACACCCTGTTCATGAAACTAAATATATAATGGTTGCCCAAACAAAAAGTGTGTACACATGATATAGTAGCAGTAGAAAAATACAAATCGCAGTGTGATCCTTTAGGGTTATAAATTAAGGAAAGAACAGTTAGTTTGTGTAACTTATTAGCAAGTTTGTATGAAATCATTCATTGCTGCTGTTCCTGAAATTACTATAAATGATCGAAGAGTTATATCTTTTAACATCTGTATGGCATTTTAACTGAGATGAATGAAAAGGATGATGCAATCATCTTCTGTCACTAAAAGTCTAACTACTTTGTTTTACTCTTCTCCAAAAGCATCCTTCTTAGCTCAACTTTACATTCACTTTAAATGCTCTTATCTGAAGTGGTTAATCAGTTACTAGCAATCTGCCGTGCACTCCCTTTACCTTCCTTTATGACACTGAATTGTGACTCTGCTATTGTTATGTATTTTTCTTATAATAGTCATTCCCACTTGTTCACTTTTTATTTGGACTACCCTTGTACTATTTCAGTTTTGTTTTTCTGTTAATGTAGAATTGTTTGAATTTAATTTTTTAAAAAAATGCTTTATGTCTTGTCTTAATTTTAGTATCCGTCGTTATAAAATGTTGACCGTGGATGAAATATCTTTGCCATCAGAAGAATCACTTGAAGCTGGCAGAAATAGTCCTGCATTGCAAAAGATTGATCTAGACTTGATGGAAGATTTGCACGATGTCATCTATCGCAGATGTTCTGTTTCAAGTGATAATATCAATTCATTTGGTCTCTTGGATGAAACTATTGAAGACATAAAATGTGAAGTAAGGTTTTTTTCTATATATATATATATATATATATATACAGTAAACTACACGTGTTTTGGGTTTTCGGCTTAAAACTACTTTTTTATGCTGTTTCACCATGGAAAATAATGATAAAAAAAATTTTTAAAAAACATGTCAAAAGTAACTTAAAATGGAAGTAAAATTTAATTTTTATGTAATATGTACTTTCCATCTCCTGTTATATTATTTTATTTTATATGCAGAATTTAAAAAATAATATTAAATGTTTTTTTTTTATTGTAAAATCGTTTGGGTAATAACTTACAATTTTCATGGTATTTGAGTTGATAATTTTCTTCATCTGCTGGGACATATCATGTTTAGGATTTCCCATGAAACTTATATCCCACTATTCTGTGGTATCGAAACAGAACATAAGACTTATATGCTGGGCAACTTTGCAATCAGACCCTTCCTCAAACAAAACAAAAAAAAACAAATTTAATAATAATGATAAAATATAAATAGAGGAATAATAATATTTTTACTTGGTTAATTACCTTTTTTTTTTTTTTTTTTTTTTTTTTTTTTTTTTTTTTTTTTTTTTTTNTTTGCTAAAATAGTAGGTATAAAAATAAAAGGGGATATTGAATGGAAGTACTTATTGAAGTAAAAATATCAACCAGACCCTTTCTCAAAAAAAAGATAAGTTTAACAATAATCATAAAATATAAATAGAGGAGAAATAATTATTATATTTAATCGATTAGTTAACAATTACTTTTGTGCCTTTCTTTGCTAAAATAGTAGGTTTAAAAATATAGATAATTCAAATTTAAGTGCTTATTGAAGTAAAAATATTAAGGGAATAATTTAAGGAAATGTCTCTTTGTGCATGATACATCATTATAACCATCAGTAAATGTGGTTAAAGACAGAAAATCGTGCAAAAATGCTTGTTTGTGATTTCTAATGCTAAACCAAAGATTAAAAATAATGAAGTGGTTATGGAAAAGTGAGCAGTTGTAATTAAAAAGCTGCATTCAGCTAAGAAAAATATCGATAATATTTCTGTCATTTGTATCAATGTCTTGGGTCAATTATCTTAAAAGGTTAATTATAGTAAACTTAAACAATTAAAATTTAGTATTTTAATCACATTAAAAATTTATACTTTTAAAATTTCAAATTAGAAATTGTGGTGTGCCTTATTTTATTAATCATGCACAGACTCTTTGAAATGGTGAGCCTCTATGCAGTTAACCCTTTTGTCTTTAGTTTTATATACAATGCGAGAAAGAAAAAATAACGAATATCTTGAATAACTTTTCATTGCATTTTCTAGCGCTCAATCTGAATTGTTTACAGGGATGACCTCAACTATGATAATTATTTAGCTCAAACAATACTTTAAGTTATATCAATCAGTCACGATAGCATAGTTTCTCTGAATAAACATATTTTTAATTTGAATGATTTAGATTCCTGACCCTCAAAATCTGGAACAGGAAGTCGCAATCTAAAAAATATAGTTTTACTACTTTGAACCGCTTAGTGGAAGGGGGGAAAAAACTTTAACAAATCAGTTGAATAGTTCCTGAGGAATCAAATTTTAAAAAAGTCATATACAGTGGAAACCTGATTTTAGGTTTTCAACACACACAAAACGGGTAAACGTAAAATCGGGGAGAAAAAATTTGTGTATATTTTTCAAAAATTAACGTTTACAAGATGAACTACTTGAAAAGTGTGTAATATTTACATTTTTTTTTGGACACAATTTCAACAATATTGCTCTTAACACTTACTATTGTTTGTTTTATGGTTTACATTTGCAAATGTTTCAGAGTTTTTATGCTTTCAAACTCTAGATCAGTTGTAGATATATCCTCTGATATTTTTAACTCAGCGTCATTGTTTTCATCACTATCATCGGGAGCAAGTATCAAATCAGATATTGAAAGAATTAAAAATGAATATGATGTGTGTTACAGTTTATATGCGCATCATCCACTTTGGAAGATCTTCAGACATGTAATTTATTTCCGACAGGCCAATGTTCCCATCTTATAACGAGAAGCTTTCAATGCATTTGAGTCGACACTGTCCAATGTTGTGGATATCAAATTCAGAGCTCCCTGACTGTTTATTTTTGCTTTAGAAGCATCTTGCAGATTATCGGAATCAAGAAAAAGAAATGATTACCTAACCAGTTGTTTAATGTAACCTTCTTTAAATGATTGGATAATAACAATATTTTAAGATTGAATTGTGCTAAAAAAAATTCCACTCCCAAATATTACAATTAAGCTCCCTTACTTCCTTTCTACTCTCACAGACAAAAAACAATAAAATAGAATAGAAAAAATGTCAGAAAAGCTACAAAAAACAAGTCTCTTTTTTATTTCTTGGAAAAGAAAACTCAGAAAAAGGGCAAACTTTGTAAAAAAAAATAATTTTGATCTGTTGGAAAAACTTATAAAGCAGGATTTTCTTAAAAAGTGTAACGTAAAATATGAGTTAATTTAACATTATTGGTACAGGCAATTTTCACGGACCAGCAGAAAATAATAAAGGAAGTGGGATAACATGTGAAATGGGGAAAGTAAACCTGGAGTTCCACTGTATTTAAAATTCAATTTTATAGAAACTATTTGACAGATTTTGTATTTTACCATACAGAATTACATTCTTTAAAAAAATTTGTACCTAACTATTCAAAATTTGGTACTCACAATTATACAATTTGGATAAATAAATTAAATGATTGTGTATAAAAAATTTTTTGATTCTCCTTAAAAGCTCTTGAGATATTGTAAAATATGCACACCAAAAAAATTAACATTAAGAGGTTCAAACTTTAGACTGCTTCTCTGACTAAACTATTGGGTCCATATTTTGCAAATTACAGATATCCCCCCCCCTCCAGTTTTGAAGGTCATTAATTCAAATCTGTTTTTTTTATCCTCCTAAAAAAAGGAAAAAAAAAACAATATGGAGAGAGTTAGAGGATAGTTAAAATAAAATATTGCCTGCACTAATTAATTAGCTTACTTGATGATTAATTAGCCACATGAACCAGTCCTAGTTTGAGCCCTAGAATGTGAACATCTGATCATTAGATCAAAACTTATGCAAGATGTCCTTTTTTTGTGTGCTGTAAAAACTGTAGCTATTCTGCTTATTTCGCCAGAAATTCTGGTTAGTTTGGCACATTAACGAACCCTTCATAAAGTTTTTTATTGTTAAAATAAACCCTTCACAAATTATTTTAGTGCAAAACAGACAGTGATGTTTTTAATTTATAGTTTTAAAACTAAAACTCCATGAAAAAACATATTTTTTGTGTTTTAGAAATAGTAAAAATTCTATAGAAATTCCTATTTGATACCAAAATATATATCCTATATCAAAATAAAATCCTATTTTTACAAATTTCCAAAATTATGAGGAAATATTTCATAATTTCCCAAATATATATATATATATATTTTTNAGTGCCCCAGAGTTAGTCATAGTGGAATATCGCTGCCAGAACTGCTACTCTCTTCTCGTTACCCAGTGGGCACCTGTGGCGAAGCCACGGCGGTGGAGCAGCATCGCCCACATCACACAACTTTAAACCCGTTTATAGGGCGGGTCACAATCACACACATAAGAGAAATGACATAGAGCACAAAGAGAGAAAGAAACATCCATGCCCTGAGCAGGATTTGAACCCGCGACCAGCGGCTCCGCAGTCAGGCATGCTAACCATTCGGCCTCCAGGTCGGCTTAATTTCACAAATATTAACCTGCTATAAGTCTAAATGGACCACAGGTTTTTGTGATTTTCACATAAAGATCTGGAATAACTACTCATTATTCCAGACTTTTACTAGACAGTTGGTATACTTAAAACTTCAACACAGTGCCTTTAATTTGCAAGTGATAATTTTCTGTTTTTCATTTAAGGGAACTGTTGGATTTGATGATTCATTTTGTGTTACATCCGAGTCTGTATTGCCTGCTCCAATACCTCCACCTCGAGTCAAGAAAAACGCTAAAAATAACAAGGCTAATACTGAAATGAACCATGAAACATCTCAAAGTGCTTCAAAAACTTCAGCCGACCTCATACAATTGGAGTCATTAGATGATGTCACTCTTTTCGATCCATTACAGGAGACTAATGCCAACGATAAAGATCTTTTGTCTTTCTTGGCGCCAAAATCCTCCTGTGACTCTAGGGTTATGGAGTTGAAAAACACAATTCAAAACTTATCCACAAGCTCTGGAAACCAAGTGGTTAATCAACCAGTTGGCTATATTCAAGTTCCTAGTTACTGTGCTCCAAGAGTTGCTCTACCACGCATCGTAGTACCTCCCTTCCCGGCGCAATCCCAGTATCGTCAACAGGTCATAAATTTTGTGCCAGCTCAGGCTAATTTACAAATGAATGGTGGCAGCAACTTTGAAAGCGCAGCAACTGAAGTGAAGCCACCGCTTCCACCGAAAATGAAGTCCTCCTCAAAGTTTTTTGTAGATGGTAGCAATGTGTTGAGCGATGCTGAAAGGAGTTTGTTGGACGATTATGGACTGAGTAATTCACCTTTATTCAATAAAAGTGCATCTTCAAGCACAGAGAAAACACAAAAGGTAAGCTCCATTCTTGATTCCAGCTTGAAAGCATTAGACCCCCTTGCCAACGTACTGAAGAAGAGTCCGAAAACCAAACACAAAGAAATTAAAGCGCAGCCTACATGGCAAAAATTTACTTGAAGTTGGTTTATTATGCAATAATTGAAAAGTGATATGTTAGTTGCTTTCTGCATGAAGGAATTAGACGTTTTTACAACTGTTCTGAATAAAAGCCCAAAAACAAGAAGAAATATAAACTCGACTAACATAGCAAAAATTTACTTGAAATTAATTTGTTGTGCAATAATTGAAAGGAAGAGGCAATATTTAACTTGCCTTCAGGTTGAAAGAATTGGGCCTTTTTTCCCCTGTTCTGAATAGGAATCCAACACGCAAAGAAATAAAAAAAAACTCAGCTAGCATGGCAAAAATTTGCTTGAAGTTGATTTTCTGTGCAATAATTCGAAAGGAGAGGGCAATGTGTAAATATATTTGAACTTGTAAAAAGAAAATGTGCATTGCTTGTAAAGTCAAAGTATCTTTTTGGACGTTGCTGTAAAGCAGCGTCATTTTCTCTTTGCTCATTGAGATTACATTTGTATGATTGTTAAATAAGCAATCGAGGCAGGTTCGTACAACAACGGATTTATGTTCTCTACTATGCAAGAAGTGTATATTATGAGATGTTTATATATGTGGACTAGCACTTATTTGTGTAAATTTCTTTTTATCTTATGACATTTATTTGTATATGTTACTTTGTTTTGTTTTCTAAAATTTATAATATATGTTATTTGTTTCATCCTGCAGTTTTTTTTTTATTATCAAGTTATTTAAAAAAAACTTTGAAACTATGTTTCTTTACAGTATATGAAATATATATATAAAAGAGAAACTTCCATTTATTTTTGCTGATAGGCCTAACAGTTAAGGTTTAAAAAAAGTTGCAAAGTATTTCAAGAGTATTAAATTTTACACTTATACCCATTACATTTATTTCTCTTGTACTGTTATGTTTTGAAGGCTTACTAGATGATAATTTTTTTAAATATTTTTTTTGTGTTTATTTCATACATTAAAATGAGTTTTGATTTTGTTGAGTTAGATTTAATTATCTTTTTTTCTCTTGCTTTTTACTATTTAAAAAAAAAATATATATATATATATATATATATTATGTCAAAAATATTTTGAAGAAAGAAATTTGATAAACTGTTAGCTTAAATTTTTAGTCACAATTTTTTAAAATGAACTCTATTAGTTAATTATGCATTTAATGTAAGATTAAGTTTCCACTTATGCAGGGCTCCCATATGTCAGGGAAAACCTGGAATTGTCAGGGAATTTTTTAATGTAAAAAGCGTCGAATATACAGATAAGCTTGCATTTTTTTTTTCGAAAATTCTGTAAAATAACCAGTCTTAGAAATGTCAGTATCAGTAACCAGTTATTGAAATTCAATTTAAATAATTCTAACATCCATTACTGTTGTTTGCTGTAAAAATTCTGCATTTTAGGAAATCTTTCCATGTTTCCATCCAGATTCAATCATTTTTTCTTTTTTGCTCACAAAATCTAATATATGACATTGCTAATAAAAATATTAACTATATCAAAATTTTGCAAAATTATAGAATATATTTTCACTAAACTAAATACATTTTAGTAACATCTAATCAAAAAGTATGTTTTGATGCTGTTTTTGGATCTTTTAATATATATTTATTTCATATAAAGTGCCATAAGTAAATCCAACTGAACAAAATATTATTCTTTTTTAGTTTTTTTATCTTGTACATTTTCATGTTTGCTATAGATATTGCTATATATAATACTTTTTATTCTGCCTTTAGAAATTTTGGAATTGAGCCTGCTTCAAAGTATTAAAAATAAACATGATTAATTTAAACAATCTCTAATATTTTTATTAAAAAGGGTAATGAAATAGGGGTTAGGACAGCTTGAGAAATGAACCCTTATATCCAAGTTTGAGTACTTTTGTAGTAGCTAGGTTTTAATTTTGTTCCTTTATTAAAAAATATTTCTTAACTACAGTAACAAAATTAAAAATAAAGTATCTCGTAGTCACAATTACATCACTTGGCTGAAATTAAACAATGAAATGAAATATGTAGGTAGAAAAAAATCTTTAATTACTGACTTTTGTGCTATCCATCTTTAAATTATTCCTGTTTTAAAATTATTCTTGTGCTTTGTATACTATACCCATCTTTTGCTAATGTACTTCCATTTAAAAAGAATCATATTCCTATTTTTAACCATTAAAAGTTTTTATTTTCTTTCTAGAATTGCAGAAAGTTTCCTTTATACGAATATCTATATTTTTTTAAAGAAAATAATAACTTTTTCATTTATATCATTTAGAATAAATTTCATTCATATGGTGAAAATGTATCAATATATGTTAGCTCTGCTTAGGGGGCAAAAAGCAAATTTTCCATCAGTTATTTTAGTGGAAAAATTTTGTTCTTCTTCAGCAGAGCAAAAAAATTTGGAATCTAATAAATATCACAAAAATCTTCCAATCAAATAACTTATGGTACTGGTTTTTCCCAACGTTATTTGATTGAAAGAGGCTTCTCATAACGAAAAGTTAATATAAACTTCTTGCTTTATTATCAACAGTTTTACATTACAGTTTAATCCTAATTATTTCTGATGCCTATTTAATAAACTTTCTCAATTTTCCAACATCCTAAACCAATAATCAAACGTATCTAATAGTTGTGACTTTATTTAAAATATTAAATTATTTTATGTTATTACAATATTTTCTCAAAAATTGAGAAGCGATAAAAATATCGTTAAATTAAATTTTTATTGTATTTTCAACTTGGTGTAACAATTCGAAAAATTTCCTGAATAGGAATAAAAATTGTGTTATTATTATTAATGACATGAGTACTTATTTATGGTACTGTATTATTTTCAGATAATTGTACTTTGTTCTTTATAAATTAACCCATAATTTATTATTTGTACTCTTTAAAAAGTGGACCTGAAAAAAGTTCTATTGACAATTATATCTAAATTTTTCTATTCTTCTAAAGTATTCTATCTTACAATTTTCCGACTTCCCCTTGCCCCATAAAATTTGAGTTATGAAGGTACTTCAGTGCTTGAAAAATGTGCTGCATATTTCCATTTGCTCTAATTCAAATGCTTTGTGTCTATTATGATTTTTAGTTGTTTGTTAAATGTGCTTATGATATTTATATTGTTACATCATTTCTTCTTGAGACCTAAGATTTTACTGACTGCAGCAAATATTTGTCTTTAGTCATTAGAGAAAAAAATAAAAGTTTTTTTTTATTTGAATAGTCATATGTAAATTCTAATTTTCAACAATTTTATCAAACAACAAACAAGAATATTACGTATCTATATGCATTATGTGATAGTGCAACAAACACTATTAGGC
Source organism: Parasteatoda tepidariorum (assembly GCF_043381705.1). Classification (NCBI taxonomy): domain Eukaryota; kingdom Metazoa; phylum Arthropoda; class Arachnida; order Araneae; family Theridiidae; genus Parasteatoda; species Parasteatoda tepidariorum. Next base: position 18,096,824 of record NC_092211.1, read on the forward strand.
TTCTAAATTATTATCTTTATATTATTATATGATAAGCAATAATGTAACCCTGTGTGTAAAGACATAATAATTTTTCAAATTATTTTTTTAAATTTTGCAATTAAAATTAGGCTAATAAAATACTGTTTATTTGCTATAAAATTTTTCCTTATAACTTTTTAGCAATCCTTTCTTGAAATTCACTAGAGTTTAATTTTGGAGGAAGTAATTGTGTGTCTATTTTTTTTTTAATTCAAACTTAAATTTGCTCTTTATATTTTTCAGATACAATAAAACCATGAGGCTGCTTAAGTTATATTGATTTACTAAATAACTATTCTAAACTTCACTTTTTAACAAATCTTTCATGAAATTCAAAACTGTGCAATTTAGGGTTAAATTATGTATGTTTCTTTCGAAGAATGAATTTTTTTTATTTTTTTTTGTTATTGATTTGCACATGCGAAGAAACTATCAGGCTCCTAAAATCTAGTTCTTGAAATTAAAATCAGAGGTGTCAAAGATTAGATCGATTGCAATTTTACACATTTGGAAAAATGTACAAGCCGAAAAATATTCTTTAGGTATTTATTTGTTCATGTAATTATAATCAACACCCAAAAGAGTTATATCTCTTAGGTTATCAATTGGTAACGAAGTGTTATCCATATGAATAAGCTGCTATTAAGTATGTTATCCATTGGAAACCAGCTGTTTTGCAGCATGTTATCCGTTGGAAATAAGCTACTACTATGCAATATGTTATCCAGTATGATCTAGGTCTCAAGAGGATGTATCAGTTTCTTTCTGTGATAATATCTGTAAATAAATTATTTTCTATAGTTCTGCATATTTGTTGAGAATTTTATTCCAGATTGAGTTTATTTATTGTTATCATTTGTTATTTGTACATTTTGTCTCTAACTTTGTATTTGATGAATATATAATTAAACTATATCATCTAGTCTTGTGCCATCATAAATATCTCCACTGTGATTATTTTTCAATTTAAAATCTCAAAACATCTATTTTTTTACTTTTTGAAAGTAGGTAATATCTTAGCCACTTGAAAAATTTGTTATAATATTTTTTTTTAATTCTACGTTACATATGGGTGCCACTCTTCAGTCCTGAGGACTGAAATTAGTCTTGAGAAAAGCGCAGTGGAATGATTTTCCGTCCTCCAATAAATATTTATTTTCAAGTTCAGCTTTAATTTACAAATTTAACTTTTTTTGAAAAATGTAATAATTATTTTATGTTAAAATAAATAAATAAATTATTACTATTTATGAAGACATTGTTTTCATAATTATTTCAAAATTATGATGCAATGATGTCGCACCACAATGAAAGAATGGGATTGATCGACTTTCAAGATCTGCTTATCTAAACAAAATATTGTTGAGTCTAAATCTGCTCGAGTTTGTATTTTTTTTTCCTGCAACATTTTGAGGTTGTTGGCAAAGTTAAACATGGTGCGTAGCCTTTTAAAAAAGTGCTTATAGATGCTTATTTTCTTTTTTTAAAAAGCCCTTAAAAGTGCTTTTTTCATGGGGTGTTTTTAAAAAGTGCTTAATTTTCCCTTTTCGGAAATGAATTTTTTTTCTTTACCATGTCGATTTTCGCTGCGTATCATGCAAAAGCGTGGTTTTCACATTGCTCTATTCAACGTTTTTACAATTCATTTAACTACAATCCTTTTTGGCGTATAACAATAGTCCGTAACGTATGATAGCGCCAATCATGTCACATATTTGATGAAATACTTGTAAGTCCACATGTGCTTCTACTGTGCTGGATTTGGTGAGATTCTTGCACTCATGTGCTACTCAGCTGCATTTTGCACGGTATTCTCAATTTCAGGCTTCATTTTCCACCCTCTGAAATCGAACAGAAAAATCTTTCTATCTTTTAATGGTGGCTAATATAATAAGGAAAAGAGTTTATCAGAAGCTAGTTTTTTTATCATGATCAAGTAAAGTCTTTGAAAATTAGTTTGCATTTTGTTAATGTATATGGAGCTTAAAAAGTACTTTAAATGTGCTTATTTTTGTTTAGAGATTTGGCTATGCACCCTATTAAATTAAGATTATTTTTTAAAATATCAAATTTATAGATCTATGATAAAGCATTACCAATAATGAAGTGTAAATATGCATTGCATGGCTCCAAAAAAGAAAGAAAAATCAATAGTGTATTTTAGCAATTAATGTTAAAAAAAAATTATGCTGGTTTTTTTTTTTTTTTTAAGAAATTTTTTTCTTGCCATAATATGTGGGCCATTCTCATGGAAAGTGGGCTATAAATTTCTGAAAAATTCTTCAAAATAGTGCTACATCGTGTTAATTGGTCAAGAAACATGTTTTGTCTTGAAACGCTTCTGGTGTGGTACCCCTGATTACAGGTTGATAAAAAAAAGTAATATAGTGCAGCTTTCAGGAGAACTTCTCCAGACCCAGCTCGCGTTCTGGTGGGTACTATGGTAACGAGGAAAAGTCACTTCGAATAGGGGTGTGGGATGAATAGTTTTGTCTTAATACTGACATATGTCGGCGTGAGTAAACCAATCGACACCTTCATTCCTCCATTTCACCCTCATTAGAGATGTGTTCTTCCTTGTTACCATAGCAGCGGACAGACCCAGACTTTTAGTCGAGGATCAAAGCCGCACTATAGGTCCTAGTAGTTGACAGACCCAAACTTTTAGTCGAGGAGTTCTCGTCAAAGCCTCACTATAGGTCCTAGTAGTTTTGTCATTAGAAAATAATTAGATTACCTTCATCGAGTTATCATTGTCATTTACTCTGATAAAATCGTATATAAGGGTATTTTTGTAAAATACATGAACGCTGGTGGTTCTACAATGCCACCCTTTTTTCAAGAATTGAAAATTTAAAAACAAATTGCACATTGGAAGTCTATAAATAATATTTAAGTGAAGGAAAAACATCTGAGGAATCACTATTGAGGTGAGCGAGATTAAACAACTCAAAACCAGTAATGCTGCTGTAAAAAAATAGAAGGTACTATCCTTTCAAACTCTCCTAAATTTCTTCTGGCAATCAAGCTAGTTTAGCTGTTTTTTATTTTGACTTCCATATGGATTTATCATATTTTTGTAATGTTTTTTTTGCTGAAAAAGAGCAGCTATGGAAATTTTCAAAATTTATGAAGTGATAGAATTGAGATTTGTGCGGCATACTTGCCGTTTAGATATTACTAGCCCAACACAAGCCAATTGCTATTAGAGCTGGACTCTATTAATGACGATTTTAAAACAATTAGAATACTGAACTATTTATTAAGATCTTGCTGCACGATGAAGTACAATGCATGGGAGAAATGTTCTTCAAAAGAATAATGATGGTGATGTTTGTGTTTTTTTTTNTTTTTTGTGCATCATATAGGCTGATCAATGAACCATAAATTGTAGGATTTCCATTTAAGGGGACACAGGACCTTTCAAATGAAAATTTATGAAAACTTGTTTTTTAATTTAATTTTACCATTATGAACATAATTTATTTATTTTTTAGCATATTTTAGGAAATAGGCCAAGTAAAAACAATTTTGGTCAAAAATTTTTTTAAAATTTAATAAAATATGAAAATTTTAAAAAATACGAAAATTGTCCCTTGCGCCTGAAATTTCATCTAAATAATTTAAAATTTTTTCTATAGATAGATAATGATGATATAAAGACTCTCTAGCATCAGTTATTGTTTCACTTCATTAGGTTTTGAGAAAAAAAATTTTTCTTAGTTCCGACGCTTTTTTTTCGAAAATTTTCATTTCCTCCTACAGTTAAAGTTGTATAAAAAACTTTATAATTAATATTTCGTGAAAACAATGCTACATTGTCTTTATAACAGTCATATGAAGCATATGAAAAATTTTCAGGCAAAATTTTCAATTATTCAGACACAAGGGACANTTTTTTTTCCCCTTCCCGCTTAAGGGAGATGATTACAAAACACCCAGTTTATTTAAACTCTAAAAAATTTCTGTGACTGACCCAAATCTGGCAAATATTGACATTTTTCTGTGAATATTGTGCTCACCTATTTCTTTGGTGTATGTCAAAATATGCGTGAAGTATTTATTTATCTCTCACTAACTTGCAAACATCAACAACTAGCATGTGCTGGTGTCAAAGTTGTAAATGAGGAGAAATCGTAGTATTTTATTTATTTATTTAACATTCATCGTCAGTGAATCGAAGTGGAAATGATAGTGTTTAGCCAATATTTTAGAAATACGACAAAGTGAAATCTGATATTCCCTAATTCTGGCAGGGTTTTTGTCAGTGCACCCTATTTTTCCTCTATATTTCTATTACCCCCCTTTTAAGTATTTAGTCCTTAAAATTCATATTTTCTATCCAGTATGCCCTGAAATTTTTTTTACTCACGGTATCCACAGGAAAAGGAATTTTATCAATATGGAAAAATCGGGGAATTTAATTAAAATATTCGAAAAGTCAGGGAAAATAATTTGAGTACACGAACATTTTTTCTTGTAATAATATTTTTTTTAATGCTTTGTAGTTCAATTTATGAACATTATTATGAATTCAGTATAAAATATAATTGAAAAATTATTAATAAAATTTATGACACCGGTTACGAAAATCAGGGAAATTTGATAAAATCAATCCAGCAAAGTAAGGCTATTTTTTTTTCTGAGTGTGACAATGCTGTTATTTTTATTAATTTTTTTCCTATCATTTTGGATGTTTTTTCACTATAATTGTGTATGTTTTCTAACTTTAAGGATTTTCCCAAGCATAGTTTTTATAGGATGAGAAAATTATTAAACTTCAGTCTGGCAATTTACTATAGCGCATTTGCGTCCCCTTACAGTCGGGCTAACTGTGAGGGTTCTTCGTGGTTTTCCTCTCCATATTACGCAAATGCTTGTTGGTTCCATCAAAAATGCCCTCCAGGAAGGCTTGTTTGGAGTTCTTTTGTTCAGAATTGCAAGGGTACGGAGTTGAAAATTGATAGTGGTAAACAAATAAATGGGTCCCCTATTCTACGCTAGTCATTAAAGAAAATGCAATAACAATTTACTTGAATATAAGGCGAAATTCCGAAGTGGCATTTTTTACTAACAAATTTAGCTGTTGATCATATTATTTATAAAACTATACAAAATACAAAACAAAAACATTATACAAAAGTATTATTAAATATGTATTAATTTTTTTTATGTAATAAATAATTATTGCTTTAAAGACGTGTAACTGGAGGATTTTAATAGCTTTTTTTTCCAAAAATAAATAAAATATAAATCATTATATAGAAAATTAAATGAATAAAGGCCAGAAATATAAAAGTGACATCACTTTATGGAGAATGACCCATAATATTCACCTAACTATCAAAAATTCCAAACTTTTGTTTCGATAATTTCGTCAAAAAATATGAATAAAAATACTAGAATAACAGGCTCTATTTTTATTAAATACTGATTGAGAGACTGTCCTACAATTCACACGATTCGAAAGATACTGCCTTGTGGAATAAATATCCAGCATGGGTTTATTTATGAAAATTAAATAAACAGGTTAAAAGCATATTTAGATTCTTCCCCTTTTGCCTCCACCCCTATGACAATTTAGAAGACGCTACACCACTGCTGAAATCTTTAAATTAATTGTCCTGGTAAAATTATGAGCAATTTTAACACAATAATAAAACTTCCGAGAATACCAAGCCTGTTCACACGTCTCGTAAACATAAGCGGAAAGATACACCGGAAGTTTTCAAAATTACGTTCCGATTTTATAATTTTTGTTTATTGTTTACACTCATAAACAATCCATATTGTGTACAAATTTGGTGCGACGATTAAAAGGTGTTAATTTGATTCTTGCTTCTGTTGCGGTTGAATCATATATTATAGTATCGTGTGAGTTGGAGGATTAATTTGCACTACAGATAATTGAACTTGAAAGAACTTTTCATGTCAAGTTCCGTTCCACCTCCATTGGCAATTTAAAGTTTAGAGGAAAGCAAGTTCAGGTAAACCATGAAGTTTCAAGCGTTGATTTTTTTTTCTGGCAAAATATGAAAATGCAAATCAATTATGGCAGGATTACTTAGGTTACGCAGTAAGGAAACAGTACTGCAATAATAATATGTTTGAATTTCGATATTTTGTGAGTATTTTTTGAATATAGCGCATATTATATGTATTACACCACTTTCAAGAATGATTTTTGTCGAATGTTTTTGTGTTAAAAAGCATGGATTTTGAGCTTTATCTTGTGATGTATAGTGTTCTGCATACCACCCTTAATATATATTTTTAAAATTTTTGTAAAATGTTTGGTCAAAAACATACACATTAAGACTATTTAAAAGCGTAAGAAACGAAACTTTTGTGAGGATTTTTTTCAATATAGTGCATATCATATATATTGCACCACTTTCGAGAATGATTCTTGTCGAAAATTTTTGTTACAAAAAGCATGGAATTTTGCGTTTTATCTTATGATATCTAGTGTTCTGCATACCACCCTTAATGTATATTTTTGAAACCCTTGTAAAATATTAGGTCAAAAATATGCACATCAAGAATATTCAAACGCGAAAGAAACGAAAACTTTAATCTGTCCAATTTCTACTGAGAAAAACGGGATATAAAACAGCAAAACCTGTTTGATACACCAATTTGAATTTGGTGGAATTTTTAATAATCCCCTTTCAAGATATTCCTTACTTCCGGAAATCAAATAGATTTTTATATTTTCAGACCTCAGTGATAATTCATTGGATTTCAATTATTTTTTTTTTCTTTCTACATTAGCGTATTAAGTTTTTGATCAATCTGAGAAAAGCAACTGAACCTCCATGGATGCTTTTTATTTATTTATTTTTAAAAAATTTTTAATATTATTTTTTTTCCATTGTTCCTAATTGTATCAACATATATCTCACACATGATTTCAAAATTTTTAATCTTCTTTCTATTTAATTGTAAATGTAAAACTTCTTGTGGAAAAATTTTAACCTTTGTACGCAGTTAAGTTGAATATTTTTCTTATTTCGAATCATGTAAGAACAAATTCAACAAAAATAAATGTCAATATTAAACTAATAGTATATATTAGTAAATCACAATTACGACTCGGTAAATAAATATGCTAAACCTATGCTCATTTTATTATACTTATTTTACTATATTTCATATAAACAATCAATAATATTGAGTTTGGTCAAATACTTAAGCACGTTAGTGTATATTTTGGTATTTTTGATCACCAATGTGCAAATCTCTTATAACTATATATATATATGTTACGCTTTGAAAGCCTAAACATTGTAAGTTCGTAGTGTGGCCGGTGCTTCTTGAAAAAGATACAGGAAAATACAGGAATCATAANGACAACTTATATAACTGCCCAATCTTCTTATGTTAAGATTTAGGTATGTTAAAGTTCCTATGTTATAAGTTTTAAATCGGAAAAAATATTTGAAGATGTCAAGTTCCGAAAATGAAAACAATTGCCACATTATTAAAAAAATTTATAATTTTAAGAAAAAATATCATCAAAATTGCATAACAATTCCTGACTAGTTCAGATCAAAACTATTAATGTTGATATCAGAATGATGTTTCATATTAAAATTTTCTTTAGAAACCTTTTGTGGCCATATAATTTTTTTAATGACACTTCCTCAAGTATAAACCACATTTTATCTTGAAATCGCTGACAAACATTACCTAACTTTTTGTGGTAATTAAAAAAAAAATTCTTTTTTCATTTTTCTAGGTCGTTGCAAAAATCACAAAAAGAAAAGAAAACCTTTTCAACCTTTGCTTAATACTACATTAACGACAATTTCTATTTTAAAACCAGATACAGACGTTGTCAATCAATAATTTGAATAAATGTTGTCTTATACTTCCCTTCAGAACGATGAATAACTGTCAAATTATGACTGACAGATATAATACCACCATCCCAGAAGATTCCTTATTAAAAGCTCTAATTTTCCCTCTTCAGAAATATTGTCCTGTTTATAAGTATAAACAGGTAAAAACATAATGAGGAAATATAAATGCGCTACTTCACAAATCCTTTATTTAAGACACTATGACAAGATAATATATTAAAAGTCCTTGGCTTTGATTCGCAAGCAACAAAAAAAAAGTATCCACTATTATCTGTGAACACATCCAATATTGAAGATAAACTATTAGAAGACTTGAGCGTGAATTGAATGATTTGGCTGTTGTTTGGCGACTGAAAGGTACGATTTTGAAATGAAAATGTCAACTTCACGGCGCGTTTTGATTGACATTTGAGAGATGGAGAAAGATCATACTCATTAGGTTTTCAAATGGACATCGCAGCTGTTTGTTTCCAAATGTGATTTGGAATATTAAAGAATTAAAGAAACTCAGCGTGTATTCATTTATTTGCCATTTGGCGTGTATCTTTTTAATGAAGTTTTTTCTTTCTTATAAAGGTATAATTAATGATTTGGAAGGAATCGTAAACTTCTAGATACAGGAGGAAAAAACTTGCATTTTGATATGTATAAGTAACTGATTTAATAATTACTCCTGATATTGTGAGCAATACAGGATGTATTAAAGGAAATTATGATGTTTAAAAATGGTCTAAGATGTTGTCCGTTTGATATAAAGATAATTTTTTCGCTTACAGAAAAGATTTTCTGATGTCTATGATTTAAGCAAATTAACTTTTTGATGGGTTAATTTTTTTCAAACCAAAACGAATTACATGTTGTAAAAAAATATTCAATACCGCATTTATTAATTTTTACCTATATGTTTGTAAAATTAATTTTAAAAATTGTTTTTGAAAATAATTCTTAACAAGTACACTTTCAGAAAAATGGATTGAAGGTTGAAGCATATTATTTGCTGCTTGATCCGGTGCAAATCTGTTACAATCTACATGTGGCCGTTTAATTTGAAGCATATTACGGTGAAAATCTGTTGCAACATCAATAATGTGTTAAATTGTAAAAGTTTCTAATCAAGGTTATCAATATTAGGCTGCAGTTCTTTTGCTACTATGATAAGGTGTTAAATTGAACCAGATTTTCATTCATATTAAACCAAATATGGTGTAAATCTGTTTCAACCTGGATATGGTGTAAAATTTAACCAGACTACCATTCAAGTTGAACAATATTACGGCGCAAATCTGTTGCAACTATGCTAAGTTGTAAATTTGAAACAATCAAGTTAAGCCATGCTAGAGTTTGAATTTGTTGCAACCTTGATAAGGTGTTAAACTGAATCATTTTTCTGTTCAAACTGAACCGTAATATGGTGCAAATTCATAAGGTGTTAAACAAGGTTTTCACTCAAGTTGAATCATAATACGGTGAAAATTGAACCAGGTTTCCGTCAAGTTAAACTATAATAAGGTGCAAAGCAGGTGCAAGATGTTAAATTGCACTAGATTTTCGTTCAAATTGAACCATAATACAGCGGAAATCTGTTATCTCATTGATAAGGTGTTACATTGAATTATGTTTTCGCTCAAGTTAAACCATAATATGATCAAATTGATAAGGTGTTAAATTGTACCAGGTTTCTACTTATGTTAAATTATAATACAATGTTATCAAAATCAATGGTTTCATTTAACACCTTATTCAGACAAGTTTAAACGATATTATGGTTCAACACACTTCGGAATATCTAACTTATTTGAAGAAAGCTTTTTTTTGAGGAGCTAGAATAATTATTCAAGTTTAATTATTCTACTAGAATAGCTAGAATAATTATTCTACTTAAGTTTCATATTGAATCTAATGAAATCATAACACGAGATAATAAACAATGGGATACCTACAAGTGACATAGTGTGGGTATCTCGACCCTGATTGGTTGTTGAAACTCGGCATTTGTTTACGCTAGCAACTATTCTTTCCATTCTATTTCGAGTAAGCCAAGCCCGTCAAGTATCAATTCTCACAATACTTGATCCAGGAGTTTTAAATTTCGAAGCTACGGAACATTAGTAGTCGCAAACTCAAAAAATCGGCTGTTCAACGACGGTTATAAAATAAAATTTTGAAAAAAACTTATTCCGTTCGGGAGGGATGTTTTCATATTGATTTAACATTAGCCATTGTTATGAATTGAACTGCATTCGATTTTATTTCTCAAATCTTTAAAAGATAATACCAGAGATGTTTGCTAGCTTACAGTTCTATAATCAATCAAAAATTGCTCACTCTTTAATTTTAATAATTATTTTCTTTCAAGAGCTCACTGATCATCTAGGACGGCATGTGAGACTACGTCACCGAATTAGTGTTTCTAAAGCAATCTGCAATCACGCGTTTTGTTTATAATTGTGTTTTTAAAGCACGTTTCTGAAAAAGTAAAAATGAAAGCAAATTTTATGACAAACGGTACTTAGTCGTTCAGAGAAACAGTAGAATAATAACCATACTAATGCTGACACTAGTGATGACTAATTTATTTTGGTAAGTAGTAATATTAGAATTATAGTAATAAGTACTGTTTTTAGTAGATATCAATATAATATAGGTACTATACTGTAGATATTGACGTAACAATTTTTTACCGGAGAAAATTGCTGGTTGTGGTAAAATTTGATTTATGAGTTGGCCTCGAGCAACAGTATCATGACAAATGATGCTGATTACAGTTAATCTTTATTTTAATGGAATGAACTTCTAAAAAATTTTATTTTTGCTTAATCTAATAATGTAAAGCCGCCGGGAAGGGTAATATTAATTCTGTGCTTTATTAATTGTCTCGATACATGAGTTTCAGTTTTGTGCATGAGTTCGTAGTGTTGTTTAGTACTAATTTATTGATTATTACCATTTTTTGCTCTCCGCACGAAGAATAGGCACTTAACTTCGAATTTTATAAATTATATTTAAATAGTGAAGGAAAACTATGAGTCCATAGCCCAATTAGGAGTTAAACCTAATATCACAGCGTGCTGTTATACACATGTGATTAGAGTAGCCTTATTGTTTCGGTAGCAAAAACGTACGAATCCAACTTTTACTCCACACTTTTCCGAAAGCTCAGATCCGATTTTAATTTTCTTCTCAATTAAAAGTTGCACCGAATCCCTGGAAAGTAGCGATTTCATCTTTTTTGTAATGTAATATAAGAACGTTTTGTAATTAATAATGTAATTATTATTCTAATACAACAAAACCTCAACCTTTAGCTTCTACCTACTCTATTTATCTAATAAGCAGTTTTATATAAGCTTTTATCTTTACTTATACGCAATACAAACCTCAATCAAAGTTTTAGAAACGACATTTCAATTTATTTCTGATAAAAATGTGACAAAAATTAGCTATATGCATTTTCGAAATAAAAGACCAAAACCTTTATAATTTTTTATTGGATTTTCACGTACCAAGTTCGCCAAGTTCAAACTAAATTCGCCAAAGAAAAGAAAAAATTCACAATTTAATTGCCTCACACTTAAAGAAAAACGATGACTTTAAACTATATATATCATCTTGCTGTGGAGAATAATCTGCGCCTTAGAACGGACTTAAATATTTTTAAAAAATCTCAAATTTGGCGACATTTTTTCACCTAGATTAAAATGATCAAAATCGTTGTCTTATTCTTAGTTTTCGCAAATTTTTTATGAGCCCAGATAATGCAGCATTGGAGTAAGTTTTCAAATATTAAAAAATTGGACCACAAACGATTTTCGTTTTTAAGAAAAATGTGACTTTTCTCCGCATTGACTTCTTGCGCCATTTTGAAAATAAGCATACACAGCGCTGTAACGGTAATTTTATTTTATATTTTATTTTATAACTGTCGTTGAACAGCCGTCCCAATTTTTGGATTTACGACTACAAATATTCAACTCCGTAGCCTTGTAATTTTGAACCCAATCCAGAAGACAAGGGAACTCCTGGATCAAGCATTGGGAGAAGTTTTCCTTCGTGGAGAACTTTAAGATGGAACTAACTCGCATTTGCGTTACATGGAGAGGAAAACCACGAGAACCTCCCACGATTAGCCTGACGACAAAGTGACTCTAACCCATGAACCGTCTGCCACTGAGAATATTTCATGTCAGTACTGTGGTCGGTGCAAGCCGGATGCGGATTCATATCGACCAGCCATCGTGGGATTCAAACCCGGTTCACCTCATTGGAAGGCGAACACTCTATCCCCTGAGCCATCACGGCTCGTAACGGTAATTTTGAAGAAATCATGTATAGGAGTACAGTGCGCAAAATAAAAAATGGACCAACCTAAATACATTTTGATCTAATGATCGGATCTTTACCTTCTAGGACTCATTCTTAAAGGTTCGATGGGATGACCTCAAGTGTGCTAATTAATTAGTACAGGCGATATTTTAAGTTACGAAATCAGACACAAAAACGTACTTTCTCAATGTTAATTTTAAATTTTGCGTATTTCTCCATGTCTTGAGAGCTTTTTAAGCGAATTAAAAAAAATTTGAACACAATTATTAAATTTTGTTATCCAAATATAATTCCTTACAAGAAATATTTTAATAAATATTTATTATATTTTCTTATTTTATTTAATAATTGGGAAAAAAATTTGAATTCTAAACTATAAATTTTTTTTTCTTCATAATTTTAAAGAAGCTGTATTTTTAAAATTAGATTTCTCAGGACTTATACGACCGATTTCACTCAAATTATGTATTTCGCCGTGTATAATTGCATTCCTTAAAATGATGTAAAAAATTTTATACTTTACGACTCAAAATTTTTCAGCGATTTTTATATTTGTGTAAACAAAAATCTTAATTCGCTTAAGAAGTTCTCGACTTGGCGAAACACGCAAAAAATTTAAAAATTGACTTTAAAGGGGCCAAACTTTGAACAACTCTCCTGACCAAGTTATGGAGAGCATATTTCCCGGATTCCGGCTAGTCCCAATATTTTGAGGATCAGATATCCGAATCCGTTAAAAAAAATTATGTTTATTCAGAGAAAGTACGTTTTTGTGCTTGAATTTTTAACTTAAATTATCGTCTGCTTTAGTGAACTAGCATATTTGAAATCATGTCCTTGAACTTTTAAGATTGAGTCTTGGATCATTAGATCACGTGATCATCAGATCAAAAGTTAGTCAAGGTGGTTCGTTTTTAATTTTGCACTCTGTACATTAATTCCTAAGTTGTTGTTTTTTTCAGGAAAAAGGAAGTTGTTTTAGTATCAATAATTTTGAACCAACAGTTTAAGATAAAATTAATCCAACAGAGTATCTTATTTCCTGCCGTGCCACAGGTCCTAGGTTCGATCCTGAGGCCGGGCAAGGTTGACTCAGCTCCATTCAGTGGGTCGATAAATGAGTACAGAGCATGTTTGGGAACTAAACAAAGGAGGTTTCGCCTTCTCGCTGACCACCTAACCGGAACATGTGCTCTTGCATCCCAGCGCCAAAGGTCAAGAAAACTGAGATGAGTAGGCCTTGGCCCTCTATGGGCTGTCGTGCCACTGAGTTTAGTTTAGTACCTTATTTCAACTGCAGTCTTATATCATTAAACAAGCATTAAACTGATCCGAAATAGCCTGGTTGGTAGGACGCTGGACTCTCGTTCGTGAGAACAGGAGTTCGAATCCAGCCGGCCGATAACTCTCCGTGTAGTAAATTGTGACTGGAGCACGTTAAATCTGTCGGGTCACAAAGTGCTCCATCCTCCCATAACAAATTATATCTCTGGGAGTACTGAATTTCAGATTGATCGTTCTCTGGTTCAGGTCTAAATTACGATCTGTGGATGGATGTATGAATGGGTCCGCTCTATAAACAGGTGTGGCAGATGTCGAATTTTTGGCCATAGATGGCGCCACTGAAAAACAAGAGCAATCGCAGCTCCTCTGCCTTAATGACCAACGACAACAACAACAGCATTAAACTTCCACTGATGAAACATAGTTTTATATCTATAAGTGCTTCTTTCTAGTATCATTATATTTCTATAATAATGTATACTAGAGGTAATAATTATATTTCTATAATAATGTATACTAGAGGTAATAATTATATTTTTATGTATACTAGAGGTAATAATTATATTTTTGAGGCTACTTAACTTAAAACTAACTGATTTGGCAGATACTGAAAAAATAATCAACCTAAATGAGTTAGTTCCAAAAAATCAGCCTGACTGCTTTTCTGGATAGCAAACCGGTTTAACCAATGCCTAATCCACAGGTAGTTCAGTCACTCATAAAATGATAAAAAGAAAAACAGATTTTTGATTTTCATTTTGTCACTTTTGTGGAAAATATTCATGTAGTAAAACTAATTTCTCTAAAAAAAAAACGAATAAAGATCTTTCATTCTGTTTATGTTACACACCGACTCCAATGCAAAAATTAAAAAGAAAAGAAAAAAAACTTTAATAAAAAAATTAAATAAAACATTTATTTTGTTTATGTTACTAACCAAAACTGCTATACAGTTATACCTGAAATAAGTAAGTAAATAAATAAATAAAAAATTCGAGAGAAAGAGAGGAAGAGAAAGAGGGAGATTGAAAGAATGAGGAATGAGAGGAAGAGGAAGATATTGAAAGAATGAGGAATGAGAGGGAGAGAGAGAGAGGAAGAGAAAGAGGAGATATTGAAAGAATGAGAGGGAGAGAGAGAGAGGAGAAGAGAAAGAGGGAGAAAGAAAGAATAAGGAATACGAGGAAGAGAAGGAGGAAGAAAGAAAGAATGGGGAATGAGATGAAGAGAGAGAATGAGAGAGATGAAGAAAGAAAGAATACGAGGAAGAGAAAGAGAAGGAGAAAGTTTGTCTTTTTTTTTTTTTTTTTTTTTTTTTTTTTTTTTTTTTTTTTTTTTTTTTTGTAATTAACAAAACTACAATGTAGCAATTCCTCAAAAAGAAAAGAAAACAAAGCTTATATTCTGCTTAAGTCACTAACAAAACTATATTAATTTTTCACATTAAATAAATTATAAATTAATACATAAATGAAATTCCGAGAGCTTTTATTTTTTGTATGTCATTGTCCAAACTGTAATGTAGCAATTATTCCAAAAACTTTTTTTTTTATGTCGCTTATCAAATTACAATGTAGAAAAAAATGCTTAAAATAAATGTAGTTAAGTAGAATAACAGTGTTGTATGCAGTTACAAAAATCGTGTTAATTATAAAAACAAAATATCCTTTCAATTCATAAAAATTAATTAAAATTATATTACTTAATAACAGTTTGCTTTAAAAAATAACACTTAAGTAAGAGTTGTGTTCACAAAAATTAGAGTTAATTGTTGAAGAAAAAGCAAAAAAAATTTTTTATATTATTCTTAAATTTGTACGTTTTTTTCCGTAAAAATTTTTTAAAACAAATCCTTTTTCTTTCCTTTTTTGTAAAAAAAAATGACATTTAAAAAAAAAAAAGCCATCTGAATTTGACACAAATTATCTTTAAACATTAAAGACACATTTTTAACAAAAATCAGAAGAAAAAATATATAATGGATAATTTGCTCACATTTTTTGCTATTGTGATAACTATGTGCGTGCTAAATTAATTGAATACTTAAGAGAAAAAACCCTCTTTTTCGCCAAAAATAATAGATAAAGAAAGCAGTTTGACGGCGTTTCCCACTAATTATAGACCAACATATTCAATTACAGAAAGATTTCAAAAGACGTTCTTAAATTCTCACACAACTCGACTAAAAGAATCGTGTAAAAAAAAAAAGTACAAAAAGTTCCCTCGCTAAATTAGGTATAAAAGTGAGAAAGGAAATAATAACTCAAAAAACTGAAATAAATAAAAGCAGACAGAATATGCCCGGTAGCGAAGATACTCCCACTGATTTGCGGACTGTTTGATTGACAGGTTGAATTGTTACTTTAGAACTAAATTAAAAGACTTAAGGTGGGTAGGAAAAAAATGGCGCATGCTGTGTTTCTAAGCTTTCGTTTTTTCTCTAAGAAGTTATTAATTTTTGTAGCAGCGTCGAATATTCGTTTCATCCCGCTGTGTTCTAAAATAGCGGAATGAAGTTTTTAAAAGAAATCTGTGGACAAATTTGGCATGTATGGCGATAGAAGATTAGTTGATGAATAATTTTGACAACTTAATTCAATGGAGTAGTAGTACTTCATTAATTTTTCGTAGTTTTTTTTAATTTGTGATACTACTCAGACATGGAATATTAATACTTTTAGAAGAGTCTATTACCTTTTAATTCCAAGTGTTTAATATTAGTCATTTATTATCCATATTGCTTGGAAGTAACATTCATGGGGATTTAGTACAGAAGTTACTAACTTAGAGGCCCCTTGGCAAAATCAGAGCGACATAGTAACAATAATTACTTTTCTTCAGAAATTTACACGTAATATTTGAATCATGCAATTAGGTAATCACTTTTTGATGCACTCTATATGTGCAGATAGTATCGTAAATCGATGTAATGTTCCGATTGTATTTTAGGCAGTTATTGTTATTGATTTTCCATGTGGATTTCAAATATCCCGATATATTTCAAACAATATGGAAAATTCGAATCGTGCATTTGAGTATATGCCTTTTAAGGCAATGATTCTATCGAATTTTTGGCATATTCGATAGAATCGTTTTTGGATATTTTTTATACAATATTATTTAATACAATAATCTAATCTCAAAACGAAACATGCATTTGAGGAGTCCGATTCGCGTGATTTCGTCATCGATCTTTTTACTGGACAATTACTGGATTTCATGATTTTTAATTACTTTTTTTTACAATGATGATTATTTAAAAAATTCGAAGAAGGAAATAGTTTGTACGTCACCCCCTCCCCAAGAAAATGCGAGAACATCACCCATAATATTAGAATAAAAAATTATTACATGTTCAATTAAAAAAAAAATTATATAGTTTTTTTTTTTTTGTTGTAAGCACAGCGCTTTTGTTATTTTAAATTAGTAACATATATGTTTGTTATTATTAAAAGTATCTTGAAGAAAGATATTAGTGCTAGAGAGTTTTGTCCCTATAGCCCAAAACAATTCTGCCAAAGGGCTTAGAGGTAACCCGTAGATGATATAGAGTAGCATTGCTTACCTGAAAGTGACGTCATCGTAGGTAAATAAGGGCTTTTGTTGATTCAGAAGGTAACGCGTGACGTCGCTTAGAGGTATCCAATTAAATCTGTTTAAAATGACATTGTTATGCATAATCACTTAACTTATTCTCGAGTTGCAAGCAAGTACCCATTTACATAGCAACCCATAGTCGGAAATGTCATCGTAAGCAACTCGAAGCGTTTCTCTAATATGAACTTCCTGTTGGTATTTCTTTGAACAGGTACTTCTACTGATTTACCTTAAGTTAATGTTAATTTTTAATTATTGTCGAAAATTTCACTCATAAGTAGGTGTTTTTATCAATATGTACTGAGGTTGTGAACACAAATTATTAATTACAGTTTGGCACAAAGAATTGTATAGCAGTCCGTGGTTGGAATACCGTCAGTCCTTAACTGATATGAACTTCCTGTGCATGTGCCTTTCCACAGATACTTTCTTAATTATCTTAATTTTGAGTTAATTATATGTTTTCCAATAACTATTGTTAAAAAATTCATTCGAATTGGCTCTGAAATAGCTATTTTTATCGATATATAATAAGTTAATGAATTTGCGAGCTTGTCAAGATTTCTGAAAATTGTAATTAAATTTTAATAAAAGAGCTATTTCTCAACCTATTTGAATTATTCGACGTTTAGATAGAAAAATAACCAGTAACTTGATTTTTTTTTTATGTCTGTAATTCGTGTTACCGTTGCCAGCTTTAATTTTTGATTTGTTCTATAAATCGTTTGGCATACCGTGTTCTTTTATTTCGGCTCCACACAATATGGTAGAATGGAATATCATCGCATTGAATTTACAGCTCTTTAGTATGAGTTAATATATATTTCCATGCCGTCGTAGCAGCATAAAAATTTAATTTTAATAGCACAATCACAGAGACATCTTATTGCTTGCAAAGAAATCATAGCATCTTTACTAAAAACGCTGTTTTGCATCATTTGAAAATGTGACTTGACATTATATTATTTGAAGCCCCTTTTTTTTTCCAAAGAATCAAGAAAGAGTTTCATAACGCTGATCTACTGTAGTTACATTGAATGTTAATTTCATTTCATATTAGACAGTAATGGAATTAAAATTATATTCAATTTAACTGCTGTAACTCCGCGTTATAGCGCCATTCGGACTTCTTTCTTTTTATGTCCAGATGAGCGTTATAACACGGAGCTATGGTTGTTAAATTAAATATAACTTCATTTCTAATTGAACAATAAGGAAAATTAAATTATGTTCAATTTAAATACAGTAGTTCTGCGCTATAACGCCTCATCTTTTTTACTTTTTGCCGTAATGGGTGTCATTAGCATTACTGTTGCTAACTTGAACATAATTTCATTTCATATTAGAACATCAGAGAACGAAAATTATATTCAATATAACTACAATAACTTCCCCTTATTGCGCTCCGTATGATCTCGTCCGTATGAGCTCGTGTGCGAATGAGCGTTATAACACGGAGCTACTGTAGTTAAATTGAATATAAATTATTCATATTAGGCATTAACAGAACGACAAGCATGCAGCCATTTCTTTTTCAATTTATATAAGTTGTTTGCCACATTGTAGCGACCATAAAAAAAAAAATAGATACGCAAGTTTTGAAATTAGCCTTTGAAATTCCACGTTCTGAACCTTTCGGCGCCACTCGTAATAGGCAATTGGTTATGCCTGTACCGGCCGTCAATTCAAATCGGATCTAGGCGGACAGGTAAACTGCCCGGTAGCTCTCCTACCTTTTTTTCACGCGCCTTTTTTAAACGATGCTAATTTCAATTAAGTGTTCTGCGCATCACAACTGTCACACAGTAAGTGATAATTTACTTTATTGTATTATACTCATTTATGTGTTGCTTCTTTACAACTTCTTGGGGTTTTTTTTCTTCCCCTTTTGGCCATTGCATTTCTGCTGCTTCTTATTGTGTCAATCTAATTACAACATGGGTTGTAAAAAAAAAAGCAAGATGCGTGAACAAAAAAGAAAGAAAATTGGTAACAAAAACATGCTTTCTTAGAATCGGTATTTCTTATGACATAACTTTTAAGTGAGATAGAGGTTATATGCACATATTTTCCGAATAAAACGGACATTAGCTAACCAAAACTTTTTAGGTGCACTTTTAAAAGACGCTACATCGCGGGTGAAATCCTTCAGGGCTAATTCTCTTTCCTCTACGTATTTAATTTAAAATTTGAAGTATGGAAAAGTTGAGTTTACGTTATCTTAATGTAAACCATTAAGTTTCAAATGCTTAATTTCTTTTTTCAAATATTAAAATGCAAACAAATTATAACACGATTGCTCAAGATTAGGCAATGATCCTGTAATAATTCAGTTATCCTGTAACAAGTAAATAATCCTGTTATAATTAAGTAATCCTGTAATAATTAAGTAATCCTGTAATAATTTGTTTGCCCTTCCATTCTTTGAAAGGAAAAAAATTAAGTATTTATAACTTAACGGTTTACTGTAGGTACACCTGAATTAACTTTTCTATAAACTTTAAATTCTAAAATTCTCTGATTTTTTTTTTTCCTGTTCTTCCTGATTTTCATGTTGCGTCATCCAGCTTAAACAAATAAATATAAAAATATAATGCAAATAATAATCCACATCTTATTTTAAATTTTCGACACAAAAATAATTTGCGTTCCCACGTTGCTTTATGCCAATGAATATCATTTTCGTATGTTATACTAAATGTTATATAAACCTGAAGTTCGGTAAATCCTAGAGGTTTATCGGTAAAATCTACTTTTTACCAAAGTGGCTTGGCAAGTAACAGCAGTATGCTTTAATATGATTCCATTTCGGCCTTTTACTAAGCCTTTGCGATAAAACCTAGGAGTTATCAAGTCACTCTGGTAAATCCAAGGTTTTACCTGTAAAATCTAGTATTTACCAAGCTTCGGGCTTTTGCAGTAACATATATATTTGAATAAAAGTCAATAAGATAAAAAATAAAAACATTTTCTTTTAAGGAAAACCTTAAAGATACTTTAAATACATAAAATGTCAACACATTTTCCTTCACTTTGCCACTAATTGACAAACGATCTACAAATAATAATAAGTTGAAAAACTAAAAAAAATATTAAAGATGTTAAATTTTGTCAACTGAAAAGATGAGACTAATATTTTATTTTAAAAAATGCAAATTTGGAGACAATATCTTTTATTCACAAACTTCCGAACAATTTTACGTCAAATCCAAATAGATAAAACTACATTTATCACTAAGCGACTTCATTTTTTTCCTCATCTCGCACGTTGCCATTCTCCAGAAACTAAATTACTCAGATCCCAGATAGAACTCTTTATCTTTCAACAAAGCCTTAAAACTTCAAAAAGAATATCGAAAACATTCGAACTTTCTTCGTATTTAGTGGAAGTATGCAAATGATAGAACATTTTCCTGTGTTCCAACAAAACACACTTCGCAAAATAGAAGGATATCTTCGAATATATTTACATCATAAGAGAATGAAGTTAAAACAGACAAATGGAAATTTTTTTTACGAATACTGCCTTTGCTAACGCTCCCAGCACGTTCAAACGCGTTCTTTGTACCGCGCGTAGATCCCGACTTCATCGACAGATAGATCGGATAATAATAATGATATTGAATTCTTTCCACCCCCAACTTATCTCTACCCACCCCTTTCGATTGAGAAAGTAACGAGAATATGATAAAGAATTCACTGATAAAGTACACTTACTTCCATGCATTTTTTCTTCGCCTTCCCCAGTAACTCTCCTCTTAAAATGTAAACAACAAAACACAACTCAACTCCCCCTTCTTCTTCCCCCTCCCCAATATCGAAAATGGTATTATCGCTGCCAACTTTGAAAATCAAAATTTCGCTGCGTCGTGTTTAATATGGGTAAGAATGCACGAGTTATGCATGTATACGTAAAAGGGGAAGGGGGCAGGTGCTTGAAATTTGAATCGTCTGCAAGAAGCAGCTGCAATTCTCTTTAATGTGAAAAGTAGGAAAAGGGGATGGGAAGAAAGTATGAAATACAGACATATATACATGAATAAGTAAATCGAACTTTGTACACTTGTTTTCGAAGTGACTACAAAATAAGAAAGGGTTATTACAGAACATATATCCGAACATAAAAATATGTTCGAAGAAAATATGAAAATGCCTTTTCTGAAATAAAGAGTGTTCGTGACATGTGTTAAGTAGAAGATGTATTTGGACTAACTTTCCTGTTTTCATATTTAAGTGAAATGCAATTTCATTTTTCGATATGAAAAAAAAAGCTCACAAAAGCAACCAGTTTTAGAATTTTCGAAGGATATTCAATTATGCCTTTATTCTCAATAACACTATGCAACGCCGTATTGAGTGATGTGATTGTTTCTGACAAAAGAAATGGCATTTTTATAAGGTTCGATTTAAAATTTATTCATAACTAATTCTTTAGATCGTAGTGCTTAACGATATGCTTTAACTTTATCTTCCCATGAAGTTTTGACTTAAAAAATAAAAATGAAAAAAGAGTAAATACATATTTTTAGTAAAAGGAATTTTTTTTTCTTTTGAAAAGTAATTAAATTTTTTTATTTAAGGTTTTCTGAAATGCAATTGAAGAAAACTGAAAGTTCAGTATTTTGATTGATTTAGATTTTTCTATGTGTAATTTAAGTTTTTCTTGTGAAAAATTTATAAATAAGCCATAAATAAATTGAGGGCCAAGTAATCAAGAACGCGTTTATTTTCAAAAAAAAAAAAAAAAAAAAATTTTTTTTNAAAAAAAAAAAAAAAAAACTTTGGGTATTTTGGTATTAAAGGATATATTTGATTTTGAAAAAAAAAATGCATTTTAAAAAGGTTTTAAAACGCATACTTAAAATTATCCAGAAAGTGTTTTTTCTGATAATTGTAGGCACGATTGTTTTGAAGTTTATGTTTGGTTTAGAAAAATATAAAGATTAGGAAAGCTTTGTTAGATGAATATAAAAAACATTATTTCAGAATTTAAAATATATGTAAATAACTTTGCGTCTGTTGAACATGAAGATGTGTTATAACATGGAAAATGTAAAGCAATTGTCAGCATTATTTATCAAAATACGTGTTTCTCATTTGTCAAAATCAGTGTGATTACACAGTTAACAGTTAACAAAAAATGCATATAATAAAATGATTGGCGTCGTTAGCATCGAAAATAATTTAATTAGAAAAAATCGTTTTAAATAATAAATAATCGTTATCAACGTAAAGAAATAATATTTTTCAGTTTAATTAAAAAGAATCGTTTTCAATTTAAGGTAAAGAAATTGTTTGCTTTCAATTCAATGATTATTTCATTTATAGTCATTTCACATTTTGATTAACGTATAAAGTAACTTTAAATAAAGAAATGGAATAAATTTTAGAATCTCTAGCAGAAATTACTCCATTTAATTTTAAATTTCTCCATTTTTTTCCAAAATAATATTTCAAATAATATGAAAATATTTTGTTTTAACATGGGCTAAGTTAAGTCAAATATAATTTTTTTTTTTTTTTTAGAATTTTACCTTTAAAATTTGGATTAGTCTTGTTCNCCTGTGACGTAGGCTATAGTATACCCAATTCAATGATTATTTCATTTATAGTCATTTCACATTTTGATTAACGTATGAAGTAACTTTAAATAAAGAAATGGAATAAATTTTAGAATCTCTAGCAGAAATTACTCCATTTAATTTTAAATTTCTCCATTTTTTCCCAAAATAATATGAAAATATTTTGTTTTAACATGGGCTAAGTTAAGTCAAATATAAATTATTTTTTTTTTAGAATTGTCAATACAAAAAGCTTTTTAATTTTATCATTGGACGTCTTAAATACGGCGCAATATTTCATATGAAGTGCTTTAGTGTTAGAAAAGCTATTTCAAAAATCGCCAAAAATATTAATTTTTAAAACAATTAACACTTTTAATATTTCAATCTCGCTAAATTCAATTCGTAATAAAGCTTTTTTAGCCACTGTTGAGATTATTCTACTGGTTGGAATCGGCTAAAATAAAGTATATTCTATTTTATTCAAAAAGCATTTAGTCTAGCGATAATATCTATTTACTTTTCCCAGAAGGAAAAAAATATTCCATAAAAATACAGCCAAAAGAAGACAAAATAAATCCAATTTAACATTTTCCGGAGCGATCATAAAATCAATCCAAGCGAACAAAAACAAATTTTTTTTTTCAAAAATGGAATTTCGTGACTCCTTAAAAGAAGGGTTAGTATCGTTTACGAAATTATATTTTTGTTCGTATGTGATTCTCGAATTTTATTAATCTTAGTAAAATCATCTGTGAATGTCTTTTTTGTCCATTGTTTCCTGTTTTATGCTATTTTGTGGGCACAAGAGTAAAAAGGTAATATTATGAGATCGTTTGAGAAATATTTAGTGGCTATTGTGGGGAACATACGTTAAGAACTATTCTCATATGTTTCTTGTCAGGAAAAAAAAAAGAATCGAATATTTACGGTCCATTCCATGAACCAGGAAGTTTATTTAACGTTAAATTCATAAATAATTTTTGATGTATTATTCGTGAAACGTGATATTTAGGGTTACTGAGAGGTTTAAAAATATAATCCATTTCTTATATTTCCTCAAAAAGCTGTAGTTAAGGATATAGATAGGGATAGTTGGCGTACGTGAGAGAGTTTTTCGTAACTACAATAGCAAAATTTAATATTTAAAAATACTAAGTAATGTAAATAAAAACAATCTATTTTTACTTTGGAATGCTGAACTGCAAACGAAAGAACAATTTCCGGAGAAGGATCTTGTACAAAAAAAGAACACTAAAACAATTAATATTTTACATTAAAGTATGAGATTGTAAACGAAAATGGCCATTGCTCACGGAGAAAATAAATTTTGGTGAAATTTCCATACTGTATGGTCCTGACGTTTCCGTACTATATAATCTAGAAAGAAAAAAAAACGTAATTCTGGATAATTAAAGTCAAATTTACAATATTTAAATCATTCATTTGGTAATTTTTTCATTCATATGGTAACGGTTTGCCAGAAATTCTGGTTTTCAAAATTACAGTTCTTATCACAAATTAAGTAAAAAGTACGAAACTAAAAAGTAAGTTTAATCAAATGAATGATTTTTATGTCATGATCTAAGCTATCATGCTAAAATTATCAAATTCTATCACTTTCACAAAATTTTACCTCACACATACTTTAAAGCCATATTTTATTATTCATTGCAAAAAAATCATTACCAAAGCGTTTCGGTAAACATTACCGACCTTTCTGCATTCCCAAAGCGAAAAAAACACGGTATATTTTAAAATATTCTGATTGTTGTGACAATACTTTTTTTCTCCTCAGTGCAAAAGCGAAAAAGAAAAAACTTTTTTTGTTGGGAAAAAAAGGACGAGTAACAAAATAAGGCGATTTTATCGTGAAGTATGAGATATTGCGAACTCAAATAATATATATCCTTCTGCAGATTAGGAGTTTTCCAACATGAAATGGGAATAAATATAAATTATTTATATAATTGTTTATGAGGTTACAAACATTAAGGTATATAATGGAACTTAGAATGAGAAGAATAAAATTATTTTTGCGATTCTGAGGCTTTCTCTCTACAACCAGCAAGCATATAACTAAAAGGTTCAAATTTGATATGCTTAAAAGACCATTTTTATTCATCAACTTTTACACGACTTTTTTCGAAATCCCAATTTGTTTGAGTTATTGATATTTTAAATGCTTTTTGCTTTAAATAATGATTATTTATCTATTGTTGTAGAAAATTTTATTTGTCTCTCCCGAGATCTTTATTTTATATGCTCGCGCTTGAGTTTATGTTGAAATTAACAAAAAAATAGATTAGTTTTTGCCAAATATAACATCTTAACATTTAAAATGAAATTTTTAGAAATATAAAAAGTTCAATTCAAGAGCTCAAGGGAGTTTTTAAAATCCTTTTGTATTTTAACATTGAGCATCGTGGTTTGGGATAACCAGGTTGGTAGAATGTTGAACTCGTGTTCGAGAGAACGTGAGTTCGAATCCCACTGGCCGAAGAGACCTTGTGTATTAAATGGTGACTGGTGCACGCAGAGCCGGATTATACCTTTCGTAGGCCCTAGGCACAGCCGTTTATGGGCCCTCCCCTCCTTCCCCCACTCCTCCCCTCTTTTCGAAATATATGCTAAAATTTTCTTCGTATGGAAACGTATTACGCCATTTTAGATGTATTAATTTCAGAAATGACTAAAAGGCGTAAAGCTTACAGTGATTTGTACGATAATTTCGGTTTTCTTGTTCACAAAAATTTGTCAGAATCTGAGATTAAACTAAAAGCGCAAAATTTGGTGAAAATTTACTCATCCGATTTAGAGGAAAACTTTGTAGATGAATTTTTACTATTTTCAAATTTGTATGAACATAAATCTGCACAAGAAATGTTGAAGGCTCAAATTAAAGATAAACTTGTGAATACTTTTCCTAACGTTCACATTGCATTAAGAATATATTTGTCGATTCTTGGATCAAATGCAGAAGGAGAAAGATCTTTCTCCAGATTAAAATTGATAAAAAATTATTTGCGTTCAACAATGAATCAAGATCGTTTGGCATCGCTCGCACTTATGTCTATTGAATACGACATTTTGCGTAGTTTGGAATTCGACAGCATAATACAAGATTTCGTTGAATCCAAAAATCGCAAAAAAGTAATATATTAGATCATAAGATTCTGCAAAATAATTTATTACCGAAAAATATTATATTTTTATTTGTATCTTCATAATTTTGTGCAAAATACACTTGTTGTTTTTAAAGCTAAATTATTTGTCAACAAATTTTTTTTCCCCAAGTTTTTCGTCGGCCCCTGAATTTCGTAGGCCCTAGGCACGTGCCTAGTGTGCCTATAGGTTAATCCGGCCCTGGGTGCACGTCAAATCTGTCGGGGTCACAAAGGCCTTCAGGTTCCCATAGCAAATATATTTCTGTGGGGGGGGGGGTACGTAATTGGAGATTGACAGTTCTCTGATTCAAGTTAATGAACAGGAATAAATGTAGTATTATTGTGTCTTCCTTTAAAAACGGGCTGCGATAGTCGTGTGGCTGAAGTAGTATTCTTGGCCATAGATGGCGCCTCTGTAAAGTCAAGAAACGCGTCCTCTGCCTTAAAAATTTGCTTGATTTCAAGCAGGTTTGCTGGTATTGCCAAGTGGCATAAGTAACAACAACACTGAACATTTTTTAATAAGTAAATTTATTTTTCTTTATAACTTCTTACCATGTCGCACATTCTGTTTCCTTAAACATAAATTTTTTTTAAGTACAATTATTTTTCGAATCAATTGTTACAATTAAGATATTAACCAAATGTGTTACATAAAATTATAATAGTTATATTTTTCTTGAAAAAATTATCTTTGCTTTTTCGAAAAATATCAACTTGAAAAAAAAAAAAAATACAGTGGTAAATGAGATGCAATCACTGGGATTGGTAAACGGAGTGTGAAGTTAGTAGCCATTTATTAGATTTTATAGTATTTGGAGAAAAGAAATTATAATATGAGTATTAATAATGAAGCTTGTGCGCAAGATTTCTAAATATATATTGAATATTTTAATCGAAATTTAAAAATTAGCAACATGTACTAGTGCTAAAAACAAAAATACATAGCAAAACATTTTTGTAAGAAAATTATAAAATGCAATGTATTTTATACTAATTAAAATATTCCATGTATGCATAAAAATTTCGTGCGTGAAAAGTTGGTAGAAAATTTCTTCGGATTTGCGAGCCATGTGTTTAAAAAGAAAAAAAAGAAAGTAAAAAATATGCTGTATGTAAACATTTCATATAGAGTAAGAGTTATATAGGTTTGTTTGCAGTGAGCTAGACAATTGTTTGATTATATCTCTATAGCTGATTTAGTGAAGTAATTTATTTTCGCAATTTATTAATTAAACATTTTTGAAGAAAAATATTTTTGAATTTCTTATTTACTTTATTATTTGACGTATAATAAAAACGTAAAATGTTTTAATTATAAATCATTCAATGTCTTATACCCCATTAAACCGCGCAATTTTTTTTTGACAAAATACAAAAGAGAGGGATTTAATAGTTTTCTAAGAAACAACATTTTATTCCATTGCAATTTTTAAATAGAAAAAATTATCTTTTATAATTGAAATTATTCAACATAATTTTCGTCAGCATCATACAATAAATGAAAATAAACGTAAGTGCACAGTGCACAAATTAAAAAGAAAAAAAAAACTGCTACAGCTACATAATTTTTGGCCTTATCATCAGATTTTAACGTAATGAGATCTACTTTCAATGGTAGAGGAGAATTATATTAAATATGCTCATTAGAGATATGTTGTGTTTTGAAACCAGACACAGAAACGCAGTTTCTCTTAATCAACATAACAAAAAATCGTTCGAATTAGGGTATATTTATTAAGAGAAATAACGTTTTAGGTTCGTTTACCCAATTTAATTCACAAAATTAAGGGGTTATCCCATTTAATCATAAAGATTGCTTCTAACAAGTCGATAGTCTGGTCATTGAATTAAAAGTTACCAAGGGTCCGTTTTTTATTTTGCACTCTGTACTAATAAGGTTTTTTTTCCTGCTATTTCGAATTATACACCTGCTAACAGATTTTTTTCCCCTTTCTCTTTACACGTAAGCTTATGCACTGTATTTATTTTTACACGGCTTTAAAATTGAAGAAATTGTGTGTAAAAGACTGCGAGCATCAAATTCATAACAATCTATGACTTGTCATTGAGAAAATGGCCATTGTTTACGAATGGCCCAATAAAAAAAGACGAATTTGAGTGGCGACTAATTTCCCAGTTATTCACTTTTCGTGAGAAACCGAACAATTTGGCGAGAAACTTCCGAACTCTAAAATAGACTATATTTCGGTTCTTTCCCATTTTTTTTAAAACGCATGGAAAAATAAATAAAGAGGATAAAAAGAAATATAAAACGCATTGTGACAAAAAGCACGATTTTAGCATTTTTAGCAAAAAGGGTCAGAGAGTACGATATAAATTCTCTTTTATTATTTATTTCCTTTTTTTTATTATTATTTACTTTGATTCTTCACCAGAATACATGTTAAAGCAACGTTTTCTGTCCAGAGGATATTTCGCCAAATTATTCGCCCCAATTCTTAGAAAATAAACGTCTAGTCAACGGAAACTGTAGCGCCAAAGAAGTAAATCTAAAAACACAATGGTTTCTTCTTGTAAGAATATAAACTATACAAGAACCATCCGGCTTTATCAGATGAATTCCGAAGTTATTTTTCGGATTATTTATTCAAAATTGTCCTTTTAAAACAATACATTTCGCGATTTTCTTACATTTAGAATGTTTCTATGAGAATTATTCATTTGACCAGTTACAGCTGTGTTTGTTTTCTTTTCTCAACATTATCCATCGAAGATATTTTACAAAACCTACCATGGCATAAATACTTCCGGTTAATAATGTGTCCCATACCAATTTCTTTGTAGCATCGCTTGTAGTCTCTTTATCCTTTTTTTTTATTTTTCATATTGGATTAGCTTTTTCTACTACTCAAATTTCCACAGAAGACTAAATTACATTTCAAATTTTAAAGAACTTAAAACCTACTAATGTAAATTTATTTTTTGGTTTAAAATTATTATTATTTTAAATACCATTTTATTAAAACATTAAAATTATGATTTTTTTTTTTAAAAAAAAGGAAAAAAAGTCTAATGCATGCAAAATTTTATTTTAATATTTTTTTAAGAACTAAGTTAAAATTACTGAAAAATTACTAAGGGTTGTTACAATTCTAAAACTAGTAAACTTATAATAGTGAGTGATGATTGATCTTTAATTGCTGTTGAATGATTAAAATTAATCGAGGAATAATTCAATGCTTTAATGAGGAGTTACAATGGGGAGTGATGATTAATTGCTATTATTTTAATTTCTGCTGAATGACTGGAAAATTACGGACGTGTTTTCAGTTTTAATGAATGAATTATTGGAGAACGATGATTCTTTTTTACCACGTTTATATCAACTTGCCTTCGTGTATGTCTGTTCGGGTGGAATTTTGTAATCGATTTTAAACTAACTTCCCGACTAGCTACAGACTTCAAATTTGGCACATAGTTCCGAATTGAATGACAATGCATAAAAATGAAGAGAAAAATGAAGGAGGCCAAGGTCCTTCATGGACTGTAGAGTTGTGGAATAGTAGTAGTTGTGCATTTATACAGAAGTGCATGTTGCAATAAACTTTAGAATTTGGAATTAAAGCCATCCAGTTAGTATACAAAGTAAAATAAAATTAAAATTAAAGAAAAGTTAGTATTTTTGCGATTGTCTTTTATTGTCGATTCGATTATTTCAAATTAGTGTCACATGTCAGTTGAAAAGTTTTGTGTACAGTGAGTGAAAAAAAAGAGATTTTGAAAGTGAGTACAAAAAAATCAAAATAAAAATAATATTTTTAAAAACCACGTTTTTGTAGTGGAAAATAATAATTTTTAGAAAAAAATTTGAAAAACGAAAAACGTGGGGCGTATGAAATACATAACAATACATAACATATACATATACACATTTTCTTACTCATACACATGCACAACCACATCCACATACAGATACAATTACAGATATACATACACATATTCTCAGGAGCACACATACTGTTACTGTTATGTATTTCATGCACTCCACGTTTTTCGTTTTTCAAATTTTTGTTTTTTTATTATTATTCTCCACTACAAAAACGTGATTTTTAAAAATATTATTTTTATTTTTTTATACTTATTATTAATTGATTAAAAAATTACTAAGGAATGCTTCAATACTTAATCTCGTGAACTATAATAGAGAGTAATAATTTATAACTAAATAATTATAAAAATAGCAATGTAAATTGGTACTTCTATTAGAAACTATATGGAGAGTGATGATCCCTTACTAATTTTTAATTACTGTCATTTCTTAGAAAATAATGAATTTTTATTTTTTATAATAAGCTGTAATGAAGAGTGATAATTCGTTTCTATTTGTTAAAATTTTTCTTATTGAATTATTAGAAAATTGATTAAAAAAACTGCTTCAACCCTCACTTTATAATAAAAGAATAGTGATCCAATGCTATTTTTTGAAAATTAAGATTAAATGATTTAAAAAAAGATTATAAAGAATTTTCAATTTTCATGAATGAGCTGTAATTATGAGTGATTATTTTTTTCAATTTCTTTCAATTAATTAATGGTAAATTCACAAAAAAATCATAAGAAATGCTATAACATTTAATTTATAAGGTAGAGAAATAATTCAACCCAATATTTTTATTTACGGTTGAACGATTCGAAAAATAATGAAGAGTTCTGAATTTTTTTAAGTGACCTATAATGAAGAATGATTTCTTTGTTTGTTTTTTAGTTAATGGTGAATTATTAGAAATGAATAAGAAATGTTTCAATACTATAATGAACAATAATGAAGAGCGATATTTGGAATAAATTCTTTTAATTACTGTTGAATAATTCAAAACAAACGAAGAATATTCGATACGAAGACTATTCGAGAATTCGATACTTTTATAGAGTGTGATGATTTCTTGCTACATAGTAATTCTTTCATAGTAAAAGTAATATATAATTCATACTACATAGTAAAAGTAGCACTCTTTGTAAATTTTTTTAATTACTTTAAAATGTTTAGAATTTTTTTATATTTTTATGAATGAATTATAGAGGTTGATTTCTTGCTAATTATTTTCTTAATTATTTTTCAGCCAATTCTTAAGGAATTGCTGAATATGCTTCAATAATCAATTTAGTAAACATTGGAGTATTTGTAGTTTATAATTAGGTTTCTTTAATTACTGTTGATAATTCAAAATAACTTGGAAATAATACAATAATTTAAAAGCAATTGGAATTCAGAGTAGTGATTCATTGTAATTTTTTTATTACTGTTGAATGATTAAAAATAACTGAAGAACAACTAAATATTTGTTAAAAAATTGTATTTGAAAATGATGATTCCTTACTAATTTCTTTTTCAATTATTGTTTAATGATTAGAAAATTACTAAAACAATTTTCAATGAGTGAGTTTTTATAGCGAATAATGATTTCTCGCTGATTTTTGTAAAACTACTCTTTAATGAACAACGAGTTACTGTAAAATGCTTTCATGTTTAGTGTAGTCAATTATAATGGTAGTTCATTTAGGCCATACTGGAGCTGCATACTAGAGTTGCATAATGGGCTATTGGCGACGGTCTCGGAAACATTCGTGATGATGTTCCGAAGACACGCCATCACAATTTTGATCCTTTGCCAAAGGGATTGCTTCCCTCCTTTGGTAGTTAAACGAGCACATTACGGTAGAAGAGTTCAATGAAGACCTATACCGCACAACCTCGGTCCTTACGCAGGCTGATCAAAGTGATCACCCACACGCGTACTGAACGCAGCCAGTGATGCTTGAGTTCGGTGTTCTACTGGGAACCATGTCTTCATGATTAGTTCATTGCGGGATATTAAATTTTCATGAAGGGTGATGATTGATAACTATATCTCTTTAGTAACTGATGAATGATTAAAAAGTTACTGGGGAATCACTCCCTACTTAGGTAACGAATTACAGTACAAAGTAATAATTTATTAACTCATTACCTTTATTGGCGTAATATTAAGTGCCGATTTAGTCCTTGAATTTCATTTGTTTTTGACGCATCGTTATGTTTTCTACCCCTTGCCAGCATAGTAGCAAATAACAAAATGAGATAGAAAAGCAAATAGCATTAAAACAGGTAATTCGTTAATAAATTTTTATAATTACTGTTGAGTAATTAAATAAAAATTAAAATATTTTCCGTATTTTATTTTATTACAAAAACCAAAACCAAGAAGCAAAAACAAACTTTATATTTTAGTTTCCGTTCGAAACAGTTAACTGGAATTTATCATCGGATTTCATGAAGTTCATGTATGTACTTCTGGTAAAAATTTATGTAAATATGTATACTTTCGTTGAACTTTGATTTTAAGTTTCAATTTCTCATGGCAATTTTATCAAATGTATGAAATGCATGAATAGTTTAATATGAAATCTTAATATTAACTGATGATCTATTTGCAAATAATTAGATGATAAAATATTTTTAGCAATAACTCATAAGTTTAAAAAAGCTTGAATGCAAAATTTAAATTGCTCTTTCAAAATATAAATGCTCGATAAGTACAGATAAATTGTTGTGGCATTTTATTTATTGACAAAAACTTAATGAATTAGTAAGTTTTTTCAACTATAACTTGTAAGTTTCTAAGAACATTCAAATTTTTCCTAAAGAGTCATAAAATTCGATGTGTACAGTTCTCAAAAAAAAAAAAAAAAAAAAAAAAAAAAAAAAAAAAATCACCCTGATATACTTTCGTTCT
Source organism: Parasteatoda tepidariorum (assembly GCF_043381705.1). Lineage (NCBI taxonomy): Eukaryota > Metazoa > Arthropoda > Arachnida > Araneae > Theridiidae > Parasteatoda > Parasteatoda tepidariorum. Next base: position 18,129,379 of record NC_092211.1, read on the forward strand.
AATGATCAGATTTTTAATCTGATCGGATTTATGAAATCAGACACAAAAACATACTTTCGCTGAATAAACAAATATTATTTTTTTTACATACTTGGATTCCTTATCTTCAAAATATAGGGGGTAGCCGCAATCTGAGAAATGTGATCCCCCATAGTTTGGTCAAGAGAGCGATTCAAAGTTTGGACCCATTAATGTTAATTTCGCTTTTTGCGTTTTCAGTCATATTTTAAAAACTAATGAACCAATTCCAAAAAAATTTCCCCCTCTTATAAAACTCATTTACCCAAAGATAATTTCATGAAAAAATTAATTTTTAATAATTATTTATTATTTTTTATTATTTAATTAAAGTGAGGATGAAAAAATGTTGAATTATAAGGTATAGATTTTTTTATACCATATTAATCTGCACATTTTTCAATTGAAAAATCTAAAGTTTCAACTGCTTTTATTTATTAGAAGATGAGAAAAATTAAAATTAATTATTTTAAAGAAATTAATTTGGCGACAATGAAGAAATAATTAAATGGGGCGATTAATATTAAAATGCGATAAACTTACGAGGAACTTGATTTCGCGCGTAGCGTAAAGTTTCATTCATATTTTTTTCGCTAATAATTGTTTGTTAATCTTTTAATTTTTATTTTTTTTAAAACTATAAAATACGATGTTTCTTTTTTAGTCGTCTAAAAATCTATTTGCAATTTAGTAAAGAAATTTGAATAAAACATTTTATTGAATAGAAAACATTTTATTCAACGACTGTCGAGTTTTATATGTCGAGTTTTATGGCTGGGAAAATAACTACCTATTTGAGATGAACGAATTTGTGCAAAACAATTCCAACTATGAAAGGGAAGTGTCAGAGTATTAGGCCTAAAATGGGACCAGCAAAAAAACACTTTATCCTGTGATCTGGTTAAAGAAGAAATCAATAGTGAACCATTTACCAAGAGAAAAATTCTATCTATGGCACACCAGCTGTTCGATCCTATAGGGTTCACTTGTCAATGCACGAAGAACCATCTTGGCTTAAAGAATCAAGAGAAAACTGGCCTAATTTTGATCTAGTTCCTGATGAAAAAATAGTGTAAGAAAATCATTGTATCATCTTTAGATATTAAAAATGACGAATTTTACAACAACATATCTTCCTACAAGAAAATAATCATAATTACAGGCTGGATATATAGATTTTTTGAAAATTCCTATAACGTTGTCCCGAAACTTCTTCTACAAGAATGCTGGAAGATTGGAATTTCTTGGGATTCGAAGTAATTAAAAGATTCGAAAAATGGAAAGAAGAATTAAAAGAATAGAGCAAAAAAATTCCTCGTAGACTTTCAAACTTAAATCTTTCTAAATCAAGCTTAACACTTCATATCTTTTGTGACGCTTCCATGGTGGCATATGCGACTTGCATCTTTTTGAAGGCGGAAAGAGATGGAAAAGTTACTTGCCAACTCATTCAAGCAAGATCTAGAGCTGCCCCATTGAGAAAAGTGTCGATGCCAAGATTAGAATTACTAGCATGTAATATTGGAGCTATATTGGCTGATACAGTGAAAAAGAATTTAAGATTGGAAGATATTGAAACATTTTTTTGGAGCGACTCCATGGACTCTCTCTATTGGATAAGGAAGGAAGACCCTTGGACGATTTTCGTATCCAATCGAGTTGACGAAATTCGACGACTTTCAGAAGCTAGTGACTGGAAGTTTGTTCCGGGAACCCAAAATCTAGCGGATTTGCCTTCAGGAGGTTGCACAGTTAAAACCCCATTGAAGAGACAATGGCACGAAGGACCATCTTGGTTTAAAGAATCAAGAGAAAACTGGCTTAATTTTGATTTAGTTCCTGATGAAAAAATAGTGTCAGAAAATCATTGCATCATCTTTAAATATAAAAAGTGACGAATTTTACAACAACATATCTTCCTACAAGAAAATAATCATAATTACAGGCTGGATATATAGATTTTTCTTAAAATTCCAGAGCAAGCAGTAAGAAAATAGGAAAATTATCTGTAGAAAAGCTTATTAAAGCTGAACTCAAAATCTTGAAAAGGGTTCAAGAAGACTCATTCCAAGGTGAAAAATTGAAGAGCCTGAAATTTCTGTCGATATTTACAGACGCTAATGGACTTCTGAGAATTAAAACAAAAATCCTTATGCGAGAAGACAATGAAAACTTTAAAGTTCCAATTATTTTACCATCTGATCATCATGTTCTTAAGAGCCTTATTTTACACAAACGTAAAGAACTTGGACATCCTGGAGTACAATCTTTAATGGTAGCTCTGAAAGAAGATTATTGGATATTAAAAACTAGAAGAACTGTAAAAAAGGTAATGAAAACCTGCATAACTTGTCAACGATTTAATGTGAAAAGACCTGAAATGTCAGAAGGAATACTCCCGGAGGACAGAGTGAAAAACGCCTCAATTTTTGAAGTTATAGGAGTGGATGTTACTGGACCATCGTTTACGAAGGACAACAAGAAAGTGTGGATCGCAATTTTCACCTGTGTGATTTATAGGGCAGTACACTTAGAACTATTGACATCAATTTCAACTGATAATTTCATACTTGCCATAAGAAGATTTATCGTACGCAGAGGACGTCCGTCAATTATCTACTCCGACTATGGGACTAATTTTATTGGAACTAACAACTCTCTGAAGAATATCAACTTAGAAAGACTAAAGACAACCTTTTCTCCAATTTTATGGAGATTCCTACCCCCGACTGCTCCATGGTGGGGAGGATTTTTTGAGAGGTTAATAGGACTTTTGAAAAGAATTTTGAGGAAGGTCCTAGGTCATACATCCTTAAATTACCAGGAAATTGAAACTGTTTTGTGTGATTGTGAAAGCCAACTCAATTCAAGACCCTTAACATATGTTAGCGATGATCCCGATGATTTATGTCCTTTAACACCTGATTTATTCCTGAAAGACACTCGTACTAGTAGTACTACGGACTTGGATAGATTAAAGCTAACTGACAAGACGGAATTAAACAAAAGACTTGCGTATAGAAGAAGACTGATGACAGATTTACGAGCAAGATTCCGTAGTGAATATCTGAGTCAGCTACATCATAGACTGACAGTTCGAAAACCAACATACCATCCTAAAGTTGGAGATATCATCTTGATTTGGAATGATAATCTCAAAAGAATACATTGGCCCTTGGGA
>NC_092211.1:18133438-18134297 GCF_043381705.1 Parasteatoda tepidariorum
GGATTACTATTTACGGTTGAGTTTAAAATTCAAGTTTAAGCTAGCGTTGAGTTTCTATTTGAGGTAAAATATATTTTTATGGAAAAAAATAGTCAAATTAACGCTACTATAAGATAATATTACTCATATCTGATACTTACAGCCTTTTCCGCAAAAATCTCAGCACATTTGCCATTTTTCTAACAATAGTTTAAGCAACTGTAAAATTATCACCTACAGATAGCACTTAAACTTCAGAAGTGATGAATTCCGTTGTAAAACAATGCACGCTATAGTTTGATATGCAGCAACAATTAATTGGTTCCTTTAAAAAATTTTAACAATGTATGAGTAACACTAATTGAACAATGATATTGTTATAGATCGAATTAAAGAAACATTGTTAAATACCTAATTTTCACAAATTGTATTGTTTAAAATTGACATGATTAATGCAAGATGATAAAATACAACGCCACTGAGGGGGAATATATGTCTATAGATTTTATTACAGTCAAACCCCGCTATAGTGAAACTTCTAGGGGCCGAAATTTCGGTTCACTGTACCCGCCGAGTTATGTCCGTACCGCAAACAATTTTAACTGATTTTCCGAGCCGAACCCTTTTATTGCACATTATTTAAATAAACGACCCATAAAAAGAAGTACAGTACAGAACCCGTTATCCGGAAATCAGAAAACCGGAAAACCAAAAATCCGGAACGAAATTCGATAAATTTTCCCACCATTTAAAAAAAAAAATTTTTTTTCCTCATAAGATTTTAGGATTTTTTTTTTTAAAGATGTTTACCTTACCATCATTTTGGAAATAATCATTAGTGTATTACTTCATCGTTTTTTCTTCTTTTTAAGATTATTTC
>NC_092211.1:18134315-18164361 GCF_043381705.1 Parasteatoda tepidariorum
AAAAAACAGCAGCTGAATACAGATTCAGAAAACCGGAAAAATCAGTTATCCGGAATAGCGATGGTCCCGATCGTTCCGGATATTCGGTTCCCTACTGTTATTAAAATTATTAAAAATCGATGAGTAATAACAAAAAATGTGTTAGCTTTTATTTTTTATTACTCTTCGTCTTACGTACAAAAAATTTGGGGATGGACTTTATTTAGGGATTCAAAATTGAGATAGAAGAAGTAAACAAGAAAAATGTTTATGGCTGCATTCCTCTCAATGGTTGGCTTTAAAAATCGGTATATATGGGTGATTCTCACGAAATATGACAATTCACTGTCCCTTGCTCCAAGATCTAATACTATAAGAAATTTTTTTTAAAAAAATTAATAAATTGCATTGCTGTTGTCATTTTAAAATGACTTTGCATTGCTTTGACTGTTTTGTATAGTTAAAATTTTTTATTGAACTTCGAAATGTCATTTTCCTGGCATGTCCCAAACAATATGTCCAATAATAATTAGCTTCAAAACTTCCCATAAATTTTTCAATATCTAATTTTTTTTTTATCTCAACCGGTGTAAGCATTTCTTGAATATACGCAGAGGGTATTATTTATAAAAACTTCGTATAAAATAATTTTTTCTGTCAATAATTTGTTTGTCCCAAGAAAATCTGTCATTTTCCTGGCTACTTTTATTTAGTGGTTTATAACCAAAATAGATAAGAGTCAGCAATCAATATCTTATGTTAATAGATTGATTAGATACCCTCCTATATGAACATGTCTCGTTGCATGAATAAAGAACCAATTTTCTGGTTCAAAATCTATTTCAAAAATTTTTTCAAGATGAGTAGGTTTTTGTGTTGTCATTTTCTTGGCTTCTTGAAATCATTAATAACATAAACTACATAGATTTATCTGAGTTATTTTAAGAAATCCTGTTGTTTTCTGCAGAATGTAAACGTCTTAGGCCAAAATATTAAAGTCAGGTTATATGCTATAAAATGGAGAATTTGTCATTATCCTGGCTGTCATTTTCCTGGCTTATGAATTCCAGGACATTGAAGTGTTACCAGAAATATTTTTAACTGCTATTACTGCAAGGAGGAAAAGCAAATATTAAACCTAATGCCAAGTTTATGCGTGATTGCAATATGGTTGGATGTAATCAAAGTTATTTATTTATTTAATGATTGATTATTATACACAATTTTATTCTGTACATAACAGCAACAAAAAAAAATTATATTCTCCCTACAGTGGATAAAAAGAATTAATTTAAGCAATTTATGGTTCATCTAACATAAAGGCTTAAGTTGAGTTACTTACTATTAACTTAAAATGACTGTTTTTTAAACTTCTAAGCTAATATGTCATTTTCCTTGCATTCAAGATTTGGTGAAATTCTTTCTTTTTTTATTTTTTTTTTTCTCGAGCAAATCTCAATAAACTGCACTGCTGTCTGTAAAATATTAATAAATGTAACTAAAGAAGTACACAAAAAAAAATTTAGATTGTTTTGAAGATTTTAAATTTGAAGAAATTTTTTGATTCGAAATGTCATGTTTAAAAAGAATCACCCATATACTTTATGTAGAAATTTCAAAATTACCAAAAAATGGAGAGAAAAAAAATCAGTTGAATATAGAAAAAAGTTCAGCATATTCAATTCCCTCTCTTCTTTGGGTTCACTATATCCACAAAAAATAATATTACATGTGTACAGTCCGCAAAAAAAAGAAAAAAAAAGGATATCACCCTGAATAACTTTCGTTCTAATGATCGGATTTTCACGAACTAAGTGTCAATCTTAATGGTTCCTGGGGGTGATCTCAAATATGCTAATAGATTAGTGCCAACTATTAATTAAATTACGAAATCAGACACAAAAACATACTTTCTCTGAATAAACAAATATTTATTTTTTGCCCCCATAGTTTGGTCAGGAGAGCGATTCAAAGTTTGAACCCATTAATGTTAATTTCGCTTTTTGCATATTTCAAAAACTAATGAAGCAATTCAAAAAAAAATAATTGCACCCTCTCATAAAACTCATTTACCCAAAGATAATTTCAAGAAAAAAATAATTTTTAATAATTATTTATTATTATTTAATTAAAGTGAGGATGAAAAAATTTTGAATTATAAGGTATGGATTTTTTATACCATATTAATCTACATATTTTCCAATTGAAAAATCTAAAGTTTCAACTGTTTTTATTTATTAGAAGCTGAGAAAAATTAAAATTAATTATTTTTAAAAAAATAATTTGGCGACAATAAAGAAATAACTAATTGGGGCGATTAATATTAAAATGTGATAAACTTGGGAGGAACTTGACTTCGCGCGCGTAGCGTAAAATTTCATTCATATTTTTTTCGCTAATAATCGTTTGCTAATCTTTTTATTTTTATTTTTTTAAAACTATAAAATACGATATTTCTTTTTTCGTCGTCTAAAAATCTATATGCAATTTAGTAAAGAAATTTGAATAAAACATTTTATTGAATAAAAAACATTTTATTCAATGAATGTTGAGTTTTATACGTCGAATGTCGAGTTTTATGACGATACAAGCGGTACAAGCGGACGAAATATTATTCTTGTGACCACCGGAGACTCGCATTATTTTTAATATTGGTGGGAGTACTTAGCAGAATACGCTTCGTACAGCGGTACTCGTGGTCTGAACGAGTTCCCTGTAAATTCGGGGGGCAGTCAACTTGTTAACTGAGCATTTTTTGAAAACTTTAGAAGTTCTATGCAACTTTCATGCAATTTAAACTGAGCTTTATTGTTTAATGCATTACAACTAGTAAATATCTCTGAAAACGTAAAATAGTTATAAATTGAGTCAATTTGTAAAAGGCACACTGGCCATACTGCTTTGGTTACCGGATTAAAATCATATATAAATAGGAAATAACAGTCGACATGTTTCAAGCACTCAAAAATAAGCACCCATTTTCAAGACTTGACAGGCGTGAATGAGAAAAAACAAAGGTGGTTTTAAATTAAACTTTGACTTTTTGTTTCTTCTCATTCATTTCTGACAAGTCTTGAAAATGGGCTCCTATTTTTGAGCGCTTGAAACACGTCGATTGTTATTTCCTATTTATATATTTTTGAAGCGAATGTAGTTTTTAATCAAGTAATGTCTAATCGTTTCAGTGTCTTAGGATTACTTACATAGATTTACGATTGTTATTGCTATCAATGAAACTTTGAACAAATTGTTCAATTAAGAGGAATTTTTTATTTATTTATTTATTTAATTCAAAGAGCACTTTTTGCTATTTTTAAATGCTTCTTCGCTGTTTTTTAGGTCATTAAAATTCCCCCTATAAAGTTACTTGTAACAAAATTTTCAAGTAGCTTGAATTAGTGAAAAAAAGTTATAAATGTTATATCAAATAACATTTATACAAGAATATTTCAATGTGCTACTTATTTAATAATTCAACGGTGTTTCCAATTGGGGAAAGTTTTGTTACAGGTTTTACCTGTAACAATCGTAGTTAGGTGATCTTTGTTACAGGTTTTACCTGTACTTTGTTACAGGTAAAACCTGTAACAGGTTTTACCTTTGTTACAGGTTTTACCTGTAACAAATATCACCTAACTACGATTCTCGGACCAAAACTGACTCACCAATATCACCAGATACATGTTTATTCAGCCCAATGGTATTAATCCATTTGTGTCTGGAGTACTAATTTTAGGACGTTTTCTTTAAAAATTTCATTCAAATTTAAAAAGAAATTTATCAGAACTCTTCCAAATTATACAATAAATATCCGAAGGATTTGTTCTTCTCGCACCCGTGAAAATGACGGGATGAGATTTCGCCCGCTATTTCTCGCTCCCGTGATATTGACGGGCTGGAGTGTTCAGTAGTAACGCGCCAATAAGAATAAAACTAATTCATTTCTTTCGCCCGGAAAACATTTTNGAATCGTAGTTAGGTGATCTTTGTTACAGGTTTTACCTGTAACAAAGATCACCTAACTACGATTCTCGGACCAAAACTGATTCACCAATATCACCAGATACATGTTTATTCAGCCCAATGATATTAATCCATTTGTGTCTGGCGTACTAATTTTAGGACGTTTTCTTTAAAAATTTCATTAAAAATTTCATTCAAACTTAAGAAGAAATTTATCAGAACTCTTCCAAATTATACAATAAATATCCGAAGGATTTGTTCTTCTCGCTCCCGTGAAAATGACGGGGTGAGATTTCGCCTGCTATTTCTCGCTCCCGTGATATTGACGGGCTGGAGTGTTCAGTAGTAACGCGCCAATAAGAATAAAACTAATTCATTTCTTTCGCCCGGAAAACATTTTATTTCTCATTTTGGCAGTACCAGGATATTTTTAAGGTAATTGTAGATAGTTAGTTTATTTTAAACTAGTTGCAGCACTAATCAAAAACGTAATACATACAAATACAAAATAATTTGTACAAATACAAAAGCCAAAAAATAGGCACTTTTTATGCCCGTTTTATTGAAAATTAACCGATCGTTAAGGGGTTAATATATACTTATAGATGGTAGCACATTTTGAGAATTAAAACTGTGAAACATGTTTACAGCAGAAGTAATTTTTCTGATAAAAAATGGCGATAAGAAAATTTAAGATATCCTATCACTTTTGTTATCAATCATTTTATAACTAATGTTATATATATGTACATAATTTCTAGTTATTTATTTTATAAAAATCAAATGTCCCAATTCACCGATATTTCGTCATTGTAAGTGAAAACGAAAGTCTCATTGAAAATATTAGAATATTTCAATAAGTGATTTTCAAATGAAGCTTCTTGTTGCATCATGTTGTATAAAGCATTGACACTGAAATAAAAAAGTCAAATTCTTTTATTCCCTTTAACATAAAATAAATTAATTGGAAACATTATTTCTTTTACAAATCAAATTTCATATGGAAATATTTACAAAGATGATTTCCTTCACAGAAGGATTAATGAAGAGAGTTAAAGAAAAAAAAGCTTTAGTTTCTTTTATAGTCTACAGTTTATAATATTTTTTTCTTGAAGAGCAGATAGATTTCTTGTCCTAACTTGTGAATGAAAAATTCAAAAGTTAGTGTTTAAAGCTTTTTTAATGGATAAAACCTCATTGTTGATCACTATCACTCAAAAATTCACATGATAAAAAGTTCATCTTCAATGTTTACTGACAACACAGCACCTTCTATGGGTTTGATCATGCCGTAGAAGAGGTGAAATATTCTTTTAATTCATCTACCAAAATTGCTAAAGCACGCAAGATGTTGAATCCAACATTCACTCACACTTCTGAACAGTGATAAACTGGCCGTACAACTGATCATGTGACATCCAACAGCAAAAATTAACTTGATCTGCTAACATCATCTTGCAAACAACCCAAAATGGTCATATCAATCAACTCATATCAGATATTTGGATTGATATGCTTATCAACAAGTAGACGTGATGAACCGGTACTTAGTTTTATACTTGAAAACGAAGACTTCTTTCGCTTCATAATTGAAATGGAATCAAAATTGAAATTTTTCAAGAGATCAAAACGACGCACACCATCAGGACGACTCCAAGCGAATGATTAACAATGCTCATTGTACCGATGATGAGACACGCATCGACACGTTTCGAGTACTCAAGACATGTTCACTTTCATTTCGTTTCAACAATTGAGCTATTGAAGTTTTCATTTTTAAGTACTAATTTTTCGTTTCTATTTTTCTCGCATCGACGCGTTTAAAGAAACTAATTTGGCGACAATGAAGAAATAATTAAATGGGGCGATTAATATTAAAATGTGATAAGCTTGGGAGGAACTTGACTTCGCGCGCTTNCGAATACTCAAAACATGTCGACTTTCATTTCGTTTCAACAATTGAGCTATTGTAGTTTTCATTTTTAAGTACAAATTTTTCGTTTCTATTATTCATTTCAATTGTTTAAGCCAATTAATTATAGCAGTGATGTTCAACCAAAAAATCACTTCACATTAAAGAAAATCTATTTATTAATTTCTGCACCACAGCATGTATAATCATCCAGTCAATCTTACCATGGCATAGTCCGCTGATTTTTCCACAGCATAGATGATTAATCAATCGTTCCTTTAAATGATAAAGGATCAATCAATTAATTTTCCCGTAACAAAGGTAATCAATCATCTGATTCTTATCATCAGGGTGGGTAAACGATAGTTAAAAGATCAATCCAAAGACAGAATCAATTGTGACTTGTTGTAATACATCGGGACCAGCCGACACGCACGAATGTCCAGTTGCTATTCCAACATAATCAGTACACGAAAGCATTAATGAGCAGAAAACAAAGTATGTTTCTTCTTAATCTTTCGAAATTAAAAACTCAGCACTTGTCCAGTATCTTGACGGAACGTCCAGTACGTTTGACGAAAATTCTATTTCATTTTCTGACTCAATTTTTGACGATAGTTCACTGCGTTGGCCTACCATGGAAAAACGGTTGCAGTGAGGGATATGTACTTGGGGTGGGATACACAGCTCTTGGTAGTACTGGACGACCTATGGTTGATGATACAGGTGGGCTTTGCCTTTGGTAAAGGTCCAGGGTAGGCACAGAGGTAGAAGAAGCCGGTGTCCCTAAATGGGCTGCTCCAAGGGTTGAAAGTGAAGACATGGTGGATAAATAACTGCTGTAGCTGTATGACGGGAAGTATGATGCTGGACTAGGTCCCCAGAGACGCGGGAATCGGGCCAACGTCGCGCTATCAGCAGCGTAGTAATCACAGAATGTCATATTTTGCCTTTTCCACTTCGTCCTAAATAATAATAAATAAATTTAAAAAAAATTACACTATAGAACTACATAATCATACATATTTTATTAAAATAATTCAATTAGTAATTTAAGATCAAAATTTAGTCAAGAGCTAGCTAGACTTTATTCTTAAACGTTTTGTTTTAAGTTATTGTTTTATAATGTTTAATTTGAAACTCTTTCCTTGATGTATTTACGATAAGTTGGATTATTTGAGAAATTCGTGGTTGAATTACCAAAAGAAGATTGTAATGGTTGATATTGATGAGTAATTTTTTTTCAATGGGGCTGAATGTAAAAGTAATAAATAAACTATTGCGTATAACTTATGAAAATCCAGTTGATCTTTTTTTTTCCAATGCCCACCTGCGGTGACATTTTGTCAATTCAGGCGTATTAGGGCAGATTTGTTGGACACTCTTTCAGGGGCACCATATTAGGTGAGCCAATGTTGCTCCCTCAGTACAGATAGTACAGAGAATGAAAGAGCATCCATGCCATGTCCGGGATTCAAATCCAATACAAGGCCAGTTCCTACACAGACCCGATACACAGTCTGGTCGACAAATCGAGTTAATATAGTCTCGGCTAATTTATTATTAAATCTATTATTTATTGTGATTATTATTATTTATGATGTATTTATTATGTGTTGCAAGAATATCGTATAAAAATGTAAAAAGCAGTCGTTGATTTATTTGGATTTATTATTATTATTCGAAACCACTGACTTTTTTTTCAGCTTTCTTTAAAATTTTTATACAAAATTCTTACAGCAAATTGCAAGATAAACTAATACATAATACATGGGAAAAATTAACATGATAATAGGAAAATTAGCAGAAACTATATAAGCTGGATTTTTCTAATCTACACGAAATATTTTATTTATTACTTTTTCATGTAGACCCATAGAAAAGATGTTGTTTTTTTAAAAAGAAATTTAAATTATTTAATTATATACTTTTTTATCCTAGGATTCTTTAAGTCCTTGGAAAATATCTCGGCTTTTTGTGAAATATTTTGTGTTATAATAAATGCCACGGGTGCGGCCTGGCCGGGCGTGTGAGGCTTGTGTTCGGGATGCGGTCTTCTTGGGGAACTGTCGCGACGGCGGGTTGTCTTGTCCGTATGCCCAAATGAGGGTAGGCAGTATAAAATCTTTCCTTAAGTTTTTGAAAGAAATTGCCCCTTATTTTCTTCTTCCAGTAACGAGTTTTTAAGGCACAACTACAAACATGTAGTTTCAGATTACTTTAGAAATGCTAATTAGATGACGTAGCACCAATTCACACGCCATTCACACTTATGACTGGACTTGTAAAAATAATTAAACATTAAAGAACGTGTTATAAAATCTTAAACAGAATCATTTACAATTTTATTTATAACAATGGTTAAGTAATGAGAAAAAAGTCCTTTTTCAAGTATTTCTCCCGAGCGGAATAATTAAAATTTTTAATCAATTTCTCTGTTCGGGGGCTAAAATTGCTCCTTGCTTCTCATCCAAATTTCAGAACCCTAACATCAACGGTTCTTTAGTTAAAGGAGATTGAAATTAACGTTACGCTGNCAGTAATGATTTTTGCATAATACATGGGAAAAATTAACATAATAATAGGAAAATTAGCAGAAACTATATAAGCTGGATTTTTCTAATCTACACGAAATATTTTATTTATTACTTTTTCATGTAGACCCATAGAAAAGATGTTGTTTTTTTAAAAAGAAATTTAAATTATTTAATTATATACTTTTTTATCCTAGGATTCTTTAAGTCCTTGGAAAATATCTCGGCTTTTTGTGAAATATTTTGTGTTATAATAAATGCCACGGGTGCGGCCTGGCCGGGCGTGTGAGGCTTGTGTTCGGGATGCGGTCTTCTTGGGGAACTGTCGCGACGGCGGGTTGTCTTGTCCGTATGCCCAAATGAGGGTAGGCAGTATAAAATCTTTCCTTAAGTTTTGGAAAGAAATTGCCCCTTATTTTCTTCTTCCAGTAACGAGTTTTTAAGGCACAACTACAAACATGTAGTTTCAGATTACTTTAGAAATGCTAATTAGATGACGTAGCACCAATTCACACGCCATTCACACTTATGACTGGACTTGTAAAAATAATTAAACATTAAAGAACGTGTTATAAAATCTTAAACAGAATCATTTACAATTTTATTTATAACAATGGTTAAGTAATGAGAAAAAAGTCCTTTTTCAAGTATTTCTCCCGAGCGGAATAATTAAAATTTTTAATCAATTTCTCTGTTCGGGGGCTAAAATTGCTCCTTGCTTCTCATCCAAATTTCAGAACCCTAACATCAACGGTTCTTTAGTTAAAGGAGATTGAAATTAACGTTACGCTGCAAGAATACAGACTAAACACAAAGGAAAAAAATTAGAACATTTTTTTATTATAAAACGCTGTTGTTTGATTAAGTTAAGAATCGAAATGGCTAATAGTGAAGGAAATCAGTATTATAGTGTTTGAATTTTACATTTATTTACTTCCTATCATCATTATTTACACTTTAATGATCTTATGTATCGAGGAATATATTTTGTTTTAAATTAAGAGTCATATTAAAAATGAGTTTTTCAAATCTTTACGTATTATGTGGTTTACATAAATATAGATAATATTATGCTACTTCAATAATTAGAAATGCAGTCGGGAGGGTTTATTCTTTTTTATTTCTACTTATTTATTTTACAGTAAAAAATGTCATCTTTGAAAATATATACTTTTAAAGAATTTCGGACGCTCATTGGCAAATAAAATTTTACAGAATTCCCTCTTATTACCGTTTATTAAACTATCATTATAACTGAACATATATTCACAAAAACTAATTTATTACGGCACATCATACGTCCCCTTAATTAGAGTTATATTCACTTTATCACGGCTTTTGATTTAAGATCTCTTATCAAATATCATTCGTCTTAACGCGTTTTCCAATATAAGATGTGTCATATAATCATTCGTGTTAACACGTTTTATGATTTAAGATGTCTTATCAAATATCATTCATTTTAATGAGATTTAAGATGTCTTTATTTTTAGTCTTATCATGGTTTGCAGAATAAAATGTTTTTTCATGTAGCATTCGTATTATTGCTTAGCATTTATCTTATCGTATTTACGATTTACGATGTTTTATCATACATTACACGGCCTACCACGCTTTGTAGGACGGTAATCACTTAGCATCACTTACTTATAGCTTAACATTTGTCTTAACATGTTTGCGATTTACGATGTTTTATCATACATTATACGGCTTACCACGCTTTGGAGTACGGTAATCACTTAGCATCACTTACTTATCGCTTAACATTTGTCTTAACATGTTTGCGATTTACGATGTTTTATCATACATTATACGGCTTACCACGCTTTGTAGGACGGTAATCACTTACCACGCTTTGTTGTATAGGCACAATTCTTAGTTATTATTATTTTATTTATTTAAAAAAAAATTTTAATAAAAATTAAATGGTTATTTTCTGAACAAGTTTTCCTTATTAAATCTCACTGAAAGAGCAGCGGTGGTTCAGGGGATAGCACGCTCGACTCTGGTTCGAATTACAGCGTTAGCTGGTCGATACGAATTCTGCTTCCGGTTCGTACTGACCACCACAGTGTTGATATCAAATGTCCTCAGTGGTTCGATCCCTACCGGCCAAAGACTCCCCGAGTAGTAAATGGTGACTGATGCACGTTAAATCAATCGAGTCGCTAAGTCCTCCATGTTCCCATAACAAATCAATACCTGTGGCGGTACTGATCCAGGAGTTTCCTTGTCTTCTGGCATGGTTCAAAATTACAAGGCTACGAAGTTGAACATTAGTAGTCGTAAACCCAAAAAATAGGATCAGCTGTTCAACGACGGATATAAAATATAAATATCCTCAGTGGCAGACGGATGATGGGTTAGAATCGTGGGCCCTTGCCGCCGGAAAAACCGTGGGACGTTTTCGTGATTTTCTCCACCTTTAACGCAAATAGGGTTAGTTCCATCAAAAAAGTCCTCCACGAAGATTAATCTGTAATGCTTGATTCAGGAGTTCCCTTGTCTTCTGGTTGGGGTTCAAAATTACAACACTTTAGAGTTGAACATTGATAGCCGAAATTTGGTGAGGTGTTCAACGCCGGGAATAAAATAAAAAAAATATAAAAAATGAAAACTCGAAGGCGATTAAAATAATCTTACTCATCTCAATCTCATAAATTTTTAAAATATTAATAGCGTAAATATTAGATGTAACTTTTTTAATAAATAAACATGAAAAACGCATTGATGTAATTAGTGAACCACGATCAAGTTACCCATTCAGGCTGTTCTGTAATCCTTGCTTAAAGAGTTCTTGTCAAACATAAAGTCTAAAAAGTACAAACAAGAGTCGTAAATGTAATATTTAACCCGTTTCAGGACCGTCATCACATATATGTAATCAGGAAATTCTCCCTTCATGACCCACGGTCTTATATACGAAACGAGACTTTCTGACTCCAGCGGCCCATACGAACGTAAATACTCGTATTATCGCGTGTACGTCCTCTTTGGTACGTATAAAGTCGTGGAGAAAGCGCTTCTTTTTCCTTCAGCTAGTTACTGCAGGAGTTAAGCGAAGTGGGGAAGAAAGTGCCATCGAAATTTTTCGAATTAGTAGCGAAGAAGTGTCTTATTATCCCATGAAACTGGGATGTGTTTCTAATTTCTTCTAATGTCTTTATATCCGTTTCTATTTTCACCAAAAATCATTGAGGTTTTAATATTTTGAGTTCTGCCTTCTTCAGTAATGATTTTTCAAATTTTGATAGCTTTTTTTTTTCAACGCTTAAATATTAATTTGTTTGTTTGTCCTAAAGGGCGTACTTTTTGACATGGATTCTAAATATCTACAATAATAATGTCAATCCTTATCGATAAGAAATTCAATTCAATATATCTTACAATCTATCCCTATAATCTAAAAGAGTCTTTTAAAAGATAAAACTTTACCTTCGGTTTTGGTACCACGTCTTGACTTGTGTGTCAGTCAAATTTAATTTGGCTGCTAATTCCATTCTGTCTTGAACACTCAAGTATTTTTGCCTCTCAAAGCTTTTCTCTAATGTCTGAAATTAAATGAATAAAAATTATTCAATTGTGCAAGTAGAAAAAAAATTGTGTAATTTTACCGTACTGTATCATAAAAACATTTCCAATTAAAAAAAAAAAATTTGGTGATAAAACCTAAATATATTTAATTTAATACCATTCATATTCTAGTTTTCAAACTGATAGTTCTTATGTACTTTATTACATGCATGCATTCATTATAAGGCATCAAATATTGATTAAAAAGTAACCAATTATTAAAAGAAGCATTTAAAAACAAAGTATTAAATAGTTTTATTTCTAAACGTATTTTAATCTATCTACTTGGTCAAATATTACTATTGCAGAGATTATACTCGTGTAAAGTTAAAAATTTTTATCTGTCAAAAATTACCGTGAGCTTTTATAATAATTAGTTAAGAAATAATTATGATTATATTTTTGGATGACTTACTATTGTTACAAGACAAAAGTTGACGATAATCTTAGTAACGATTAATTTTGCTATTAGTCATAAAATAAGTATGATTACAATTTTGGAAATTTCTATTATTGCCGGACAATAATTAAGAGTTTCTTATTTTCGAATAGATACCTTTTGCTATAGGTATAAAAATAATTATAGTTATACTTTTATGAAGGTTACTATTTTCTATGATTCAAATATTAACGATACCATTTAGAACAGTTGTTTGTTGATATTGATCAAAAAATAATTATAATTATATTTTTTTGGAAAGTTCAGTTATTAATCGGTCAAAAATTAACAACAGTACATTTTAGAACGGGCACATTTGTTTTCGTTTAAAAGCAGTTATGATTATACTATTGCTAAGGTTAACTATTTTTTTTCAATCAAAAATTAATAATAACTTTTATAAGGATTGGGTAAAAAGTATATGTGCCATTTTATGTTCGGATCTTCTAGAACGGTTGCTTTTGCGATTAGACAGAAAATTATTATGGTTATAATTTTGGAAAGTTCTAATGTTATCTTTTAAAAATTAACAATAGTTAATTTCAGAGCATTTACTTTTGTTATTAATAAGAAAACAATTATGGTTAAACTTTTTTAAAGGTTAATCTTTTTCATCAGTAAAAAACTAACAATAACAAATGGAAAATAAATGTATTTATAATTTTGAATAAGCTACGACTGATATTGGTCAAAAAGTTAACAATAATTACTTTTAGAATTATTAGTTTTAGTTCTGATATGAAAACATCATTCTTATTATTACATCATAATTATTATTATTTCCTGAAAAGTTATTATTTATAAAGAACACAATAAACCTAGTTACAATTATATTCAGTGCGTGGATCATATTAGTGGTTTTATAAGGCATTATTTGCAAATATTTTCAATATAAATAAATCTCCAATTCAAAACTCGAATGTCTGTTTCGTTAATCTCTAATTCAAAACTAAATTATTGAATAAAAACACCCATCTGTGTGTTAATGTACATTTTGAAATAAGGGTTGCAAATAACTGGAAGTATTAAAAAATTAAAATGAAATTTCTCGCACAAATCTAAAATAACAATAGCTAACATTTTGAACTACTTTAACTTTAATTTTTTGGAGTTTAATGGCAAGTTTAAAATGTAGGCTTCGATATTAACGATGCACCTTCATCTGACCATCTAGATCAGGGGTTTCTTACTTACATGAGGCCGGGGGCTGCAATTAAAAACACCAGTCAAATGGCGGGCCGCAACTTTATCAAAACTTTATCTAGGACTTTTATGTTTGAAGGAACATTAAATATTACTGTCAGATTTTTATCAAGTTGTACAAAATAAAAGTATTGAATTACAAATTAAAATTAGAAGTAGATTCTTAAGCAGCATACACGGTTATTTTTGCATTTGAATAAATCGCCAATAGCCCATTGTGCAGCTCTAGTGCGACGTAAAGTAACAATAACAATAACATTTGAATAAATATTTTCTTGGATGCAAAACTTGAGAAATAATTAAGCAGCATGCACGGTTATTTTTGCATTTGAATAAATATTTTCTTGGATGCAAAACATGAGAAATAATTTTTTTTGCACCGTTGGTATGTTAAATTTCACAGAAAGGAAGAAATTAGGTTTTTTGACGAAAGAAAAGTATTTTAAACCCATTTTACGACACGAAGATTTTTTACGAAAATTGTCCGCAAAAAAGGACAACTAATATATTTTAGTTCGCGGGCCACAAAAAAAAAAGGCTTCGAGGAGCCGCCAGTTGGTAACCACTGATCTAGATGAGCTCGATGAAGAGCGACTTTTATTCGAAATTTCAAGTCAAACGATAAGGGAACTAACAGTAAAAATAGAATTTTCCTGTACTAAAAACTTTTAAAAAATGAGAAGAAAAAAAAGAGCTTAGTTGACAACCCGATAATTAGAATTACAACCAAATGAAGTATTCTTGATTACACTTTTATATTCGACTATTAGCGACTATTTCGAATTCTGAATTTTGGAACCGTGATTTCTTTATTAGAATCTGCATTACTTTAATGCAAAGGTCATTACCATTTTATTAGTATATATCGTTGTATTACAGATAAATTAGTGACCAATGAATCACACGATACACAACCAATTTTTATTCATTAAAGATTTGACATCGTCTAGACAAACAAGACTTTCTTTTAACTTCTACTAAATCGAAATTAAGTCGCCAGATTTTGTTTTTTTTTGTTTGTACCTGGCAACATAAAGAAAAGCCGACCTTTTCAAAAAGCAAATGGTGTTGCACGATAAATCATTTATTGTCATTGGAACTAAATGTAATTTTCTTTTATTCCTCGAGCCTCGTTTTTTGCCATTTTCATTTTCTGCTGCTTATATGCAGGCAATCTTAAACGGTTGCGTGTGACAGTTAATAGAATTGCAATTGCTTGGCGCGTTTTACGGCTTAGTCTCCATTATGTCCTGTCTTTTTTTTCTTCTTTCTTTGGCCTGCAGGATTTTAATTACAAATCTCACTCAAATCTAAATCTTCGTATTAAATAATCGCTAATAGCTCAATCAATGTTTTTGTCGCCATTGTGGTTAAAGTAGAAGAAACTGAACGTTTAGATTAGGAATTCTGGTATGAACAATTTTTTTTTTTGTCTTAATTAGAGAAACCCATCATGCTATTTTGGTAATTTACGTCATGATAATGAACTATCATTAATATTTATAAAAAATGTGTTTAATAGAACTTAAATTTTATCTACAATTATTACATTTAATTTACAATTATTTTATTGCTGTTGTCAAATAAGTAATAATAAAATTAACTAATGACGATAAACAGTGAGGAAAATAATGTTAATTAATTAAATAATACATGCTGATAAATACTTTCAAATTTTAATGCTAATAATTAGATAACAAGTTATATTTTAATAATGTTGTATGCGATTAAAGAAATTAAAAAATGCAAGAGAGGATAAAAAATTTATAAATACTGTTTTTATTCTTCCCTTCTTTTTTAAATTTTTGGTTCTCTTGAAATTTGTAAACGATAAGTTTAATTATTTTAATACCCAAACAAATTAATTAGGCCTTGTTCTTGAAGACTATAAGAACTAATAAAGATTATAAAATTTGTTGAAAACTCAGGATTTTGCACTTTTCGTTACTTAGATTTTTTAGTTGTGGTCTAAAAACAAAAACTAGTTTTTTTTAAATAATTAGAAATAAAAATTTGTTCAATTAAATTGACACAAAATTTATTTCTTTTGAAATGATTTCATACTAATTTAGTTTACGTCAAATAATTCAAAAATAAATTTAGTTCAAGCTCAATGATTTACAACCAAACTTAACTTAAGCCAAATAATTAAAACTAATTTTAATTCACGTTTCTTAAATTCAAATTCTAATGATTTATAAAAAAAATTTGGTTCAAGCCCAAATAATTCAAAACTAAATTTAGTTCAATTCGAATAATTCAAAATCAAACCTAGTTCAAGTCGAAACCTTTAAACTAAAATAATTGTCTTAAAACGATTCAAAATTAAATAAATTTTAGGTTGAATACTTGCAACCCTGGTTAAAAACAACATAAGTGTCGAATTGATTCAAAACTAAATAAAATGATGAATGCTTATAACCCTGATTAAAAAACATGGGGTGCTAAATTGATTCTCTAAATACAAACTCAGATGATATATGTCTAAATTTAGTTCACGCCTAATGATTCAAAACTAAATTGATTCAAGTCGAAGCATAAAAAACCAAATATAGTGAAAGTCAAATGTTTCAAACTAAAATAATTTGACTTGAAGATGATTCAAAAGTAAATGAAGTTCCAACCAAATGATTCAAAACTAATTAAATTTTAGGTTGAATGCTTGCAATCCTGATTAAAAACATCGTGAATGTTAAATTGATCTAAGACTAAAAAAAATTAGGCCGTATTCTTGCTATCCAGTTTAAAAATATCGTGAATGTCAAATTGATCCAAAACTAAATTAATTTTAGGTCGTATGCTTACAACCCTGATTAAAAACATCGTGGATGTCAAATTGATCCAAGACTAAAAAACATTAGGCCGCATTCTTGCTATCCTGTTTAAAAATATCGTGAATGTCAAATTGATCCAAAACTAAATTAACTTTAGGTCGTATGCTTACTCTTAATTGATGATCTGTAAAAGCTGTTCTTGCTTTTCGAGGTTTTTTGTTCTTCAGTGAAGGGCTACTATCTCTTGAGGAAACCTGCCTCGAACTATATCTGTCATTACCTACAAAAGTATAAATCATTCTAAGCATTAAAACAAGTTTTACATATTTTTAAAACAAGTAAAAAATTTTCATGCTTTACTATACTGATAAAATAAGGAGGATAAATTGTTATATTAATTGTGCAGTACATCCTATATCTTCCTGAGATGAAAGGTTTAAATAATAGAAGAAAATAAAATTTTTATTTAGAAATATGTAGATAAGAAGTTAAGCTCACAACGGCTATATTTTTTTTAAATCAATTAATTAAATTTTATTACTATTTTTAATTAATATTTAATTGTCTCATAAAAAAGTGATATACATAATTTTTATTATTTTTGCATATTCAAAATATTTTTTTAGTGTATTTTTTCTAATTTTTGTCTCGAATTAAAATTCAAAATTAAAATTCCTTGTCTTCTGCATTGAGTTCAAAATTACAAGACGAACATTAGTAGTCGTAAACCCAAAAATTGGGTCTGCTGTTCAACAACGGATATAAAAAATAAAACAAAATATATAGTTTTTACTGTAAATACAACGAATTTCAATCCCCACAGTAAAATATTCCAGATCAAATTACAGTATGAAGTACCGACATTTTCTTACGGGTGCATCCTCCATAAAATTCGTATTACCGTAAAATTCATTTTACCGTAAAATCAATTTTTATCGTAAAATATTATACCGTAATTTCTACAGTGATATTTATTTGATTCAGTGATTTTACGGTAATTATTACTGTAAAAATTACTGTATTTCAGATTTTTTGTTCTGTAACATGTTCCGGTAAAAATAGACTTTACAGTAAAAGTATGATGCACCCAAAGTACCGATATTTTTTACCGTGATTTGATGCGGAATTTTTTACACTGATGCATTTATAGATTAGGTTAACAAAAATCTTGCAACCCAAAAATATGTCTTTTTTTTTGTTATAAGGAAATGTTTTTTTTTTAAAACTTTCATCAACATAAACAATTTTTTTTAAGAACAAAAACTATCCTCTACAGTTGTATAACAAACAAATTAAATTTAATTAATTTCAGAAAAGCAAACTTATTCAAATAATAAATTGATCACATTTTTTAATGAGAAAATATATATAAATAGCCTTTATTCGAAAGATATGAGCAAATTTTATTTTAAACAACCTTCAGACTTAAATTTATATAAATAAACAATAGAATGAGTGTAAATATTATAATTTACAGGTCAAACATAAAAGCTTCGAAATGCCAGCTCAAAACATTCGAAAACACGAGGAAGTAAGTATAAAAGCGCAGCACTTTAGAATGAAACTGCGTCCTTTTTTCTGCATCCATAATTCATGTTTCTAATAAAGAGTAGAAAAAACTTTCACGAAAATCGTTTGGAAATTTATACGTAATTACTGACACACGGGTGGCTATTGTGCCGACATGGCGTAAAACGGTTCGAAACGCACGATTCTGTCGAGCGTTGGACGCAAGTCATCGCGCAATTAAAGTTATATCTTACTCCCATCTATTCAAGGGGCGGCCTCTACAACAAAACAGCGTCGACGCTTTTTTGTCTAATAGAATAGAATGTATAGCTTGTTGGAGATCTGATTATGCAAATGAAAAACATGATCGGAGTTAAACGAGTAGGGCGATAGATGGCGCTACTTTGATTAATTTTTAAAACGTTTAGAACTGCAGGGACAGCAAGAAACAGATAAAAAAGAAAACCATGATAGGAGAAATACTCCAGCACGACAGCGGGCGCTGTAGATTGTCAAAGCACTAACCGATTGTCTTAGAAAAAAAAATTGTCGTAGCACCTAACGATTTTTTTTTTTAAAAGCCTAAAAATGTTTGTGATAAGAAACAAAAAAACCATTTTTAATTCTATATTAAACCATTAATTCTTAAACTTGGTCAATTATTATTTGTTTCAGATCCTCAACAAAATTTGTTTGCCAAGATATGTAAGCAAACAAAAACTGATGACTTTCAAATTCTGAAAGAATAATTGACTTTAATTAACTGGAATTTTGAAAAACAAAGAATTTAACCTCTTTGCTTCGAAGTCAGAAAATTCATAGTTTTACCTTAACTGAAACATTCGTGGACGTTTAAGCTTTTAATGGACTCCAATCGATGCAGAATATGTAAGATATTTGGGAAGAGTTCTACATAAACAAAAGTGATTTCAGAAAAATGACGCTAAATCCACAGCGCTCGAAAATGTATCTAATGATAAATATTATATAATTTAGTTATTCTGAAAATAATATTTTTCCCTTGACTTAGTAGTTCTGTGATTTGTATGAAGCTTTCAGTTTTATATTTAATTAATATTTAAAAATAATACAGTTAAGAACATGCGGGTTCACGTATGTTTACCTTTGTACGTAAGGCGAAATTTATGACACCATAATAGTCAAGTAAAATCTCGTAGAATTATGAGTATTGAATTTTATACTATTTAGTAATATTTCTTAGTGTATTTTAATAAATTGCTTTATATTAAGGTACATACACACATTTAATAACTTTAACTTTTTGTGTCTTTTTTCAATAATTTAGAAATTTTACCACCAAGAATTAAATATTTTGTTTATAGTTAGATTCTTTCAAATACTACAATGATTAAAAGTTAATTCAGTAATTTTTTTATAATAAAAAACTATGTTTTAGTCAAGAGCAATTGAAAGAATAAATAAAAAATAGCTATTAAAAATATTAATGCAATATTAAGAACTAAATTTTCACACTATTGCTTAATAACCTGTCACGGGAAAGATATTTAACGTGTTTAATATAGAAACCAAAAATTAGCATCGAAACTAAAAGAACAAGTTTGAGATTGTAGTTGCAATAGTAATCAAGTAGTCGTAGGTTTCTTTTTTTTTTTTTTNTTTTTTTTTTTTATATCGCCAATAAACAAAAATGATTTCGTAGCAATTATAGATGTCGGCGAGCAAGGGAACATTACTCGAAATAGAATGGAAAGAACAGTTGCTAACGTGAAAAAATACCACGTTTCAACAGCCAATCAGGATCGAGATATCCAGACTACGTCACTTGCAGGTATCCCTTTCGAATTTTATTTTTTTTAGACTGAAAAATATAAAATTTCACTATTTTGCATAAATATTTCAAAACTGACATTAGGATCAAGAAACGTTAAAAATCTGCGTAACAAAATTATTTTTTCACTATTAATTTTTAATTAAAAAATTTCTTTAAATGTAAAGTATAAACGTAAATTTTTCCTAATATCTCAAGACTCGCCAACATGTTTTAAAAAAGGGACATTAATGTACAAAATTTTAAGAAAAATATATTCGATATATAAATTAAGGCAAATGCAATCGCTATTTTATTAAAAACACTATATTTAAAAACAGAGAAAAAAGTATGGTCAAAACTAATAGAATATGGTAAAATTTACAATGTTTTTGGCTCTATGGGAACAACAAAAAACTCGGTAATTTTTACTGAAGTGCTTTGGTAATGGTTTTGGAAAAATTAACGATAAAATATGTTATGTAAATGTGATAATATAAATGTGATTTACATTAACTAAAAGTGATAATATGATAAAACTTAGTAATTTTTTTATGATACCTTAATGTATGGCATAAAAATCATTATTTTTTACTCAATATTTGGTAATCGGAACAATAATCATGAAAATCAGAATTTCTGGTTTAAATACCGCATATTTTGGTTTTATTAACCTAAATTATGTTGCTTTTTTCAGCAGAAGTGTCATTACTATACAGTACGATTTTTTATCAGAATTTTTTTTCTCCGTGCATGTGTATATTACATGATTTTTAGCAAACGATTCAGTAAATGTTTTTAGTTTGTTAGTTTTCTAATTATATATTTTCACTTTTTTTTTCTTTTAATTTTCAGTGTGCTAAGAAGTACGAAATGTAAATGTATGAATTTCTCAATATCAACTTTTTAATTAGCATTGTTTTCTTTCTTTGTTTAGAATACAAAGTATAAATATCCTTATCTCGTTATATCGCAAGTCTTGACAAAATATTCCAAGATTGACATTAGGATACCTAGTTTCAAGAAAAGTTAATAACCTGCATGAGCAAACATGTCCCCCATAAATATCCAATCAATTCCAATTGTAAAAGAAAGACATATACCTATTTGGTCTTTAATCGAACATTAAACGGAAAGTATAAAATGAAACTGCATATTTGAAGAGGCCTCATCAACCCCTTGTCACAGATAGACAGCGGTGTTCAGCCTCTTCACCTCTAAAGTAAGAATAGACATTCGAATTATCGAACATCAAGAAAAATAAGTTATAAAAAAACAATTCGGATTGCTTTCAGTTATCGTTTGGAAGTCCTTCAACATATATTTTGCAAAAGTTTCTGTTGATGGAGTGGCAACAGAATTGTTTTACTGTCTTTCATTATAATTAACTAATTCGATGGTTGTTACCTTGGTTTTGTTGTTTGATTTTTCGCTCATTGCCATTGTTTTGCAATTTTTGTCCTATCATAAAAAATAATACTTATTTATAGGGCATAAGAAATTAAAATTATTTAATTACTCTTCTAACTTTTATTTTTTTATGAATTAATTACAAATGATCTATATCACAAAAAATATATTGATGTTTTTTTAAACTTTATTCTTAAATCAGTTATTAGTTTCAATTTTTTATTATAAAATTCTTTCTGCTATTATAACTACTAAATATTGAACACTATTAGAAATCTTCAGAATACTTGCATTAATTTTTATAAAGCTATAGTTTACAAACAAACTGTTTGCCTGTAACTTGTATAGCGTAAATTTGAATGTATTTTCTATAGAAAATATGAACGCAAAATTTTCCTAACCATTGACAACAGACTTATAACGTAATGAAAAAACTAATTATATATAAAAATAAAAATGAAGTAATGATGTTTCACATAACATAACAAAATAGAATGACTGGTTATGGCAAAATTAATTTTTCAATTACGCTAAAAGTAATATTATAAATCAGCACGTTTATCCAGTTAATTACTAATTAATAATATAAAAAATTGTAATTGAAAATTATTATTTCATAACAAACCCACTTATTTGAACGTCAATTAGTCTTCTACAATTTACTGCTATTAATATGAATGTAGAAACAAGTTAATATAATCTAAATCGCTGATATTATCCTTAACAAAATCTTAATCAACTGATATTAAAAAGTAAATCCAAATTATCGTGATTTATCACAGATTCTATCAATATTTTACTATTAGTTGAAATAAAATAAACAGAAGCAAATACAATCTAACTTTTGTACTGTAAAAAAAACTTGTTCTAAAATTATCGTCTTAAACGTTAAGTCTGAAATAACTATTATATTGGATGCAAGAATAGTACTTATTAGCTAAATAAAGTATTAAAAGTATATATTTTTAAACTTAAAAAGCCCATAACAAGAAAATAAATCACCAATGTTTATGTTTATTGAAATCGTAGATTAATGTTTGATATCAAAACAAGATATCATCGTTCATCATTATCTATAAAATATTAAAGTTACATCAAAAACAAGTTCTCATCGCTTATCTAAAAAAAAAAGCATCTGTAATTTTTTTTATAAATGACTACTACAATAATACATTATTAAAATTAATAACAGTTGCCAATATATTCTACT
Source organism: Parasteatoda tepidariorum (assembly GCF_043381705.1). NCBI lineage: Eukaryota > Metazoa > Arthropoda > Arachnida > Araneae > Theridiidae > Parasteatoda > Parasteatoda tepidariorum. The sequence goes on from NC_092211.1 coordinate 18,156,611, forward strand.
TAAATTTATTGAACTGTGAAAACTTGTTCCAAAATTATCGTCTGAAAAAAATAAAAAGTGAAGTTCTTATATTTCACTAAAACTTTAAAATTATGTAAATAGTTTAAAATTTTAAAAGCACACTTTTTTAAAATGAAAGCGTCTGTGCTTATTTTTGTTGAAATTTTAATCTATCATAAGATATCAAAAAAGAATTATCATTATTTTTCGTGTCTATCATTAAAGTTGTATCGAAAACATTTTATTACCGTAAATAATAAAATGTATAAAATGTTATCAAAACCATTTTATAACATTTTACGGATATTTTTTTCTGAATTAATACTATAAAAATATATTATTCATATGAATAACAGAAGCTAATATAATCTCGTTAAATTTTTTGAACTGTAAAAAATTTGTTCTAAAATTATCATCAAAAAAGAGATTTGAATGCAAGAATAGTGCTTATTATCCAATAAAACTTTAAAAAAATTCAAAAGTATATATTTCTACACTTTGAAAGCCCACTTTTTCTGATATAAAGAAAATAAAACCTAAACAGAAAACGATTTTTAAAGAAAATTTAAATTATGCATGCAAAATGCCTGTTTTTCACAGCTATTGTGGCAACACAATACAAAGCTTCTTATTCATTCATTAAAAAATTGATAAAAAGAAAAAAAAGAAACTAGATGGGGTCTTTTTGAAAGAGGGTAGCGGGGATGGGAAAAAAAATTCTAAAGAAGTTTTGTCATTAATATGTTCTAAAACATCTCTTCTGCTGGTAAGAGAAAAAAGTTTTTATAATTTTTTTATTCTTTGAAAAATAAATAATTCTTACGAGGAGAGGAGGATAAAGCTCATAATACTTTTCTCATCTCTTAATGCTCCTTTTTCAAACTTTGGTACCATTTTAATAAAATATTTTTTCTTTGTGGCAACGCTATTGAGTTAAAAGAGTATGTAAACAACGAACAATGGAATGTACAGCCTGCAGAGAATCGTTTGAAATTTACTTTGTAAAATTGCTGCATTTGCGAGCAATATCATTTCTTTTGTGCAAATGACGTTTTTCATTAAAAAGAGATTTATATTCTGGACCATAAAAGGTGTTACGAGGATTAGAGTTGTTTATTTATGTTCATGCGTTGTTGAATATGAATAGCACCTAATTACTTAGGGTAAGTGTTATTAAATTGAATTATTCTAATAAATATTTATTTCAAATATATTTAAATGCTAGGCTTCCACATAAAATAGATGATTTATTACATAAATAAGTACAGTCTAATTATGGGAATAGTAATGTTAATAGCGGCTAATTATTCGGAGTAAGTATTATTAAACTTAATTATACTAATATACATGTAATTAAAAGAAATGTTTTTTTCTGTTCAAAGTAACTGAAAATATAAATCAATAATTAGGACATAAAAAAGCAATTAGTTTCATTAGGAATATTACAAATTAGTTTTATTACAAATTAGGAAAACAATTTAATGGTGTTTTAAACATTTGAACAATTATTTTCTCAGTACTGTTTCTGGGTCATTCTCACAAAAAGGTGATTTTTTAAGTCCCTTAGTAATAAATATTAGGAAATACAGCAAATTTCTTAATATTTTTCTCTTATCCTTTTTCGTTAAGTTCTAACTAACCAATCATATGCATTTCTGCTAAATGTATTTAATATTTCCTTCTTATTTTTTAATAAACATAACTTCAAAATCCCCTCCGTGGACGTCCCTACCTCTGTGACACAAAATAATTTTTAATGGCTGTTAAACAATTTAAATATTATTTTGATGATTTTTGTAGTTTTAACTAGTTAAATGCTTATAGTAACTTTTTATTTAATATTTTTTTTAAAAACTATTATTTTTATGAAAGAAATGACTAGTAAACTTTGTCCATCAAAAATGATGTCTCCCTCCGTGGACAATTAATATAGTTCGGTAAATATGCAATAAAGGGCAGCATAGGCGAAATCCCTATAAGACAGCTGGTGGGAAAGGTAACCATTCTAATTTCTAATGTTAACTATCAGTTGCTTTTATTCTCTTTGGTGTCAGTTTCGGATTGTTGTATTCAACTGGGGCTTGGCTAAGTTCTCAATGTATACTCCGTGGACATCATAAAGGAGGTAAGAGAAAATTATTTTGTTTTTGATAGATAAATTTTAGATTGCAAAAATAGTATATTTAATAAAAAGAACTGCGCAAGTTTTGTAACTTTAAAATCAAAAATCAGAAAAATTCAAGAACTAGTTTTTGTCTCCTCCGTGGACATCCCCTCCGTGGACTTGCTAAGTCAATGGAAGAGACAATGTGTTAGATAACCATAATACAATTTCAATAATTAAAAAACTATTTTCTTTTAATTGATATTTTTTAAAATGGAACAAATGTGTTAATTTGTTTCTATTTTTAAAGAAAATCAATTAAGTTTAACTTTTTCTTATCGGAGAAGTAAATATTGGCAATTTTTCNAATAAAATATTTTTTCTTTGTGGCAACGCTATTGAGTTAAAAGAGTATGTAAACAACGAACAATGGAATGTACAGCCTGCAGAGAATCGTTTGAAATTTACTTTGTAAAATTGCTGCATTTGCGAGCAATATCATTTCTTTTGTGCAAATGACGTTTTTCATTAAAAAGAGATTTATATTCTGGACCATAAAAGGTGTTACGAGGATTAGAGTTGTTTATTTATGTTCATGCGTTGTTGAATATGAATAGCACCTAATTACTTAGGGTAAGTGTTATTAAATTGAATTATTCTAATAAATATTTATTTCAAATATATTTAAATGCTAGGCTTCCACATAAAATAGATGATTTATTACATAAATAAGTACAGTCTAATTATGAGAATAGTAATGTTAATAGCGTCTAATTATTCGGAGCAAGTATTATTAAACTTAATTATTCTAATATATATGTAATTAAAAGAAATGTTTTTTTTTTCAAAGTAACTGAACATATAAATCAATAATTAGGATATAAAAAAGCAATTAGTTTTATTAGGAATATTACAAATTACTTTTATTACAAATTAGGAAAACAATTGAATGATGTTTTAAACATTTGAAAATTAATTTCCGCAGTACTGCTTCCATATAATCTTCTGTGCATTTTTTTTATTTTAATACATACAAAAATTTTGTAACTTTAAACGCCTAGTTTATATTTTTAAATAATTTAAAATATCTTCTGTGCTCAAATGTAATTCATACAACACTTAGTACCTCTATTCACTTTTAATATTTCTTCATAACTTGTACAATTCGTTGTATCTCTGTACAATTTTTACACCTTCTGTTTTTTTATGCCTCTGTGTTATAATTTATATAATATAATCTTTCTAAACAATTTATACAATTTTCTCTGTTTTTTTGTAATTTTCAGTCTTCCATTATAAAATGTCTAAATAATCCTTAGTTGGTGAACTGATTAGATCGAGTCATCTCAGATTCATATGTAATGCAATTAAGTACATATTTCCCTTAGGAAAACTCGGGTGTAGTAAGAAGTTGTTGGGGTGATTTGTTACATTCCATCTTTACTTAATGAAAGTTATCTTTTATTAAGATGTGTGCTCAATTTTGTTTGGGAGTCAAAACACTTGCCTCCCAATAATGTAACCAAGATTCGAATCCCTGAGATAGTTGGTGGATACAAATTCTGCTACCAGATTGCACCGACTACAGTGTTGCGTAAAATATTCTTATTTATACTGATCATTTGGTACTTAGTTATATTGATCCCCTTGCCGTTGGGCTAACCATGGAAGGTTTTCATTCTTTATGTAACGCAAATGTGTGTTCATTCCATTAAAGCGTTCTCCGCGAATTCTAGTTTGTCCCAATGAGCATAAATCCATGAGTATAAATGTTTCATTCTTGTCTTCTGGGTTGGGTTCAAAGTTACAAGGCTATAGAGTTGAACATTTATAGTTGAAAACATAAAAATGGATCAGCTGCTCAACGCCGGTTAAAAAATAAAATTCATTTTTATTTATAAAATTTTCTAGTTGGATGGCAGAGCACGCGTTTAGCAGATTTAAGGCTAACTGAAAATTTTGGATTTTAGTCTAATAACACAGCAACTGCAAAAAAGAAAGGAGTTTTTAATGCAACTAGTGTTACATTTCCAGTGGTTAGTAATATGTTTGAAGTAAGTGGTCGCAGGCTGAACGCACGGTGTCGGAAAAATTTGAAATCTATAGATATGTTTTATCTATAGGCATATATAGTTGAAATCTATCTGCATGAAATCTATAGATAGATAGATAATTTATAGATATATAGGTAATATGATAGATAGTTTAAATCATGTTTATATAGATATGAAATCTAAATAGATATGTTACGAATATCAATAGATGTGTGTTTTAATCTCTTATCTTCAATAATGGAGTAAAAAAAATATATATATTAAATTTTTCTTCGATAAAATTATTATTTAGTCGTTTCTTATAACGATATTTTTTTTAATCTGTAATATATAGTTTAAGATACTTTTTTACTTAAATTACACCACCATTTACTACCATTTTGAAAAGTCTCACATTGTTTTTCTCTTTTTAAAAAAACACACAGGAAAATATATCTTAATGCAATAAAGAAAAGAGAATTAATACAAATTTCTGGCCAGAAACACAATGACTCGTTCGTATGCGGGTGTTCATGAAAATATAGGAATTTTCTTAAACTACTTCAAATAAAACAAACAAATTACATATTTACTAAAAAATAAGATGCTTTGACCACACCCCTCCTTCCGCGTTCACCAATCATCCCAATTAAGAACGCGGAAACACTATGATTAGAACAAACCGCTATTTTAAACTGTCTCTTGTTTTACAATAACTGCAGACTATAATTTTGTGGTAAACTCATCATTATTTTGTGCTCAGAAAGTGACCTCTAGCGGAAGTAACTTCATTAATTCAAATGTATTTGTACGAATAATATAAACTATCACTTATCTACTACAGACGAATAATATTTGAGATTCAGAAGAATTTTGAACCAAAGGATGTAACATATGGTAAACATAGATGTTTACTGTTTTCACAGGTTGTTTAAGATGCAATTTATTTTTAAATGTGATAAAAACAAAAATTGATGTTATTACTTCTTTCTTGAATTTTCTTTCTTTTTTCCTAAAAGGGTATAAATATTAATATTAAAATTCAAGCTTATTTTTTTCAAATCTGCAAAAATCGTAAGTCCTTTATCTTTTATATCATACATTTATTTTACTATCTAATGCATGATTTTTTTTAGCCTCATTTATTTTATTGTTTTACTACGTTTTTCTTTTGAAGCGATGAATCTTGTAATTAACGTAACGATAGTTGTTTTATAATTAGTCAATTATTTTTAAAAAAGAAAAGGGCTAAAAATAGAGACTATAGTGTAATAACTATACAATATTGCTAGAAGCATAAAAATAATTGTGTAACCCGAATTATTTTATTGTTAGCTTATTAACTATAAAAAATGCCATGATTAAGTTACATAAAAATGATAAGTAAATAATACTATATACCTTACGAGTTAATTGAGTAATCTTATTTGTTACTTTTTTCCACAAAAAAAAAGTGCTTTGAATGAAAAAAAATGACTACACACTTTATAAAAAATAAGTGTGTAGTCATTTTTTATTACTAAGGTTAAAAGTGATTGTTACCGCATTACTAAGGTTAAAAGTGATTGTGTAACCTTATTTATTTTAATATTAGTTATTAGCTTTTATTAAAAATGTACAATGATTACTCACTATTTAGTGATAAATGTACAACGTTACAAAGCATAAGAATAATAGTATAACCTAGGCCTGAAAATTTAAATTTTCATTTAGTAGCCAGTGGCCGGTAGACTCAAATAACTTTGTAGCCTAATGAGTCGGTGACCAACATTGATAGGACCTTTTCATTTAATAGTCACTTTTTCCAAACATACTTACTGAAAAGAACTTAATTTTAAAAAATATTTAGAGACTCAAAATACTTTTAATGCATGCATTACAATTTTGAAATATATGAAGTGTTAAAGAATTCTTTTTCCACATGAGTCTATCCACCACAAATTGATGGATTCTGAAGGATCAGAATTTTGAATGGAGACATGATATATTTTAATGAAAATTCTATGTTCTAGAGTAGCTTTCTGCATTGATATACTTTTATTATTTAACGATTTTCACTCAAAAATGACGAGAGAAAGTTTATTTAATCTTTTGCTTACGGCTGGTACAACTGGTGGTCCAGAATAGCAGGTGCTATCAGGTGCCGTGGGCAAAAGGTTAAAGTTTTATTACGATGGGGTTGTTTATTTAAGTCGCCATTTTTTTTAATTGACTCGCAACGTGGAGAGGGGTTATTTTCAGGTCCAGTATAACCTACTACAGTATAACTTTTATGTAAGGCAAAACTCCGGAAAGCTTTAATTACCACATATGAAGAGTCAAAGGGCAAAATATTGACAGCGAAATGTTTGAATATCATTTGGCGAAATTTTGGAGGTTATGATTACTATCGACACAAAAACTATGGGGAAAAGAGACCGGTTGTTTATTTAAGTCGCCACTTTTTTTATTCAATCGCCACGTGGCGAGTGGTTATTTCAGGTCCAGTATAACCAGCGCCTACTTTTACGCAAAGTAAGGAAAAACTCCAGATGGCGTCAACTATCCAATACGAAGAGTCAAAGGGCGAAATATTGGCGACGAAATGTCTGAATTCCATTTGGCAAAATGTTGACGGTTATGATTACTATCGACACTTTTCTATAGTAAATGTACAGTATGTCAACTCATACTGTAAAATTACTATAGAAAAACGTCTTTATGATCGGTATATACCAAATAGTGTCTGTTTTAATGATCAAATACATCAAATTCTTCCATAAAAAGAATGAAAATAAATCATAATCCAGAACGATCCATTACAGCTTATTACAGATGCATTATTTTTTCGCCACATTTTCAACTGTCCATTTAAATGACGCCATTTCTCAGCCATTATAATCCACTTAAAAACAATTCCTCTCAAGCAGAACACAAACGCTAAGAGATTTTTTTCATTTCTTCCACCAAACCTTTTTCCGATTCCACTTCGCCAAATTGATAAAGAAACACTGAATGCAAGAACAAGAATTATGATGCATTACATAACTTTGACTCCAGCAAAAGTTTCTTGACTTCAGCAAAAAGGTTTTGACAACAGCTGGACAACGGTTGGGGATTAACCACGCCTACAATCATTAAATAAGGTTGAAAAAGACAGTCATTAAAAATGTCCCTTTGCTTCTTAATTGTAGTCACATTTTGACTCGCGGGTTTCGCTTGGACGGTACAGAATATGGTAAGTCATACTGGATATTATTTTACAGCCTTCAGGCTACAAGTAAGACATGGTAAAAAATAGAAGGAAGGAAGAAAAGAAAAATAATAATAAAACTCGTAGTTTGAAATAAAATACAGGTTTAGAAAAAGTTAGAGACGAAATTGCCCGTAGAAAATGACAATGATTTATTTAATTTGATGTCGAGTTTGAAAATTGCCAGTGATGCATTGATTGAAGCTGAGGTGTTTGGGTAGAAGTTAAGGATGTTTACATAACATTCGGAGGGTAATTTAATATTTTTATGTTTAGGAGGGGATTAAAAAATGTTTTAAGGAAAAACAGACGGTGTTCGGAAATTCTTTCTCACGTTAAGTCGTGGGAAAACCCTATATTTAGAATTTTATTTTATATATAT
>NC_092211.1:18165299-18217634 GCF_043381705.1 Parasteatoda tepidariorum
ATATATAATTATATAATTAAAGATTTCGTTCATTTATTAAGTAACTAGCTGAAGAATACCTGTTCTTCGCAAGGGGTGAATAAAAAAAAAGGACAGAATAAATAAATCAATATTGAGAAACACTATGCTCAAAACTGGAAAGCATATACCAACACAATTGAAGAGTTTAATGGAAGAACCAGGAAAGGGAAATTTTTAGAGGAATTATTGAATCAGAGAAAATAACAAAAAGTTGTTGCAAAATCTGGGTATGTTTAATGTAACAGAACTGTTTTTGCCTTCGCTTTAATCTTAACGTAACTAATCACATCAGTTTTTAGTATGCTTGCATGATTTTTTTTTTCAAATTAGGCAGTGGTAAATAAAATAAAGCAAAGAATTATCAGTCCCGCCTTCTAATAATAAAATAGCTCGGATGCAGCTTCATTTTTTCGTTCTGAAAATGTCACTTACCTGTCTTCTTCCACTAAGTTTTTCAATTGATATAGCTAAAATAATTTTAAAAAATTTAAATTTGATATAATTTTTTACCCTAATCGGTGACTTTATGTTATTGAAGTAATCAAAACTTGTTTTTTGTAATTTATCCCATTAGAATTAAGATTAAATGAATTTAGCATCACTTGTCATGATGCTATTGCTCTCGGCCAACTTATAATAAGAAAAATTTAAAACTATAATACAATTTTTAAAGGTACATATCCCTTTCGAGGGGCCGCAAAACACTTATTTCCAAAGTATCGGTATTAAAACTGCTTAGTATCAGTGTTGTTTTATTAATCACCAAATATAACAAAATAATATTTTGTACCTATAGTAGTATATTTGGTTCTGATTATAGAATCCTTCAACACTTGAGTTTTGTTAAAAATACATTTGTCATAGAAAGCCAACTAAAGCCATTTTTTAATAGAATGTTTATTAGAACTTGATAAAGATTTCGGAACTGTACCATTTCTTTAAATGACTTTTAATTTACTGTTAAAATATTTATAAGTTGTGATAGAACAAAGTTGTTTTAATTCTAATTCATTAAAATATTAATATACTATCTTTGCTACCACTGAAAAGAAAATATCTTAAACTACGGAATACCGTTGTTGAATTCTTATCAAAACTGCACCTATTGCCATAATACCAGTAATATATATTAGCACCAGTAAGTAGTACACAATAATTAAGTGCCATCTGTGAATGTTAATTTTCTACGGTTTTCCTAAAATTTCCAATTAACCTTTTCGCACATAGCTTATTTTATTTTATTTCAATTAACACATATTATCAAGATCAATAAAGCATTAGTGTCAATAATAATATGGTAATCTTTTGCGGCTCCCCAAAATGAATAAATATCTTTTCTCCATAATTTTTGCTTTTTAGAACATAATTTTTTTATTTATATCAATTAACATGTTACCAACTTTAATTAAGCATCATTGTCGTCAGTGACAGTAAAACGATTTCTTACGGTTCTAGACAAATAAATATCCTCATTCCATTACTTTTGCTTTCTAGTACATAGCTAGCTTATTTCTTTTATTTCCAACTAGCCGCTTTCGGCGGCCAGCTGTCCGCCACGCTATGTTTCTTGGGCCCTAGCACTGCTAGTAGAGACACGATCCTCTTCCAATCTTCTTTGACGTTTCTCTAGTGTTTCTCGGACCCTAGCACTGCTAGTTGAGACACGATCCTCTTCCAATCTTCTTTGACATTCCTCAGGTGCTTCTCGGGCCCTAGCACTGCTTGTTGAGACACGATCCTCTTCTAATCTTCTTTGACGTTTCTCTGAAACTTCTTGGGCTTTAGAATTGCTTGTCGAAATTCGGTCATGTTCCATCCTTCTTTGACGTTCCACAGACGTTTCTTGTGCCCTTCTTCTTTGAGAATCTCTTAATATCTTTTTCTTTGACAAAATACAAAGTTTTTTGGAAGGCGGTTCTGCCATGTCAGTAATCGGGTTTTTAAGAAGTCAACGAATACTTTAGAACAACAATTACTATGAAAGCAAATCATGAAACTTCAATATTAAAATCTAAGTGCTTACCTGCAAACTGAAACTTTCTGAAAATAACTAATTACATTTAATAAAAACTGTTAAAATAAAGAATAGAAAAACCAAAGAGATCCAAGGTAAGTGTGATCGTTCCTTCAAAAACAATTAAATTCCTATTTTATATATTATATAGCTACAACGCTTAAGAAAAAAAAACTAAAATGCTAAATACATGAAAAGAACACGAAAACGAATTAATTTTTTATGGTATCAATTTCTATTTCTATATAATTTTTTATGGTATCAATTTCTATTTCTATATCGCTACAAAAATTATCGTCTTCGCTTAAGAAAAAAAAATAGAGCGTGGAAAGAAGAAGAAAAACTTATTATAACAATTATGAACAGCGACAAATATATCAAAGCGAAGCGTTCTATTTACGTATCGAATATGTTGCCACATTTTTAATACAAAAGTTAAACTTTTCTCCACTTTGATAAATGTAAACTAATGCGAACCTTACAATTAAATTATTAATTCCTTCGTATATTATTGGTTTAAGTTGTCGAAAATTAATATTTCAATTGTAAGGTTCGCATTAGCATACATTTATAAGAGTGGAGAAAAGTATATGCATTTTTTAATAGTTTTTTGAATATGGCTCTTTGAAGACGAAAAAGCATAGATTTTCTTACAAAATGACTGATAACTAAGAAACTAATCCAAAATTTTGAAAAAGAAAAAAAATACTTCTTCATTATTTCAAAACACAATTATGTGCCGAGTTTCGTGCCTGGGCGAGGTTTCTGGGGCGATATATTGTGATTACAGACAGACAGACAAACAGACACACACACAGCCGCGTTTATTATTATGTATAGATATGCATAGTACCTAAATTAATTAAGCACTATTGGCGTCAAAAGTAATATGACCATTTTTTACGTTTCTCCTAAGCGAATTAGCACCACATTGCCATTTATTTTGCCTTCAAGTGCATTAATATTTTTTTTCTATTCAATTATCATTGATTTTAAATAATTAATTTTTTAAGAAAAAAAAAATGCTGCTGATGATGAATTTTTTAAGAAAGGTTTTAAATAAATAAATATGAACAAGAAAAAATCCCGTGGTTTCTGACAACTTAAAAGGTATAAATTTGGTGATGTATACCACACCATGTTCGTGGAATTTATCTAACACAGTGAATATAAAATACTGCAATATTTAAATACGTACAATAAACTATTTTATTGATGAAATAGTACTAATTATTAGTCATTCAAATCTTTAAATTAATTTTCAAATCTTTAGTACTTAAATTCGAATGACTTCAGTCATATTTAAATGGATTACGTTTAAATTTAATTTAATTAAACTTTATTCCTCCTTCCAGTTTTTCATTGTAAAATAATAGATAAGATCCTTACCATCTAAGTTATCGCAAATCGCTGAATGACAATAATTCAAAATAGCCATTTTAGTGACAAGACAACATGACTTACAAAACTTTAAAAAAAATAAAATCAAAAAAACATACCCAATCACAAAAAAAAGAAGAAAAAACTGAACTCTGTTATTAGAAAAATAAAACGCCATGACCAAAAAAGAAGAAAAAATTAAATAAAACAACTCACAAAAAAAAAGTCAGACGAGAGTAGGGGATGGAGGAATTAATTCGAGAATATTTATTAGAGTATTCTCCGGTGGTGAACACAATGGTTGTGTTATGGGTACTTAAGCATCGGCACCCGCTCTTAAGTTGAACCCAGTCCTCTGGAATCCCCTTCAACTTATACTGAATATCTGTTTATGGCCCTAAACTTGTCCAAAAACGTTTATCCGAGTCTGAGTTATGAGGGAGTCGCGATTAAGCGAGAAAAAGCCGCAAAATCGCGCCTCAATCAAATATTCCTCTGTCTGGGGCACAGGCTATTGTCTCGGCGAGGAACATATATTGTGCAAGAGGGATTTTTACATATAATACAGTTAAAGATATGGTTATGGATAGGGATATATATTTTATTTTACCATCATCTTCCTTGAACCGTAAGTTCATTGAGTCTGACTTGTTAAATATCTCCTCTTTATACGATCTTTTTTTCTCCTTTCCTTTTCGTAGCGTTGCTAAGATGAATGAATATTATAGAGCAATTGAAACTGGGTAGTTAATTTTGTTGTAATACTATGGAAGGAAATTAAATTCTATAACTTAAATTCATAAAGATAAGTTTATGGGAAAATATACGCATACATTTTGTTTTGCAGTCATCTTCCTTGAACCATAAGTTCATTGAGTCTGACTTGTTAAATATCTCCTTGATGACCTATATGATCAATTTTTTTTCTTCCTTTTTGCCGCGTTGCTAATATGAATGAATATTATATAGCAATAGAAACTGGTTAGCTATATTTGCAATAATACTATGTAAGGAAATTAAATTCTGTAACTTATAATCATAAAGATAAGATTATGGGAAAATATACGTATATATTTCTTTTTGCACTAATCTTCCTTGAACCATAAGTTCATGGAATCTGACTTGTTAAATATCTCCTTCTTATGTGACCAATTAATTTTTTTTCCTTTTTAGTGTCGCTAAGATGAATAAATATTACAGAGAAATTGAAACTGGGATGTTAATTTTGTAATAATACTGTGGAAGGAAATTAAATTCCATAACTTAAGTTCATTAAGATTAGAGGAAAATATACGGATATACTTTGTTTTGCACTTATCTTCCTTGAACCATAAGTTCATTGAGTCTGACTTGTTAAATATCTCCTCTTTATACGATCTTTTTTCTCCTTTCCTTTTCGTAGCGTTGCTAAGATGAATGAATATTATAGAGCAATTGAAACTGGGTAGTTAATTTTGTTGTAATACTATGAAAGGAAATTAAGTTATATAACTTACATTCATAAAGATAAGATTATGGGAAAATATACGCATATATCTTGTTTTTCACTCAATTTTACTTGAATTATAAGATCATTAAGTCTCTAACTTATTAAATATCTTCTCTTTATACTATCTTTTTTCCCCGATTTCGCAACATTGCTAAGATGAATAATTATTATTTAGCAATTGAAACTGGTTAACTAATTTTCTAACTATACTATGGAAGGAATTTAAATTCTTTAACTTAAATTCATAAAAATATGATTATGAAAAAAGACATATATTTTGCTTTGCCATCATCTTACTTGAACAATAATCTCATTCAATCGGACTAGCTAAATATATTCTTTTTATGCGATCCGTAATTAATTTTGATCAATTGCTAAGACAAATAAATATAATAGAGATTAAGAATTTAAGAAATAAATTTTGTAATAAAACTATTGAAGAAATTCAAATTAAATAACATAAATTCATTAAAATAATTATAGAAAAACACATGTTAAAGATATGGTTATGGATAGGAATATATTTTTTTCGTAATAACTATCATTTTCCTTGTACCATTAGCTTATTGAGTTTGAATAGTTAAATATCTTAAATATCTCCTCTTTATGCCATCACAATTTTTTTTATTTACTTTTTTTTGTAATGTTGCTAAGACGAATGAATAAAATAGAAGAGAAAAGTTGAAGGTGTTATTTTTTATGAAACTATAGAATGAATTTAAATTTAACAACTTGAATTCATTAAATATGATTATGGATGGAAATAGATATACATTTTATTTTATCGTCATCTTTCTTGAGCCGTTAAGAACAGTGCTAATTATACCGTGCTAAATATCTTCTTTTTTGATATACTTTATCGGTTCAATAACAAGATGAATGGATAAAAGACTGCTAGAGAAGTTGGGGTGCGAATTTTGCCATGTCAAATTATAATAGGACTTATATGAATTTCGTAATGATATGATTATGGAGAAGGAAATATATGGAAAGAGACTTAAATTTAATTTTGTTAACTTTTGTTAACTGATTTAATTTTGTTAACTGAGTTTTTGAGCTATTAAATTTTTAAAAAATGTCTTATATTTAAAATTTAATTTCTTAAGAACTATGTTTATTCAGAGTAAGTAAGTTTTTTGTTTCTGATTTCGTAACTTAAAATATCGTCTACACAAATTAATTAGCATACATAAGGTAAAAGCCTCAAAGAATTAAGATTTAGAACTATCCTATTGTATAAAAGTCCGATCATTTGATCAAAAGTTGCTTAGGGTTTTCAAAAGTTGAAAAATTATCGTGAAGAAAAAAGCATTCAAAGCTTTGATATTGCTAGAACTTTAATATGTTGCTGAAAGATTAAATTATTCGAATAAAAAAACCTTTTTTTGCACCATTTGAAACTTAATACACTATATTACTTTTAAAATAATAAAAAGTCTCAAAACTCTTAAGAATTTGGCAAATCGGACCAATCGTTAAAGATAATAGGCTTTGAATTGTAAATGATAAATCAGCTTTTTGTGAAACGATTTTCGAACCTCTCTAATATTGCAGCACAATAAGGAGCTTAATTCCACGACATCGTCATTGAAAACCTTTTATCTCTTTATTATATCGTCGCTAAATAATTCTCTGCCCATTGTTCTAAATGTTAGTCTAAGAAAAGCAGTAAATAGGATAATAATGTCTCGTATCATTTACGGTTTGAACATACGTTTGGGGCAATTACGTTTCTGCTACACTCTAATAAAAATGAGAAAATTATCGCGCTACGCAAAGGAGTGACTCTAAAAAAACAGTACCTTTGGCCTTCAGTTGATTCATAGGTTTATATAAAATGTATGAATCATAAATATTCATGAGTTAGTTTAAAGCAAGCATTAGTATAGTAGTAAAGGGGAAAAAAATTATTTTTCTTTATGCTACTATCTAGATGAAACTTAACTATCCAAGTCAAGATTTTTGGTTGTTTTCCATTAATCTAGCAACATAATCTTTATTTTAACCATCAATAATTTAACCATTATATTTTTATATGGTAACCAACATAAGTAACCATCACCCGAATGTAGGATTTTGAACTGATTTACGATGGTCCAACATAAGAATTGCAACTTCTTTTGATGATTTTTTTTTATGTTGAATCATCTGGAATTTCTATCATAGTTTCTTAGAAATGTTGGAACGATTATGAAGCACCATCACCCCAATGTAGGACTTCAGACTGGTTTATGATGGTCCAACTTAGAAAAACCAAATTATTTTGATGGTATACCTGAGAACCAACAAGAATTTTCATTAAACTGTCATGGAAATGTATAGTAATAACCATCATGGACTGTTGGTCCATGAGAATCAAACTTCTCTTGATGGTTAAGCGTCATAGTATTAAGGTAGCATTTTCCATAATGGAATAATGGAAGTTTGTTGGTATATGAAAATCCATGAACGCATAATGTCGAATGATGGCGACCATCAAATGATGCTAGACCATCATGAATCGCACTCAAACCAACATAAACCATCAAAAAATTTTGATGGAACCATCAAGAATTTTGACTTGGGTAACGGTAATTCCACTCATCATTCAATTATGCTGCCAATAACACAATGGTAAAATGGTAATTCCGTTAATCATCCAATTATACTGATAATAGATGATAATTCTACTAATGAATGTTAATTAAGCGCAGCATCTAATTATAGCAATAGATCATGGCTAAATGGCAATATAGCTTATTATCTAATTATGTTACAAATGGATGATGGATAAATGGTAATTTTCCTGATCATCTAATTATACTATTAATTAGATAATCGCAAAATGGTAATTCAACTCATGTAATCTAATTATACAACTAATAAAAAATGGCTGTGTGGCTAAATGGTAACTCAGCGCATACCAATTACTAATGATAGTTAAATGGTAATTCATCGTCTAATCACACTACTAAGAGATGATGGTTAAATGATAATTCCGGTAATATTCTATTTATACTACTGGCTGAATATCTAAGTGGTAATTCAGCGCGTAATTTAAAAATATCACTAACAGATAATGGCTAACTGGCAAATTCAGCTCATTAACTAATTATACTATTATTTAGATGATTAGCTGAATTACCACTTTACATTTAATTTTGGACAACATGCTAAAAAAATATCAGTGCATTCATTTATATTTTTCTTACATGGATTTTAAAGGAAATATTTCAATTTCATGTATTAGGAATTTTTTATAATTCACGTAAACCATAGCAAATGAATTGTGGTCAGAAATTCATGAATTAAAATAGTAATAAGAATGAATAAGTAGAGGATGGAGGCATTACAAACATCAATCGTTGAAATTTTTTTCAGCAAATTTTAAGCGGAATACTGTTTTTTAACATTTTTTCCTGTAAATTGATAAAACAATTTCCTACTTTAATTTTATCCTCAAATTCTTTTCAATTTCCAAATATCATATTCTTTTTGCGAACTTAATATGCATAAAATTGCATAAGTTTTGATGCATAAAATTTTTGCACAATTCACGAAAATACCGAATGAATTTTACTTTAATATTCCTTAATCAGCTTTGATTTAAATCCTTCATGATGAAACCTGCATAGCTAGAGTGGAAAATAATTATTTGCTTTAGTAAACAATTTACAATTATTTTCTGCTCATTTTTTTAAAATTTAAATATATGTTCTTCATTATTCCGTTTTAAAATCGTTTATTATCATTCTAAGCATTGTATTATGATCATGTATTCCCTAATTCAACTTGAACTCTTCATAATCAGGTTTAAAAATTATTGAAAGAATATTATATATGTGCAATGCAATGGTTACAATAAGTAATACGAACAGCCTACTCATGTTATCTTAAATCTGAGAGCTATTGGGCAAATCATTTATTCGCTTACACGTTAAAAATTATTTTCTTAATTTTAAGTATATTCGCTTCATAATTATACTTCAAAATCATTGATAGAATATTATATGCTTTATAAGGAACGTAGTCTATAAAGCAAACAAGTGATTCTTACTAAATGAACCAGTTAGAGCCGCGATGAATCAGGGGATAGAGCACTTGCCTCCCAATGAAGTAACCCTTATTCGAATTCCAGCAATGTCTGGTTGATATTCATTTCACACCTGGCTAGCTCGAATCATAAAGCTGACGTAAAATATCCTCAGTGGTAGACTAATCATGGGTTAGGATCTAATTGCCATTGGGCTAACCGTGGGAGGTTTTCACGGTTTTCCTATCCATGTAACGCAAATGCAGTTCAGTTCCATCAAAAAATCCCCCAGGAAGGCAAATTTCTCCTACTATTTGTTCCAGAAGTTCGCTTGTCTTCTGGATTGAGTTCAGCTACGGAGTTGAGCATTGATAGTCGTAAACTCAAAATTGGGTCGGCTGTTCAACGACGGTTATAAAATATAAAATATTAAAAAGAACTAAACTGTCTACCAAGGGTGGAAAATTTTGTTGCTTCATATATTGATAAACAATTTACAATGATTTTCTAATCGTTTGTTGCACCTTAAATATTTGTTCATTATTATGCTTTAAATCCGTTTTTTAAATTCTTAATATTGCATAATGACCACATACTTGCTAATTAAACTTTAAGTATATACTTTTCATTACCATGTTTTAAAACTGTTAAAAAATATTATATATTTATTATATAATAACCACAAAATATAATGCGAACAACTTATTGTCATTAACTAAATCAGGAAAAGCTACATTTGTTTGCTTTACACATTGTTAAAAAAACATTTATGCATATCGCATGCTTTATAATCATCCTTAAAAATAATTTACAGAATAAAAATGTAGTCTTATTGGTTGATAAAAAATGTTTTAAAAGACTTTATACTAAACATAATTATTTTTCGAATTTTTATTTTCATCACCACACATATACTATACAAAAAAATTAAAATTCCTTTTTTTCTCCATTTACGGATTTCTGTCAGTTTTTCTCACAAATTAAATTTCGAACAATAATAGCAGGCGTTTTGAATAACAGCAGGCGTTTTAATTCCTATGTGATAACTTGTAGAACATTTTCTCGTGAGAAAACATTGTACGACATTAAACACGAGTTTATTTCATTTAAGGAACCCATTTCGATTGTGGCAGTGAATTAAATTACAAAATAGAGTGGAACTTTATTATAAGTTTCATTGTATCGAACTTTTCTTAAAAATCACATCTTCTCATTAAATGAAAAACAGAAAGCGCGTGGGAAAAGGACAAATTGAGATTTTAATCTTAACTAGAGAGAAACAAACAAATAGCCGGGATTAGAATCAAGTGGAGCGTGCAGAAATAATGCTACGTTTATGTTTTAAAAAGAAAGGAAATGAAATTATTTGTGAAATAAGAATAATTATAATAAACAATTTGTAATCGAATTTACTTTAAAAATACTTTAAACTTTTTATACGATCCGAAAATTCTGTTCGAAATTAAAGAAAAATACGGTGTTAATTTGCTGTAACTACATTCGAAATTGTACCATGTATCTGAATCTATTAAACTTTATGACGTTGTATGTAGTACATTATCTTCAGAAGCCAGATTTTAATACCTGATTATAATCAGGTTTTACAAAGTACTATAATATGAGATTCAACTTCGCACAAAATAAAGGTTTCAAAAAATTTGAACGATGTTATTGTTCAACGTGCTACAAAATTTCTAACTGTATAGAAAAAAGAACTGAATAAAATCATGCCTACACATTTTTTTTCTTGGAAAAAAAACCCAGTTTTTATCATAGTCTTCACAAAATTCTGGAAAAAAATTATTTTGAACTGTCCATATAGGCGAAATAATAATTGATGGTTTAATATAGCAGTAAAAAAATTCGTTTTTCATTGGCTTTGTTACATTTTAAATATATATTCTTAAAGATATATTTTAAAAGTAACGGAATAAAAAGGGTTTTTATATTTCCTTCAAAATTCTGTAAATTTAATTTTTAAAAAAAGTTTTTCATTTCAAAAGACTTAGCCCTAGAAGAAATAAAACACGTTCATATGCTACTGTCTTAAGAAGATACCATCATAATATCGTTCAAATGCTACAATCTAAAAAAGGCTCCATCATAATATCATACATAAATATGTTTCATGTTAATATCATATGTTTCAATTTACACAATAATATGGTTCCAACTTGGTAAATCAAAAAATTCCAAAATTTTTGACGATATTCGAGTTTAAAGCTCACCAAAATTTTAAAGGTGTAATCCTCGTCACTGATTTTATCTGATTTTGGAAAAGAAAATCATTTTAAAATGTATTTTTACCTTTGAAAAAAAGAGGGTGCACTATTCTTTAATATTATTAAATAACAGTTACTATAATTTAATTAAACAAAGCTTTAAAGAGCAAGGCCAGAAATTTATGAACAAGTCATTAAAAAGTCGTTCAAAATTGGTGGAACGAAGTTTAATATGGTGGCAAGTGAAACCATATTATTGTGCAGTTTTACTTATCATGAACTAGATGAAATGATAATATGTTTCTACTTGAATGTAAATATGGTTTAATTTAACGCGTAACAGCGAATGTAACAACAAATTTTCTTGTTATTACAGTTCAACTCTGAAAAGATTTTTCATTAAGCTGAGTTGATTTTCAATAAGAAAACCAAAAGAAAAAATGTCTTTTTTCTTCTTTGAAATGTTCCTGTAATGAGTATACATTTCTTAACACCACAATTGCGCTATTTTTCAAAGAAATTCGGAAATATCTACACGCTGAAAAAATTCGGGCAAAATTACAGTCCGGTATGGTAATAACATTTCCGGTAAAACAAAAAAAAAAACATATTTCTGGTTAATGAAAACAAAAAAAAATGGTATTTAAGCTATTCATTTGGTAATTTTTCAGTTCTTATGATTTTATCGGAAATTCTTATTTTCAAAATTGTAGTTCTTGTTACCTCACATAGAGTAAAATAGACAAAATTAAAAAGAAAATTTAACCTAATAAATGATTTTTGTGCTATGCTATTAAGTATCATCGTAATGATCGAGATAAAGGTATCATCGTAAAGTTATCATCGAAATTTAACCACATTTACCAAATCTTACTACATATTATAAAACCATATTTATTGTTAATTTTACCAAAAACATTTCTGAGGCTCTTCGGTAAAAAATACCGAGTTTTTGGTGTTCCCATAGATTCTGAAATACGGTAAAATTGCTATCTTGTATCAAGTAAAGTATGGTAAAAATTACCTATCTTGGTAATTTTTACCATATTTTTTTCCTTAGTGTACTATGACATAAATTTTGAATACTATTGGAACCTTCATATCCTTTAAATTTGTGCAATTTTAAATGCTAATTTAACCCATATTATCGTGATAAATAAGCCACTTTAAACTTGATTGCATAATTCTAGATGGCATTTCGGATCATTTAACAACAAATAAAGATTGCAGCAAATTGAAACGGTATTAGAGTTCAATGTGTCGATATTATGGTTCATGGTCATACCATTCTTATTTCAATTAAATAAATTCGATAGAAGAAACACGAAAGCTTAAAAAATTTGCTGAAGGCCTAAACGAAAAAAAAAAGCGTTTTGAATAACGGGATATTTACCTATTTTATCCGCTAGCTTGAAAAACTGCAACATATTTACAAGCATAAATGTTTACAAATGATTCTACATTCGACGAAGCACTTCAACGATGCAACGCTTGCTTGAGCGTCTAATCGAATGCACGCTTTCTTAAGCAAGGAGAAATAAATAAAATATATTCATCTATGATATTATATTTATATATGATATTATTATGATATATTTTAGAACAATAAATCATTTATATTTTGATACTTAAACAAGTAAAATTTAATCAAATGCCTATGAAGATTATGATCGTTTTCTTCTAAGTATAAATTATCGTTTTCTTTTAAACATGGTGCGATAATTTTTTCATTAAATGGTCGTTTTCTTTGTAAGTATAAATAAAAAGTCGTTTTCGTTTTTATTATTATAAGTGATCGTGGGTTCTTATAAAATTAGTTTATTATATAGCATTTAATTTTCCCAGAAATTTAAATTCTAATAGATTCTTGACATTTTTCAGGGTGGTTTAATTATTTACAAGTATTTTCTTATGTATTTATTTGTTTTTATTAAATCAAACAAAACATTTCCTGGCAGGAGTTTTTCCATATACTCACCATTTGGAGGGTTAAGTTACAAAAGAAAGGGCAGTAAAAAGTACAAAATTGTGGTCATTATATCAAACACAATCTAACATAGCTATAATAAATATACAGCTTTTATTTCTGTCCCATGTGAAAAAATTTATACTTGGCAAATTGTAAGGCGTTTTAATACTTTACAAGTATATATTTATATATTTATATATTTATTTATATTATTTTTTAAAATCGAGCAAATACTTCCTGGTTTGAATTTTCCTATATATTCAGCATTTGAAGGGTTAAGTTGCAAAAAAATGTGTTATGAAAAGTACAAAATTATGGTCGTTTCATCAAAAATAAACTGACATACTATTAAATAAATGTGTAGTTTTTATTTACTTCTCATGTGTAATTTCTTCATTTTTTTCAATTACAGAAAAAATCTAAAAACTGCTGAATGTTATCAGCATATTAAAGAACTACAATCGGTACTTGAAGTAAAGATAAATCTAAAAGAATTACACTTCTAATACTGTCTAATAATCATGTAAAGAATGTAATGTAATAGTCATAAAAGTAAAATGTCAAAAGAAACTCAACATATCATTACTCTTTAAGAATTTAAGTATGCATATCGAATACAATTTAAGTATATATATTTGTAGTATATACTTAAGTTTGTATGTATAGAATATAATTCAAGATAAAAATACAAAAATAGTGAAAATTCAAAAAAAAAAAAAAAGAAAGAAAGAAAGAAAGTGAACGATATAAAAAATATATGAAACTCCAAGGTATGACAGCGCCAAGCTGCTAGTGTCACAACTGGAAGAAGATTTGAAGAAAATATTTTAAGATGAAATACAAAGAGTAATTACCTCATACGAGAATGAAGTCATTAACATGATATAACAAGCTAAATGGCAAACTAAAAAAAACCACCTTGTGAAAGCACTAAAGAAGCTGACAAAAGGGAAAATATTAAAAAGAAAATATTATAGACATTATAATTTAATGTAGACATGTCAGGGGAGTATTACCTTGCAGCCAGTACAGGAACTGTTTCAACGACAGTGAGGAGTTTTTTGCACAGGCTGCATGGTAATACCCCCCTGACGCCCCTTTACAATGTCTAATTTTATTTTAATTACGCTTATCTTACCTTAATAATTATTTTTACCAACTGTAATAATTCCATTTTTAGCAAACGATTTTGTTTCAAAACTAGATGCGCACATCAGTAAGGGAACATAAAATTATTTTGCTGTTTTAAAATATTGTTTTCAAATATCGTTTGCTGTTTTAAAATATTCAACTAAAACTTATATTTCTTAGTTAAAGTACGCTTTATTTGATTCAGTAACCACGACAATAAAAGAAATGATCTATTTCTTTTTAGTTTATTCTTAACCACACTATTCATGGTCATAACTACCTTCAATTTTTTTCTCTCTCCATGAAACGCATTCCTCATGTGGTGTAATGGACTTTGAAATTGATATCATTGTGTCCATTCACGGTACTTGAGCAAAATTTCAACTATCATTTCCGTAATTGGATAAGTTGAGTTGTACAAGGAAGAAATGAGTTTATCGTTTGCTTTTTCTGGTTGACATTTGAAAATAACAACAGTTTATTCAACTTGACTGGATGAGAAATGGACAACGTTGGTTACCTCCGTTTCTTCATAGATAAATGTCCGGATCGGCCTATGGATATTATAGCCAGAGGGCTCAAGACTACGATCACATCTTCGAAAAGAGCGAAAACGATATTTTTTTTAGGAAAGGATTGCGTCGCGCTCTGCTTGCTTTGGGGTGTCGTTCCATTCCCACGTTTTTGGCACTCTTCTAGTTGTAAATAGAAAAAAAAATATATACATAGTATTGTTTTTTCTCCTTCCATTAAAAGAAAGTTGAAGATGGGAGTGAGAAACTTGATTGGAGAAAGTGAGCTGTAATCTGGCCGGATGTCGGTGAAATTTTAGATAATGTTCTCTTTTTTTATCCTTTGCTTTTCTGGATTAAAATTCTCAATGGTAAGAAGGAAATTGGGTAAAGAATGTTGGAAAAAGATAGCCGGTGCGACACGGGCTATTGAAACGTAAAACGTTGCATTGTTCAAATCGATTTCGAAGAAATTTTATAACTGATAATATCGTGGGATCATCATGGGATTATGTTAAACAAACATTTTTAAAAAATACTAAACGCGTATTCTGAGAAAAACGTTTCATGGGAAAATAAGTTTGAAATATTATTAAAACATAGTTGAAATAGTAAATTTTAATTATTAAAAAGAACTTAAAAACTAATAGAAAAGTGTTTTGTCAATAGTTTTTATCTTGTCGAATTTTTAAAAAAAAAACTTGAAAGGTTTCTTTCTGAAGTATAAATCTTTATGAATTTTCAGGAGCGCAATCATTTGTCAATTATTTAAGTCAAGTATTCTCTGTCGTTTAGGTTGCCACTTTGGTTTCTAAGTCGGACGATATGGATAGATTTTTTTATTCAAATAAATAGAAAAAAAAAAGTAAATAAAGAGGAGCAAGGGCATAAAATAAGTAGAGGAGAAGGGACAAAAAGTATGTTAGGGTTCAAAATTATTAGCGGAGAAGGTATGTAATACAAGATAAGATTTAAAAGAATAAGGGGAAAGGCTAGCTAATAGAAGTTCTAAATGATAGAATAGTTTTTACTCAATGTTCAAACAATGCTGAACAAAATGTTATACCAAATGTCATGTTAACTCGGGTATAAATATAATTCCTACAAAAATTACAGCATTAATTTTCCTAAATTAAATTCATTTTGTTTGAGAATGCTTATTATAAATCATACCTTCCTTCAAAATTCATTTTTTTAAAAACGCTAATTTTCTTCCAAACGTTTATAAATTTAACTGTAATAAAGTTTCAATTAGTTTAATATTTATTTAAACAAAGTTAATATTATAAATAAATTTCTGTAGAAATTTCTTATTCATAAGAACTTCGACAGAGGACCAACTTTTTCAAAAGCAATATTGTTTCACTCAAAAATTTGTATTATATTAAAATTTTTGATTAATTTGTATTTGTATTTTGATAAATTTGTATTATATTAAAATCATGAAAAATTCTTTATTCGTGTCAAATATAATATTTATAATATTAATAATTAATGCAAATTGCGAAATTTTGCAAACACATGATTCTAAAGAAATTTTAATTTTTAAAATATTTTTGTCTTATCGAAACTATTTTTTTATATTGTACACTGAGCAAAATAACTGTAAATTCTGCAGAAAAAAAATTTTTTTTTTTCTCAGAAGAAAACTGTTTAAAGAAATATATAGATTTTTTCTGTTTTAAAAATTATCCGCTAATGTTAAAATGCCTCTCTCTATTTTTTAAAATTTTATTTTTTAATGAATTTTTCTGTTTATTTGACGGTTTAAAGCTGTTTTGTTGAGAAAACAGTTTTTCCAGTTTTTTTCTCTATTCTTAATCATAAACAGATTAAAACCGTCAGTTCAAATTTTCGTTTTTGTCATTCAGTTTCACTTACCGCACGATAACTTTACCTTTCTTCAAGTTATTTTATAATCATTCTCTATACTTTCTCTTTACTTTTCACCAATTATTTTATGGTTTTGAACATCGTATAAATCGACTTTATGATCAAAATAATACTCTATCCTATCGGATGCTTTTTTTTGGGGGGGGTTCGTTTTCGAGACAATTTTGTAAGGGTGGGTTACTATAGTTTTAAATGTTTTTACTCATAAATATGATTTCAATAAGATTTTTTGAGATAAAGGCAACTTAAATTAGAGCTATGGTTGCTCGGTTAACAGATCACTCGCCTCCCAATTAGTTACCCCAGGTTCGAATATTGACTGGTCGTCCGAATTCTGCACATGGCTCTCATCGACCGCAATGCTGACATAGTTATTTTAGAAAAAATTTTTTGTTAAAATAATGAAGTTAGTTTGTTAAAATAACGAAGTCTGTTTTCTAAAATAATAGTACCTATCTGCTTAAAAAACAGATGTCCGTTTTTAAAGAATAGTATGGTGTTGTTGACGTATGCCTGTTTAGGCAGAGGAGATGCGATTGTTCTTGTTTTCCAGTGGCGCCATCTATGGCCAAGAATTCGACTTCTGCCACACCATACGTCACACCCGTTTATAGGGCGAACCCATTCATGCATCCATTCATTCATCCACAGGTCATAATTTTGATCTGAATCAGAGAACGATCGATCTCCAATCCAGTACCCCCAGAGGTATCGATTTGTTATGGGAACATGGAGGACTATTGCGACTCGACATATTTAACGTGCATCAGTCACTTTACTACACGGGGAGTCTTCAGCCGGCGGGGTTCGAACCCACGAACTCTCGGACATGAGCCCAACGCCCTACCGACCAGACTATCCCAAATAATAGTATTTTTCTGCGAATTAAACGGTACAGCTCTCCAGCTGAGAGTTTGTTTTCCGTAAATTCAACAATTTTTTTTATTTTATTCATCTATTTTTTTTTACACAGACAAAACGTAATTTAACTGAAATATAAATATTTTAGGCAAAGCCTACCAAGTTAAAAGAAGTGACCAATCATCTACGATGTGTCTGCATTCATAAGCAAAGCTGCTCGGAATGAACTTTTATTAAAGAGATGTCATAATTAATGTTTATTACACGTAATAAGAAGTCCAAAATCAAAGGAGTAGAAATTGAAGAAGAGAAAGATTTGAATTAACAACGTTAAGACGTTAAGATTTGAATTAACAATGGATGACAACATCATGCTAGGAATTAAAAGGAATAATCAAAATCGATTATTTCGAGAAAATTAGAATCAAATTAGAGAGTAACAAGTTTTTAATCAATGGACGTTGTTCACAATTACTTATGGAGCAGAGGCTAAGACACTCACCTTCTAACAATCCAAAAAAACATAGAAAGATGTTTATGTGGTGATACGAGTTAGGGCAGAAGGCCAGACCAAAGTGTCTTCAATGTGGTAGAGAGAATTAAACGCTATAGCTCGAAGAACTGACAATTGCTGGATTTACAACATCTTGGACAGCGTATCCAACCAAGAAAGTGGTTCATGGAATTAGTTAGGCAAGAGTTGTATTTAGAAATTTGTGGAAGAGGAATCCCATCCGAATTTCGAATGAAGGTTGAAGAAGATATAGATTATATTCGGAAGTGATATAGATTATATTCGGAAGTTTCATTCCTTTTAAAAAATAATTATCATGAAGTTAACATTGCTAATAGCGTAATAGTGGTTAAATAACACGCATTTAAAAGAAGGCAAAATTTTTAGAATAAGGTAAAATCTTATTTAATAACCATCTTTAAGCAGCTGGCCAGTACGACTCCGTAGCCATGTAATTTTGAATCCAATCCAGAAGAGAACTCCTGAAACAAATATTTAGTGAAATTTGTCTTCGTGTAGGACTTTTTGAGGGAACTAACTCGTATTTGCGATATATAGAGAGGAAAACCACGAAACATCTCATGGTTAGCCAGACGACAAGGAGACTAACTCATGATCCGTCTACCACTGAGAATATTTTACTTCTGCACTATCTCCTGAGCCACCACTGCTCAGAATAAAGTAATATTATATTACGGGAACATGGAGGACTTTGTGACTCAACAGAATAAAGTAATAGTAACTATTAAACCATTGAAAATTATTTGTATCTATATAAATTATACTGAATTCTTCAGATGATTTGTACATCGAGAAAAAACAGCTGGTTGAACAGCAAAACATGTCTAAAAAAACTTAAATTATAAAATTGATCGCATAAATTTGCAAAAATATATTTTTTGAAACACCAAAAAACCAAAGGAATAATATAAAGCAGAACAAATGCTAAGTTTTCACCGCATTCAGTAGTAGTGATCGTAGTACTTTATTTACGTCACACTAGAGCTGAACAATGGGATGTTGGCGACGGTCCGGGAGACATCCCTGAGGATGATCCGAAGACATTCCATCACAATCTTGATTCCCTACAGAGGAGTCCGACTACCTGAGCACGAAATCGAGCATTTTACAGTACAATAGTTTAACAAGGGCTGATTAAGCACACCCTCTGTCTCTTCGCAGTTAGATCAAAGGGGTAACTCACCCGCTCACTGTCAGTTTCCAGCGATGCTTGACTTTGGTGATCTATTGGGAATCGTGTTTTACAGTCCATTGTGGGACTCACTGCCTTTAGATGCGTTATCATACACCGGAATCCGAATAAACCGAGTGCTAAGTTTCATGTTTACTGCCGAAAACGACTTATTTTTGCTCATTCGAAATTATGTATGCTGTACAAAAAAAAAAATTTGTCTACTTAGCAATTTTTTTGAGCGAGATAAATAATTAAAAAAAAATAATAATAAAGAGATATGTTGATTCTAAGGTACATTCAGAAATTAGTAAAGTATATTGAGAAAAATGCAATTTTTAACCAATCCATCAGTGGATATAACTGCCTGAAAATTTTCAAATATACTTACAACTCAAAAATGAATTAAATACATTTTATTGCGTAAATGAATAAAAAAATATTGCGATATAAAAGTTTCTTAATAAAACAGAAATTTTTGTTCAGAAAAATCCTCTTAGAGAAAAAGAATTTTTCCTTTTGTCAGAAAAGGACCCTTAAAGGGAAAAATCAAACTTAAAATCTTTATATTTTTGGGATCTAAAATAACGTAAGCATACTCATGTCATTAACGACAAAATAATAAATACGGTGGTTTATTTTCAAGACTCGATGGTCCATATTGAATATGGAGAGCCATTAGAATTTTACGTAAGCATTGTTTGGTAAATTTGAAAATTTGTCTGAAAAAATAAACAAACTTCAAACACCTTCCGATGCATACGTAAGAAAGTCGCTACATCTTTTCCCTTATGTTATTCCTTAAATTTTAAGAAATTTAGGGTTATATTCAAATAAAAAATTTAGCTTTTCATAAAACAAAATTTAGGTTTTAGAAGAATTTAAAAAATTTTGAAACTACTTCAAGGTTTTTTTCTTTTCTTGTCCCTAACTTTTACACCAAACATGAAATTTCTGCAAATTAAGTTAAATAAATTTTTTTGTTGCATGTAATAATGGGTTTAATTTTTTTTCTTTCTTTCTTTCTTTCTTTATTTTTCTTAATAATTTGATTTTAGAGTTTTACACATGTATTGCCCTCCTATTCTCTAATCACCACAAATAAGCCACTAACCACTCCCACCTCAAAAGTGCTTACTTAATCTTTTCATTGTGCATTCAACAAGAAATAAACCAGATTCCGTACATTTGAAAGAACAGAACATGCGTACAACTTTCCTTAAATAGTTATATAATATTTTTAGAATAATTGAATACGAAAACAAAATTATTGAAATTAATTTTTAATAAAATTAAAATTGAAAATAATTATTGAAAATAATTTGAAGTTACAAGCTATTTGATTAAGTTATTTTAAATGCTATTTAATACATGATTTTTACTTTTTATAAAGAGTTATTTTTACATGAACTGATGAAAACATTTCAAGGAAGTCTTAACATTTTCTTTTCCTTAATTAAAGCAGTTTTTTTTTGAAAATTAATTAAGCTTGTAATTTATAATTATTTATTTTCTTTGAAATAAATAATATTTGGCATAGATGTTCGAATCCAGCAAAAAGAACAAAAAGCTTATTTAAACTATTTTCGATTTCATCTAAGTACCTACTACAGTTAAATGCAATTTTTTCGACACCACAGCAATATTTGATCGTTTGCATTGTTGTATAGTCGCTTTTAACTCTTTTAACCAATAAAATGTATACAATCCAATATAAAATGTATACAATCCAATCCAGCCTAATCCACGTAAATAAGTTTTCAAATTTTTAAATTTTTTTTTTAAATAAATTTTTTTTTTAATTGCTGAGCATATTTGATAAATATATTTAATTTGCGATCTAATTTCTTAAAAAAAATTTAAACCAAAACATTTTGTTCGTTACTGATGCAATTTCATTTACAAACTTTCTTTTAAAATGTTCTAATTTTTTAAAACTTTCTTTTAAAATAATAAAAACGAATAAATGCAATTTCTTTAAAAATGCATTGCGATTTCCTTTTTTTAAGAAAAAAACATATGTTGCATTTTCTTTAAAAATGCGTTGCAATTTCTTTTAAATACGCGTTGCAATTTCTTTAAAATTGCGTTGTAATTTCTTTAAATTTACGTTGTAAATTTTTTTTATAAATATGTCGCACTTTCTTTAAAAATGCGTATTAATTTCTTTAAAAAATAAGCTGCAATTCCTTTAAAATCATACTAATTTCTTTAAAATCGCAGTATTTTTTTAAAAATTGTTTTGCAATTTCTTTTAATTGCGTTGCAATTTTTTTCAAAAGGCCCATTAAATTTTTATTTGAAATTAAAACTCATTAAAAAATGTTCGTCTAAAATAATATATAGAAATAGTATATAGAAATATACTAAAATAATATGTAAAAATATTCGTCTAAAATTATATATATCTATAGATAAGTTCTTAAGTTTGAAACTTCGGTTGAGAGTTCTAAGTAGTTATTTTACATTCATTATTTTAATTGCATGCGTTGCCTGAACACAGTTGTTCATAAAATCTATTAAAAAATTCAAATTTATTTAATTAAAGAAATTTAAAAAGTAAATATTACTTATTTACTACTTAAAAGAAAATCTTAACTCAATATCTTTATCAAAAAACGTTGAATACAAATTAATATTATGTAGTATTATAAAGGAACATCAATTTTTACTTTATAACTTTTAATTTCGAATACTAATCGAAATCAAAAACCAATAATAGCAAATAATAATAAACAATAAATAAATATTGCTGATAAATACCGTTTAATAAAAGTTAAATAAATAATTTGTAGTTAAATACTATTATAACTTTTATTCATCTTTATGCTGATGACAACCAAAGATATCAAGATCTTCTCTTTATTAATGATCAGGTCATGAGATTTTTCCGTCCAATCAGAATGCACGAAACAGTAAGACAACAATTATCTTACTATGATCTACAATAATACATGTATTGTGGTTACGTTATCACGTTTCTGCAGCGAGAAAGTAATTCACTAGGAAGATAATTTTCTTTTCAAATAAATTAGAAAAACAATAAATTATGAAATGTTGTTTAAAATTAATCCATTTATAAAACTATATAAATGTCTAAGTATACTTCTGTTTAAGAAAATACACATTCTTATTTATCATATTAACATATAATTCCTTATAAATTACTTTATGAAATATTCTTTTCTAAGAATGTATAAAACCATAATAATAATTATTACTTAGTGTCTCGAATTTCACTAAAAGACCCTTTTTATGCTTCACAACGTGATAGTGAAATATAAAAACGTTAATAACGTTATTAACGTTTGCGTTAATAGTAGTGATAATTGTTTCAAACAAGCTAATAAATACAATTTAGTGTTTAATATATACCATAAAATTAAAATAAATAATACCGTAGATATGAGGTACTTAGGACAGACTTTGATTAAAAGATCGGTGTTGTAGTGGCTGCACTGAACATATACTACGATTTTTAACACTGCAAAATTTAATTGTACAATATGTACAAAAGGAGTTTCGTACATATTGTAAAATTTTCATTTAAGAAATTTTCAAGTAGTATAATTATTTTAATTATCAATCAGTTTCTAATATACATAACTAACTGTTCCAACCTTTCACGGGTCAACACATTATTGGTGAAAAATAAAATTTTGATAACAAATATCAAATGCACCGTCAAACTGTCAAATGGACCGTATCAAATGCAAATACCAAACGACATTACTTTTGGGTCCCCTTAATATATCAATTTACGAAAATCTGTTCAAATTTTCAGCATCGTTCTAAATTGACACAAATTTATCTAATTGTCAATATTTACCTCATAAACAAAATGTTTATTCATTATAACTGTTATTTCTTCTTCAATTATTTGCATTTATTCAGTATTAATTGAATTCAGATATGCATAAATTTTTTGATGGACTAATAACATTATTAAGATTAACTCACCAGTGGGGTGGGTCGAATTTTCTAAATCGGAATCTGGACTACGATGACTATCTTTGGACGAAGTGACGTCATCGTGATCGTCATCATCCTCATCCAGATCATCCTCTTTGGAATGGTTAGTCCTCTCATCCATTCTGGATAACATGGAATCGGCTCTTTCAATTCCAGGAGATATCCTGGAATGTGAATTGTTCAAATCTTCTTTCTCCAGTGGAGATTGTTCGCGGCGAATAGAGTTGGAGATGTGGTGGGCATTCTCCAAACGATATAGAAGACTCGGACACACTTGCTGGCTGGAATACAGCATGTGCAATGGAACATGTGGCAAATGTGCCATTTGCTGGTACGCCCTAAAAGACGAGGGATGCTGAGGACCTTCCTCACCATCTATAATGTTCTGTATTAGAAATGATCGTTTGGGTGGAACATCTGTGCTCGTAACATCAACATCTTCCGCATCTTCTTCGTCATCGTCAGTATCGTCTTTTTTCTTCGTCCGCAAGTCCGTTGGTTGTTCAGCAGATTCTAACGGCTCATTTGGGATGGTGTTCCGCTCGGCCGACATGGTTATGGTCATGTCCGTTTTGTAACTTACATTAAAAACTCGTCAACAAACTGGATTAGTCCTGCGGATTAAATGACAAATGGAACACTTTTTTACTTCTCTTCAGATTATGGTGCAGTATTTTAATAATTTCACAATCCAATTTCAATAATGTCGCACTTGTGCACAATTGCCACTGTAATAGCAACGATATTTTCTTTGGCTGAGATTACACACAATCTTCAAGATTATAAAGAAATTATAAAAAAAAACGCAGTTTATAATCAAAAATTTGTTTTTCGAATTAAAATTAATAATTTGAGGAAAGTTAAGTTTTTTTTAAAAAAAATAATAAAGACTTTTTTTAAAGAAATAAAATGAAGCTACTTTTCCATAAGGTAGAGAAACACACTGATGCAAACGAAAAAATAAAAATCGCCACCTGCGCGCTCTTTGCTACAATCGCAAAAAATAAATCGACGATTGAGTTTGCGAATCACGTTACAAGCATCAAAAGAAAAATTAAAGCGTGCTCGAAAACATGCTTGGTCGCAGTTGTATACCGTGTTACGCCATACAACTACACTTTAGGGCAGTTTGTTACGATCTCCCCTCCCCACCCCCTGATTACGTCACGCTTAGGAGGACCAGTTACTGGACACTCGCCCGCCCTACGTCGACCAACCCCGTGACGAGATGTTTTCATTCAGAGGGAGTTGACCGTAAAGCAGCGCCATACAGCGGTGATGAGATGCAGCAAGTTATGGAAAGGGAAATTCTCTGTTGTATGAATGAATGGGTAGAAATTAATGGCGGAACCTCATTCTTTATTCAAAAACTTTGAGAATTTTTGTTTTTAGTTCTTTTGTGTTTTTCTGATTCATTTTTAAGCAATGCTGATGATACCGTATTGTATAAGATTCTCATAGAAAGTTAAGAAGTAAATGATAATTAATTAAATTGCTTTTATTGAAATAAGAAGAGAAATAAGCGGAATAAGAATTTCGTAGAATTTCTCTGCAACTGTAAATGTATGAAATTGAAATTTTTTTAGATTTTCAATTTTCTACATCTTTTTCTTTTCCGTTCTTTTTTTTTTATTATTATTTTTAATTGTTAATTTTCTTATCAAGAATAATTTTATTTTAAGAAATTAAAATTAATTGCTCAATGCTTATAAATAGATACAATTCGATTTCTTTTTCTTTGAGTGAAATAAAAAAAATTTGGGGAACCTGAGAAAAAATATGTTCAAAACTACCAGAATATAGTAAAAATTACCGTGTTTCTGGCTCTACCGGGACACTGAAAAGCTCGATAATTAGTATAGAAGAGCTTTGGTAATGATTTGGTTATATGTATTAACCCTAAAATACAGTGTTATAATATGCGAAAAGGTTTAATAAATGTGGCTAAATTTGGTAATTTTATGATGATTTCTTGGAGCATGGAATAAAATCTATTTATACGATTAAATTTATTTTTTAGTTTCGTATTTTTTACTAAATGTTGAGCAATAAGAACTATTCACTTATAAAACTAGAATTTCCGACAAACCGTTACTAAGTAAACATGTAAATGAGAAAATTACCAAAGGAATGAATTGTAAATATCATATATTTTGGTTTTATTACTNTTTTTTTTTTTTTTTTTTTTTTTTTTTTTTGTAACCATGCAGTACGTTAATTTTACCAGAGCTTTTTTCTCCGTTAATAAATAAAATAAGATCCAAAGTTATTAGTATTTAAAACCTTTTTTATTTTATTTTTCATTTTTCTTTCTTTTACTTTAAGTTTGAGTTGAATTAAAATCGGTTATCAATAGGTATGTTTAAGTGTTTTAATTTTTTATTGTATGTTAAATTGTTATTATTATTGGATATTATGTATTTAATTATTTAGTTTGAGGATTCTTGGTTTATCCAAATAAATTGTGAACTGCAGTCGAAGTATTTTAAAACAGAGAAGTTGAAATTTAAATATATTTTCTCAGATTTTGTTATTTTTGCTACATCTCTGCGAAATATTTTCTGTAAAATTTCAATGTAAAAAAATTCACTTAAAATTTTGAAATCTATTAGCATAAAGGCAAAGTCATGCTCAACTTATGTTCATTATTTTTTAATATTGAAGAATAAAGAAGACATTTTTAATTTTATCCTATAAAACATTCATATCATGTTAAAATAACGTAATTTTAAATCACTAAACTCGACTGTCTTAAATAAATAACAATAATTGTAGATTATTTTGTAATATTTAATTTAAGTAATAAAATTCTTAATTTTACTTAGCAAACATTTGTTTTATTTTAAACAANTATATATAATCATATTAAAAAAATAATAGTTAGGTAGTTAGATTTGGAAAAATATTCAGAACTCTACGTTGCAACTTAAATGAGACATCAAAAAACAAATTATCAATAAGCAGCACAAAGTCACCCTATTTTGCAATATACTACTCTTAACAGAAGGTTATTAATCATCCCGTGGCCGAATAAAGATCTGGTCGCTATCAACAACAAATAGGTTTTAAACCTGGCTCTTTATACTGTAAAACATTTATTTACATTTAGCTATTTATTATTATACAAGTAGTTTGAAGAATTTGAAAACAAGTTTAAGTTTGTAGAAAAATTTGTCATTTATCTACTACAGTTTACCAAAATTCGAAGCTCTTTAAGTTTTAAAGGTAAAAATTCATATCTTTTGACAATTTGTAGGATTTAATTTAAAATTTTTGAGATTTTTATTAGGAATCATGCTATAGAATTGATTGAAAAGATGTTAAATCACTGATTTATATAAGTAATATAATCGTTGTATTTCCGATTGTTTTGATTGAATGATTTATGTTAATCGATCATCTGTGTCTGAAAAATTGGTATTTAAATTGTATGCTGCCATTTATCAAATGTTTAAAAAAATTTATAAATTCATTGTATTTTAAGTCATACGTGTCAAAGCCTGAATGCAAATTACTAAGCAGGTGGACAATTATTATTAAATTGAAATGTCGCAAAAATTACAAAAACGAAAAATAATTTATAATAGTATTTATACAATGAGTGCAACTTGAATGAAAAATTGTCGCCAAATGTTCACAAAAGCAGATAATTGCAAATTTAATTGGCGACGCAATTTATAAATATTTCAGGATCCAACGTAATCATAATTAAATAATTAATAATACATAACCTGCTTAATATTAATTTATTTTAAACGTAGGTCAGAAAATAATTAATATGAGCTTTTGATGCATCTTAAGCTTCAATTCGAATTATTTGCTATGTCATTTCAAAGCAAATCGTAATTTTAAAACACTTTATACCATGAATTCTGGACTATTCACTTCTTGGAAACCATGAATGTCACCAAAATTCATCTAATTGATGTAACTGTTAAATTTTAGCAAGACGTGGTTTACAAAAGTGGGTAATTGTTAATTTTTAATTGATAGATAGCACTATTCATTCTTATTTCATGACAATTTTTTTGAAAATTACTCATAAATTGATTAATAGTAATTTCCGTTAAAATATAAGCATGAGCTTATGATGTTATTCTTAAAATCGTCCCTAAAGTAGATAGTTGGCATCAATGGTTAAAATAACTCAGTTCATCAATATCACAAAAACAATTATCCAACTGATGTCATCGCACAATTTCTGCTAAACGTCTAGTAAAGCGGATAATTGAAGATTAACATAATTAACATTGCATAGCTATAAACAACACAATTCATAATTATTTCAGGTTTAAACATAATTAATACTTGTAAATTACTCATAAATTGCTTAATATATTTTTTTTCTTNAAAAAGATAAGACAGAAAGACTAGAAAGATGAGAAAAAAGATTACAAGACGGAAAAATATTGCTCGCTAAAACCGGGTCTTGCTCGTTAAAAGCGACTTCTGTTCCATAGACTTAACATTGATCCAACCAAATATTCTCGTTTCCCTCGGGAAATCCGAGTTCTCGTTAAATCCGAGCTCGTTATAAACGAGTTCGACTGTATCAGCATTTTACTAGCGTCCATTTTAAGGAACTGTTTGTTCAAATAGTTTGAGATAACTCAATTCAAACCTTCCATGCCGTATGAAAAATTTTCAGGAAATCATCTATGTTATAAAAAACAATATATCCAACTGATATCAATGCAAAATTGCTGTTCATCCCCTCCGCAGAGGATCAAAATTGTGATGGCATGTCTTCGGATCCTCCTCCGGGATGTTTCCCAGACCGTCGCCAATAGCCCATTGTGCAGCTCTAGTGCGACGTAAATTAACAACAACAACAACAACAGCAAAATTGCTGTTAAACGTCTAGCAAAGTGAATAATTGCAAATCAACATAAATAACATTGCATAATTATAATTAACAACACGACGATAAATTATAACTAACAACACGATAATTCCAGGTCTAAACAAAATTAATATTTAGTAAAAAATTACTCATTAATTGTGTAATAACATTTTTGTCAAGAAATTATATCAGCATTTTACTAGCGTCCATTTTAAGGGACTTTTTGTTCAATTAGTTTGAGACAACTCAATTCAAACCTTCCATGACATATGAAAAATTTTCAGGAAATAATTTATGTTATAAAAAACAATATATTCAACTGATATCAATGCAAAATTGCTGTTAAACGTCCAGTAAAGTGAATAATTGCAAATCAACATAAATAACATCGCATAATTATAATTAACAACACGACGATAAATTATAATTAATAATTATAATTAACAACACGATTATTTCAGGTCTAAACAAAATTAATATAAAAAATTACTCATAAATTGTGTAATAACATTTTTGTCGAAAAGTTATATCTACATTTTATTAGTATTATACTGTTTATTCTAATGGTTTAAGATAAATCAATTCAAACCTACTATGCCATATCAAACATTTTTCAGAAATCATCTATATTACAAAAAAATATATCCAACTGTTGTCAGATGTTGTTGCTAAAAATCTACATAAATGGATAATTGTAACTTTGTAATTGGCGACACGGTTCATTAATATTTCATGAATCAACAAAATTGTTATTAAGTAATTACTTTGACAAAAGTTTCTTATGTAAAATTTAGCTCGCAAAATAATTAATATGAGCTCATTTTTGAAACCACCCCTAAAAAAATAGGGATCGTTGGTGCTAATGGATTCAAATAACCGAATTCCAATAATTTACTATGCCATTTCAAAGCAAATCGAAATTAGAAAACCATTAATTTCCAAAAAACAACACTATCTTCAAACGATCAATAACACAAAAATTATTTGTCCAACTGATGTCAGTGCAAAATTGCCACCAAGCGTCTGCGAAAAGCGGATAATTGCAAACTTGTAATTGGAGACACGATTCATTAATATTTCACGAGAATCAACTTTAGACGTACCAAAGTTAACTATCGATTATTCCTTTTGTTTCTAACCAAGTTAAGTAATCACCTCTGTGTTGTGTGTACGCATCAGCGTGACAATGGCTGTTGTAACTTTAATAGTTCGCATCAGTAAGTTAAGAGTTTCTATTAGTAGATGACGCATAAGCGTTAATAATAAATAACCTTCTTTGATGAACTGAAGGGGCCGATGTTTTGCCAATTAGCGGTCGATGATGATAGTGGGTTCTCGACAACAGGGGTGGGTATCGATTAAAGCAGCTTGTTTGTTGTGTCGTGTAATATTAATAAGCAATCGATTGAACAGAACTGTTGGATAACATTTATCTATTGTTCCAGGTTTTCCATTTTAAGTTTGTTCAAAGATTTAGCTTGCAAATATGGAAAACGGAGTTCGCCAATATATATCGTGTTGATGTAGATTACATTACATTGATAATAATTCATTAACATTTAAGTCTATAGGAAGCTTTTAGGATCACGTGATATTTAGTGTTAAAAAGAATTTCGAAAATAAATTAAAATTAAAAAAAAACAAAAAGCAATCAGCAGTTTTTTCAGAAACATTGTCTCAACGATGAAGCATGAGTATTCTTCTTCTGCTTCTAATTCTAGCACTGCATCTGGTGGCCAGCTATGCTTGTCATAAGCAACTTATTCCATCTCTATATATCGTACCACAGGATCAAATATTGAAATGTATTATGCATGATGTATTAAATATTTAAACAAAGTAATAGCAATATCTCTTCTCCTCATTATTCTCCTCATTCAGTTTAGCTACTGTCAGAATTTACATTTGTTATTTATATTTTATTTTTCCATAAATTATTATTATTAAGTCCTCTTCCAGCAATATAGCATTTACAAAATATGGTTATCACTCTATTTCTTAAAAGAAAAGAATTATGTTAGTCCTTACTAGGAGGAATTCAAAAGTAGTAAAATTAAAATATTATGCATTTTTAGAGAAAAAAAATTGAAAAAATTAAAAAATTATATTTATCTATTTCCCCAACAAAATGTTATTCATAAAAAAAAATTATATACTTAGTTTGATATCACCGAAAAATAATTTAGCGCTATTAGGAATTTACACTGTAAAAAATTAGCGTTGTTTTCATCGGAATTCTTCCGAATATCGGAATTCTCCGTAATTCGACATTATCAGTAAAATCAGCATCTTATTTTCTATCACATTTTTTTTTAAATATTTATCTATTTATTTACTTTTTAAAAATGAATTTAAAAAATTTTTAAAATCACAATTTTTTTTTAAAAAAGGTCTTCTACTGTTATGCTGTTTATAATTCCGTGCATTGAATTCAAGCTGGAATAAATAAAATGAAATCAATAACTCTAGACTTAGGCATTTTTAAAATCGTAAACTTATCTACAAAAAAAAATTATTTCTTTCACTTAAAACGGAGATAATACAAAATTTAATCTTCGAAATGAAAAGATAAAATATTCTTTTTATAATTAACATGGTAAAAAATATGATAGAATAAAATAATTTTGCATTTCCTAACTTCATACGAATAATTAATATCACATATTACTCATTCTTAAACATTTTTTATCGAACATCGTAAATATTGAGCGAAAAATCCCGTCATTTATTAACAATATTTTTGTGAATATAGTTCACTTAAATTTAATGATATTAGGAACATTCGTTGTATTCGTTGATTATTCGTTGTTTATATTAAACAAAATTAGGGCACAGCTCATTATACATACTTTTGTTATGACCTATTTATTCACATTCTAAAATAGTTGGATTAAATTACAAAAATTCAAACGAAGGCTAGAAAGCAATGGCTTTCCATGCAGAGCGATTGAAAGCAAACGGCAGAAAGACTAATTCGTGAAAATCACGTGGTTTTTCGTTTCAGTTCAAAACGAAAGTAAGTGTTTTAAAATTAACAAAACAACTTAATTAGTAGTTTTAGAAAAATAATAAAGAATTATTTCGGGGTTTTTAAGTGATTCTTAACACTAGAAAGACTGAAACTCCTATATTGCCCAAAAGCAGTCAAACTGACTGGATTGTAAAAGAATAAATAATGTGAAAAGAAATTTGTTTGAAATTAATTTTTAATATTTTTATATTATTTACAGTTATATAACAAGTTATTAGTAAATATTAAAAATAAAAAATTATATGTTGTACAAAATTCTAAGAAATTGTGTCCATTATATACATTATTGTTTTTCTAATTGAAATTAAAAGCAGTCAAAATGACTTCCTTAGGCAATCTAGTGTTAATACATTAAGACTGAAAAAAAAATGAATGTAATTATCTATTATATTGAATTTAAAAATATGAAGTTGCTTAATTTAGTTACTATTGGCCTGAAAAAGATTTTCGGATAACTTTATATATTTAGGTTATGCATACAAAGAATCCGAATATATTCTCGTTTAAATTACAATTTAAGGTTAGATTTTCTGGAGAAACGAAGTAAACACGGAAAATACGCATGTTTTGTCCGACTTATTTCCATCTAAAAGCACCTAACGTATATTTTTACTTACGATTAAACCATAACTGTGACTATGAACGAAACCAACAAAAACAAAGTAATTTTGTAACATGCCTGTTTGGAATCATTAATGTTTTCTTTTTTTTTCTTCTCATTACATGCTATATTCAACCGCGAAGGATAAAAATAGCCACTATGGTCACTGTAAATTGGATAACCCAATCCATTCAACTGGATAAGTTTCAATACCGATTGTGTTGAAAGGCACTGTTACAAAAAATGAAAGAGTTAACTTGTAAATTGGTGCGCGGAAGGAGAAAATTGTTGGTATTTTTGTCCTTCTCAATTCCAAAATCGATACTTATTCAGAAAAAAAATTAGAACAATTCTACTTATAATGTCACGAGAGAACAGAAGAAACTATTTTCCCACACTGTTTCACCCTTTCATTGTGCTTAACATTAAAGCGATAAGAGAAAAAATACGAGAAATTTGAATTAAAGCGTGGAAAGGCCCTTTGGCTATAAGTGTTGGACAGAAATCGCCAAAAGATTAAGTAGTAAACAAGGCATATTTTGACGTCGTCCACTTAAATCGAAAACGATTTTCCAAAAGAGGAAGGAATCATCGCGTGGGAAAGAGAAAACATTCGATTGGTTATATTCATCTCGTCTGATTGCCTGGAGGGACAGGACTTTCGGAAATAAATTCGAAACATTCATTTAAATATGCTTGGGAAAATGTTTTTTTTTTTTTTAAAGCTGTTTATAAACTTCAGCGGAAAGAAATTTTGACTTTACTTTTTAATGTTATTTTTTTATTTCCGGAAAAAAAAGGATTAATTTTAAAAAGGAAATGTAAAGATTTGTCCAAAAGTTATGATTTAAAAAGGGAAGTATTGTTTACAGAATTCCGATGGATTCTTTTAAACCATTTCATAGTATCGCTTTCAAAAGGAAGTGCTTTTTTACAAAATTCCAAAGCACTGTTCGAAATAATTCCAATGAACTCTTTTGATAATCGGCGTCGAACAGCCAGCCCAGCTCTGAGTTGTCGACAATCAGTGTTCTACTCCGTGGTTTCGTAATTTTAAATCCAATCCAGAAGACAAGGGAACAAGCATTGGGACAAATTTGCCTTCGTGGAGGACTTTTTGATGGAACTAATCTGCATTTGCGTTGTATAGAGGGGAAAACCACAAAACCCTTCCATAGTTATCCCGATGACAAGGGGATTAAACCATGATTCGTCAACCACAGAGAATATTTTTACCCAGTCCTGTGGTCGGTGCGAGCTACAAGCAGAATTTATCCAAACTAGCCACCGTTGGGATTCGAACCTGGGAAACCACATCGGGAAGAGACAACTCCCCACAGATGCCAACTGCTCCGGATTCGACAAAATATTTTTAAAAAACTGCAGAGAATTGGAAACAAAAATTCAAAGATTTTCGGTTAATTTTTCCAAATTTTTAAAAGGCTCAACACTATAACAACTTTCCTATCACAAAGTGGTGAAGCCTTTAAGTTCTTTAGAAGTAGTGGTGAGTAAAAAGCCTATAAATCGAATTTACTCAAACAAGAATCATATATTAAAAGACCAGGAAAATATTTATCCGCTGTCCGGAGCATGTTGGCATCTTTGGCTTTATCCCCTTGAGCAATCATGGCTCCAATGAACTATTTTGCAATATTTCATAAAACTGTTTGAAAAAACAAGTTCTGTTTCACAACACTCAGTAATAATTTTTTAAAACGCTTTAAAGTACCGCTTTACAAAAGGAAATGCAGTTTTACAACATTCCAAAGTACTGAAAGAATCCTACCTGAGAGTTATAAGACAGTGAAGATGGGTCGTACTGTGGAAAAACTTTTCTTCCCGAGAGCGCAAAATCGTTCTTTTNTGAAAGAATCCTACCCGAGAGTTATAAGACAGTGAAGATGGGTCGTACTGTGGAAAAACTTTTCTTCCCGAGAGCGCAAAATCGTTCTTTTTCCTTTCGACTGAGCCTTTATGGAAATAAATCGTTCTTCCTTCTTGGACTTCAATTTTTAAATTATTTCTAAAACTTTTGTGTAAGGCCGGGATAGCCTGGCTGGTAGGGAACTGGGCCCATGTCCAAGAGTTCGTGGGTTCAATCTCAACCAGCCGAAAACTCCCCGTGTAGTACATGGTGACTGATGCACGTTAAATCTGTTGAGTCACAAAGTCCTCCACGTTCCCATAACAAATCAATACCTCTGGGGGTACTGAGAATTTCCTTGTCTTCTGGATTGGTTCAAAATTACAAGGCTACGGAGTTGAACATTAGTAGTCGTAAGCCCAAAAATTGGGTCGTCTGTTCAACAACGGATATAAAAATAAAAACTTCTGTGAGTCCTAGGTTAAAAAACGTCTGCCAAAATCGGATTAATTTAGGCAACTATATTTTCTTTCTAGAACATGAACTCCTGTTTGAAATTTTTA
The DNA here is from genome assembly GCF_043381705.1 of Parasteatoda tepidariorum. Taxonomy (NCBI): domain Eukaryota; kingdom Metazoa; phylum Arthropoda; class Arachnida; order Araneae; family Theridiidae; genus Parasteatoda; species Parasteatoda tepidariorum. The sequence continues at coordinate 18,199,387 of NC_092211.1, forward strand.
AAATTTGTAATGTAATTGTCTTTTGAAATTAAGAGAACGTCAATATCCAAACTTTAGTAAAAAACATTTTCAAAATATAATTTTACGAACTTAAAAAATAAATATATAAATAAATGCGTTTTAAGAATATTTTACATTGTTTATAGGAAAAAAGCGATAAATGTAAGTGATAAAGCTAGCTTCCTTGCCGCATTGACTAACGTGATTATCTTTAACAATTGTTCTCGCGGATTTTCTTCCTTCACTTCATTTCATCTGCAATTCGCAAGTGAAAAGTCACCTGCATAATCAATGGATTAATTTCATGAACTATATCGTTTTCTTCATCTCCTTTTTGCAGAATGCCAAACGATAAAAACTAAAAAAAAGAATATCTCGTTATCAACGGTAAAGATAAAACAAAGATAGTCGAACGCCAATCTAATTCGATGTCAAAGTTATTATATTTTACACCGTTTTCGAACTTTTTCTCAATTCAGCGCACGCGCTGTTCATTCACCTAGCTCAGCGGAGCGTTCAATTTGACCATGCATTTGTTTAATGTAATAAAGTGGACAAGCTGAAACACGCCCTTTCTAATTTTGTTTCTTTTTTGGCACTATTTTGAAAAAGGATAAGGAAAAATGATATAATGATTTTACAACTGAATTAGAATGGTTATGAATTTGAATGGCTCTAAATATTAACTTTTATTCCATTTGTTTTTATAGGAAATTTTTCTTTCTATATTTCCTACAGGATTCAGTTATCTGTAAACAACAGAGATGAAATTGGTTATGGAAATTATAATAGATTCAGTCAATCAAACAATTTCACATTAATGGGAAATCAATAGGTAAAAAACTTCCTTTCAATGCTTTTTTTTTTTTTTTTTTTTTTAAACCCCCCCTAANTTTTTTTTTTTTTTTTTTTTTTTTTTTTGAAACTCCCACTAATTAGTATTGAATGAAATATAGTTTTTTTCTCTATATACGGATCATTTACATTATATTATACTATATAATATATTTACTATGCATAATATACTAACTACACTTACACAAACTGGATAGCAAGAACTTTAAACTAGTTTTGCTAACACTGTTTTTAGGTTAAAGTGTTAGGCATTAAATTGAAAGCGCATAGTTTAGTGCAGATAAAAATAATAATTATAATTCCAAAGATAGAAAAAAAGAAAATTTTTTTTAGCTTAATTACCAAAATGATAAATCTTCGCATAAATATACTTTAAAATCTTGCTTTCTTAGCAAATACTAAATGGATCTTTGTATTTTCTTTCAATATCCTTCGTTGAACAGCCGACCCAATTTTGGGTTTACGACTACTAATGTCCAACTCTGTATCCTTGTAATTTTGAACCAATCCAGAAGACTAGGAAACTCCTGGATCAGTACCCCCGGAGGTATGATTTGTTATAAGAACACAGAAGACTTTGTGACCCGACAGATTTAACGTGCACCAGTCACCATTTACTGGACGGGGAGTCTTTGGCCGGCGGGGGTCGAACCCACGAACTTCTGGACATGGGCCCAGTGCCCTACCAACCAGTCTATTCTGGCCTATTCTATTTGTAAAATCGATTTAATTTAATTTAATAACCGTCATTGAACAACCGACCCAATTTTTGGCTTTACGACTACTAATGTTCAACTCCATAGCCTTGTAATTTTGAACCAATCCAGAAGACAAGGGAACTGCTGGATCAAGCATTGGGAGAAATTTTACCTTCGTGGAGGACTTTTTGATGGAACTAACCCGCATTTGCGTTACATGGAGAGGAANATCTGTTAAAAAATATCATGCAACAGGGAAAGAAATTGTTTCTTTTTAATATCGATAAAATTAAATAACAGATGAAATAATAAATTTTAATTTTACAACGTATTTAATTTTGATGGCTCTTCTTAAAATGACATTTTCTTGCGGCTAATATAACAAAACATGGAATGTTCACGAAAATAGGAATTTAGGGAAAATAGGAATTCATGGCGGAGTTATGGAATAATGGAAACATAGAATAATGAAAATGTGGATTAATTGAAACATGGAATAATGGAAACATGGATTCAGGTAAATGTTAACTTAAATATGGAATAATGTAGAAGAAAATGAAACATACTTAAATGTCTTTATTTACTTATTTATTATTTTTTTTTTTTAGTTATCTTAAAAATTTGGGAAAAAATTATCATTAAATATTAACGATATCTCATTAGTGCTGAATTGAATTAAATTAAGCGATTGAAGTAAGGATTTTTAAAAATAAGAGAATCATACGAATTGGAGTAAGAAAATGAAACAAAAGAAATAAAAAAAAAGTAATAGAATAGAGAAAATAAAACGTAATGGGAAATATTATATAAAATTGAAATAGAAAAAATTGAATGAGGAAATAATTTTTTTTTAGTTCTAATGAGTAGTTCTAAAATTATATATACGCGTTAACAGACGATAATTAATATTTTTTTCCAAAAACAATTACCAAAAAAAAGGAAGCACTAAAAATCCAATTACTAAACATTATTTCAGGACATTGTATTTTTGCGTAAAAGCAACAAAGATAAAACGCACTTATGCGCGACACTCACCAAAAATGAAATTAAACTGCGCAACAGACCATGATAGTGCCCATCGGTTCCACCCCTATGACTTTTTGAATATTCGAATGGCAACAATGCGTTAATTAACTGCCTTAATAGGTAGCTAATAAATCCTATAACAGCAGTTATATTTAGTGACTTGCTTCGGGTCGTTGTTTAATAATCGATCTTTTTGTCCATTTCTAATGGATGTCGAACAGCATATGCTTCCACCCCCTTTTTACCCTCCCCCTATCCAATATCATTACACAGGAATTGTTTTTCTTTTTATTCCTTATTTTTTCCCCTTATTTTTATCCACCGTAAAACAGGTGGTGTTGATGAGCTAAAGTACAAATAATAAAGAGTCACGCAAGCACAGAGGATGTAAATGAGTTGCACTTGGTCTCCCTTATTGTCTCTAATCGAGCTTCACTTTGTAACGCCTCACACTATTGGATGAATCATGCCCGAAAAGTTTGTTTTTGTTTCAAACGATTTGTACCAGCTGAATGTTTTATTGATATTCGTTATCGTTTGCCTTTATTTATTTTCTTTGTTTGTGTCAATAACAACAGACGATATAAGAATTTGATTAAATTGTGTTTCAAACCAAGTTAAAAAGTTCTAAATATGATACATATAATTAAGTTGTTTGCTTGGTAAAATGTTTTCTTATACTGACAAAAAGAAATGAAAGAGTTATGTATTTATCTGTTACTTGAGGTAGGTAAAACTACCTAAAACGGTACCAATTTCATTTTTTTCTTCTCTAAATCAATGACAGACGATAAAAATGTTTGTTTATAAATTCTTTTTTAAGCTTGAAAAGTTCTAAACATGTTATATTTAATTAAGTTGCTTACATGAAACATTCTTTTCTTATTAATTGATTTCTTAAAGAGTTAAGAAGTGTTTATCAGTTACTTGGGATAGGAAAAACTAACTTTAACGCTTTCTATGCCGTTTTTTACCTTTTTTTTCTGGCAGGTGATTAAAAAAAATTTCAATTAAGTATGAAGACTACTTCATTTAATTAAGTCGTTTACTTTAAATTTTGTTTTCACTTCAATAAATAACTTAAAGAGTTGAGATATGTTTATTTGTTCATTAGGTAAGGTAAATCTGCCTTCTTCAAAAGTCGATGTTTAAATTTAGGGGTAAACTCCCATTTAAATTTTCCATTTTGAGAGTCAAACTGTGTACAACTAAAAAATTAATGTAAAATATTTTGTTCCTGAATTATCTTATTATAAAAAAATAATAATTCGGTAAGAAACTAAGTTCACTTGGTCTTTTTCTTATTGTCTTCAATCGAGCTGTACGACTTACATTATTGTTGGAATCATACCGGAAAAGTTTTCGTTTCGGATGATTTGTACTAGTTGAGTGTTTCATTAATAATCGGTATCGTTTGCTATTTTTTTTTTCTATTCCATCAGTAATAAGATGCAACCTAAGCATTTGTTTAAGTTGTATTCCAAGTTAAAATGTTCTTAACATGCTATTTTTGATTAAGTTATTTCTTTGAAATTATGTTTTCACATGAATAAATTGAAGAATTAAGATGTTTATCTGTTATTTAGGACAAATGAGACTATATTATCCGTATCTGGTATCAATTCGTTCTTTTTTGGAACAGACGATAAAAATATTTGCTTATAGTTAGATTTAACTTTTTCAAGTCAAAAAGGTTTAATGTTATAGTTAGTTTAATTGCGAACTTTAAATAATGTTTCCTATTAATAAATGACCAATCAATGAACAATGAATTGGGTTCGAATCCCTGCGATGGCTCGTCGATACGCATTCTGCTCCTGGCTCGCACCGACCACTGTGATGACATAAAAAAAAAATCAGAGGAAGACTGATATTTGGATACTCTTGCCATGAAGTTCTCATGGTTTCACCAAAAAGACCACCAAGAAGGTTAGTTTGTCATAATGTTTGATCCAGGAGTTCCCTTGTTTTCTTTGATTCTTTTAAAACAGAGTAACGATCTGACGAAGTAACGATCAAATTCTAACGTTTTCTTCTTCTTTTTTTTTAAATGACATAGATTTCCATTTTTAGTATAAAAATTCATTCATTTTGAGAATAAAATTAAAAATTTATTTTCAAAAATTATTCAACACATCAAAGCTATAATCTATTTTTCTTAATTTATTTACGGCATTTTTATTTAAATTTAGAATTGGGAAGAATTCTTTTTTTATTATTCCCATTAATGTAACGACATAATAACTATTTTATTGTGACGATATTTTTGAAAATGAACACAATTTACTGATTTATTTTTACCGCTTTGTATTCGGAGTACCTAGCCGGAAGTGCTATCTACGGTTTTATCTGATTTAAATTAAAAATAATGAGGGAAGAAGGGGTGAGAATGTATACAATTCTATTTTCCTGCTGATTTTGTTAAATGTTTCAAATATTTTGTTTTCTAAGCGTTGTGACAAAACCCTATTCCTATTCTAGCATTTTTCAAACGGAACAACAACAAAAAAACCCTCTTAATTCCATTCTAGTTCATGAGAATACAAAACTCAATTTAACTTTCATAAACAGTACGTCATATTACCTTGATATTCTTACTTTTTATTTACTTACTGTGAGCGGAATGCACAACTCAACTTCAAATCTAGATCACTATCATTCATTCACAAATTAGCAAACCCTTACTTTCTTACAGCTTTTAGATACTCTTATCACGTGAACTAAAACAAAAAGAACGAACAAAAAGGGAATAATGAACAAGAACGCATCAATTCCACCTTACAAATCACCTTAATTACAGAATCCTCCAAATAAGCCGCACGCCATGTTCCAGAAATTGGCTTAACATGCTCAATCCACCAACAATAAAGGGCAGACCCGAAATAAAGTACGAAAAAAAAAATAACAATAAGTGGTAGAGTCGCGTTTGCATGCCAGGGTATTAAAGTTACAATAATAGCCGTGATAAATAATTCATTATTATCTGTGCTGACACGTGCACAAGCGATCTTCACTGCGACTGCAACGTCGTGTGTTTCAGCACGCAAGGGAACACGCCGTATGTTTTTTTAAGCTTCCATCTTCTTTTTTTTTAACATAGCCGCAGGAAAAAGACTCATATTAAATTATGCCGTAACATGAGATTTAGAGCTGTTCTTAATTTAAAATTAATCTGCGGCTGTTTAGATTTCGATAACAACAATTAGATTTTTATATTCAAACAAACAATACTATGTGTGGTCTCGCTCATTATATTGTAGGTACCATTGCGTTCGAAATCTTTTAATCGTGACTTAATGTTTGTATAAAATTTGTTGATTGATCAAATTTATATGAACCACAAGCTTGAATGACAGATTTACATTAACAACAGACTTGATTGAATAACAAATGTATATGAAATTATGTGGCTACATGAAATTTAGGACAGTTCAAGGTTCTAAATTAATATTAATCTGTGGTAGATACCAACAATTAGAATTTTATATTCAAACAAACAATAACTATGTGCGGTCTCTCTCATTTTCTTATATTGTAGGTACATTGAGGTTCGAATCTTTTAATCGTGACTTAATGTTTGAATAAAATTTGTTGATTGATCAAATTTATATGAACCACAAGCTTGAATAACAGATTTACATTAACAACAGACTTGATTGATTGATTAATAAATTTATATGAAATTATGCGGCTGCATGAAATTTAGGACAGTTCATGGTTCTAAATTATTAATCTGTGGTAGATTTAGATACCAACAATTAGAATTTATTATTCAAACAAACTATTCTGGTATCTTTTTATTTAAAAAAAAAAAATATTGATTTGACTCGTTTTGTCAAAAATTTATCTTTGGCTTAATGCAAAAGCACAAGTTCTTGATTGAACAAAATTATATAAACAACATTGATTGATAAATTTATGTGAAATTATGCATTCTTTAATATATCTGTAGTTTTATGAAAGAACAGTAAATAATTATAAAGGGAATAAGCATCATAGAGCTGTAATACAAATAGAGCAAGTCCGCTGTTATATTTTCCTATCTCTCTTTGTCACAAACACCAGACTCCTCTGTGTCATTAGCTCCATCTCTTTCGGTGATTTTGGTGGACTGAAAAGATTGTTTTTTGATGGTTCAGTCATCACATGAAATGAAACTTTTTTACGAATAATATATTTTAATAACTGTTAATTTGCAACAGCTATTTATAACTGTTAGGTCAAATTTAACCTATCTTCAGTCAGCCTCATCATTCATCTTTTGACCTATTCACGGTGGGGTAATGGGAGCCTGCAGACTTTAGCTGGGCATATTGGAGTGGCCTTCACGCCTTGGGTGGCCCTATCAGGCGTAAAACTCCCGACGTACTTCACACACTCCGCCCTTTTTCATTGTCATTATATTATTGATCTTGAATTGTTTGAATCTATTTGAATTATTGTTGTTGTTTCTAATGCTACTTGCCAATATCAGCAAGCGAATTTTAAGGCAGAGGGTGTGTTTCTTGTTTTTCAGTGGCGCCATCTATGACCAAGAATACGACTTCAGCCATATACGCCTCACAACCCGTCATTTATCCGTCCACAGGTCATAATTTTGACCTGAACCAGAGAACGACCAATCTCCAATCCAGTATCCCCAGAGGTATAATTTGTTATGGGAACATGAAGGACTTTGTGACCCGACTGATTTAACGTGCACCGGTCACCATTTACTAAACGGGAAGTTTTAGGCCGGCTAGACTCGAACCCACGACCTCTTGGAGATGGGCCAAACCTACCAATCCCGGCCATATCCCGGCCATATATCTTAATTATATCTGGTTATTTTTCGAATCTGGAGCAAGTAAATTCAACTAATTTTTATTTGCTTATTTATGTTTTATTTTTTTCACTTGTTTATTTAAAAGCGTTCACAAAAAAAAGAAGAAAATAAAACTTAATTTGCTTGTTTTTCAGTGACTCCATTTATGGCCAACAATACGACTTCTAGACAGAAAGTGCCCATATCTGTGGTTTTATAAAAAAAAAAATGTTCTTAAATGAATGGACGTACAAGAACAACAGATACGAAATAATAACAAATTTGACTGATTAACAGACTTGATAATGGATTAATAAAACGCTATATTCAGAACAGTTCTTGGTTTTAAACTTATTTGTGGCAGATAAAAATGAAAGCAATTAGAATTTTGTGTTCAATTAAAGAAACATATTTTATATTGTTGATACATTGCATTTGAGTTGTTTAAACATACACATATCTGTTGCTTAACGAAAGGATACAAATTAATTAAAAATACCTGTGGCTTAATGAAAGAATACAAGAATACAAAAATTAAAGAATACTTGATAGAATAGATTTATCTAAACAGACGTTTGTTTTCTGATTTTGAAAGAAAAAATTTGTTTTCTTTTGCATAATTAACAATAAGAGAATTTAATGATGATTAAATTTAATAATTTAATTTTTAAACTAATTTTCAGACGCTTAAACAATATCATTCTTATATTTTTTTCCGAGATAGGAAGTTGACCGGTATCTAAACTTAAATTTAAATATATTGGCATACGAATTGTTACAATTTAACACAGCCCCGTAAATGAAATTTTTTTTATACTAAAATGAAAACGACTTGAAGAAATGAAAATTAAAAATATATTTTTATTTTAAGTTAAATAACTTTGAATAAAAATTCATTGCTCGATTCAGTTGAATAATAAATTAGACGTTACATTGATTGAGAAAGAAAAAAATTAAATAAAAATAAAATATTCGCATTTTGTGAAAATGACTAAAAACTAACTGTTTTATGTTATTAGAAAAAAAAGATTAAGAATAATTAAATATGAATTTAATAGAAAACGAGAAATTCAAAATCTAAGCAAATATGTAATGGCAAGACAGTTGGGTTCATAAAAAATGACAAAAATTGAGAAGTATCCATTAGTTTTCAGAATTTGCCTCTTGAGGGAAACATTTCACCAAATTGGCGATTTTTATCAAGATTTTAATAAATTTTAAAATATAAGTCACTTTTAAACCTTGATAATTCAAAACTATAACTTTGTTTCAAGCGTGAGGCACTTACACTGTGGTTTTTCCCGTTTTTTTAGCAAAAGAGCTTCTAAAGACTCAGTCAAGAAATAAAGCAATAAGAAAACGGAAATCGAAAATTTAATCCATAATAGTAAGGAATGAAAGCTCTATTCCTAGTGGTAATTGTGCCTAACATTTCTCACAAATTAATCCGCAATTCTTGTTTCGAGAGGTCTAAATGACTGTCATTTTATACCTGGTCCCTTTTCGGTTCTACATGCATAAAGTCTTGGGGAAGAGTGGATGCCTTTTCACTCTTTGAGCGTGAAATAAGGAAGAAAGGGGAGACTAGCCAAGTATCTTATGTCATGGTAGTCTTCCCGGGTAATCGCATTCTGCCCGGGTGCAAGGGCTCAACGCTAATGGGGAGACTAAGTAATGCATTAAAGATGGCCGGAATGGGATTAGACTAGTCTTACAGGGGCTTCCTACTTGACTTGATTAGTGAAGACGCTTTTTCTTTTCCTTCTTTCCAACCCTTCTATTCATGAATATTCTCGAAGAGGAAGAGTTGAGTTGTATAATATTTATGTACTCCTGTTTTGAGCGACGTAAATATTATGCGACTCAACTTATTGTTGAATTCGTTAGCTTTTTTTTTATTTAGTTCGATTATTAGTTGGAAATAAATGTCTACAAAAGTGTTGATAGTAAGCATTTTGTTTTCTTCCAATAAAGTATAAAATGAAAAAAAAGAAGAAAAAAAAGAATCTACACTAAATTTTATTTTATAAAGGAGAAAAAAATTGTGCAGCTTGAAGTGGAAATTTGTCACATATCATATTATAGAAATAAAGCATTTCCGTAGCACCTTTCTGGTTAAAGCTCCACAATTTCGTGACCAACGTGGTCAGCTTCCCGGTCAAGTTGGTACCCACCCATCTGTAAATGAGTGGGTGTCAAACCACTGCCAGGAATCGAACTCCAACTCATTCGCATTGACAGCTCAATACCAAAGGAAACATTTTTTGATGGTTTTCCATTGATGGACCAACATAATCTTGATGGTAATCATCAATCATTCTGTCAAGAATCATTATATTTTTTGATGGTAGCCAAATATAAGTAACCATCACTTTAATGAAGGAATTCGGACTGATTTATGATGGTCCAACATAAGAACAGCAACTTGTTTTGATGGTTTGCTCATGTTTAACCATCAAGAATTTCCATCATAGTATCTTAGAAATCAAATACTGGAACGATCATGAACCACCATCATCTCAATGTAGGAATTCGGACTGATTTATCAACATAAAAAAAAACAATTGTTACAATAATATGGTTCAATTTAGCACCATAATAAGGATGCAGAAGGCTTGAACAATATTATCGTTCAACATGCTCTAGAATTTTTAACAGTGTAGCGAAATACTTATTACACATTTACGTTACATTTTTTTTATTAATATAGTTTCTTAATTTATAACAGTAATATTTCATCACAATTTAAGAATCACATATCGCGGTTAGTGTTTACACGAATTGTACATTACAATTCATGTTACGTTATACAATTTATAAATTACACTCCGCGATTCGAATTCATATGATTAATAAAGTAAACACCACGATTCGCATTCACTTAATTTAAAGAATCTCTCAACGAGATCTAAGAATTGGAATTCAGAGTAAATGTAAACATGAAAAAAAAAAATTAAGTGAATAGAGGTTGAAATTAATACCGGATAACTGAGTGCATCGGATAATCATAATTATTTTTAAATGCAGACATAGTAAAAAAAATGAGAAAGATTACAGTCATTACAAGAGATGTTAATAATGCTCTGGATTCCTTAAAATATTGAAATTTATCTTCCATCATAAATTGATTACTGTTATCGAATTTACTGTTGCAAACAATATATTGATTTTATAAGTAATCCATTATTGTAATCCTTACATTGACTCTATAATAACCAGTTACTTTATTGATTCCATAGTTAACCAGTCGTTGCTAATTGTCGTAACCAATTAATTGACTCACTAAGTAACCAGCTATTGCTGTAGCCAATACTGGTTGCAACAGTAGCTAGTTACTTATAGAATTATTATATGTGTTACAACTTTGATTGGTTATTTATGGAGTTAATTTATTAATTACTACAATATCTATCTAGTGGCGTTTTATGAAAAATATATAAGATTAATAGAATCGGATACTAGTGATTAACCAATACCTGCCTAACAATCTCGTTCACAGATTAGCCTGTTCATCTGACAGAACAATTAAAAATTTATTTATTTATTTATTTTTTGAAATGTTAAACAATCGCTTTCGCATCAATTAAACAACTCTTCAATTTGCGTGAGGCAATCTGCAGTAGTGACGTTGTTAGGGGTGGGGGGGGAGGGACACAGATAAAGAAAACGAAGAAATCAGGTTTCGATTACTTGTAACCTTAGTAAAGAGGTCACGGAAGGTAACCTAGACCTTGACTGGTATGCTAGGAATGGTATTTAGTTACCTGTTACCGGTGGAGCAGTTTTGTCTTACAAGGCGCCGTGAAAGAGATTAACACGCAATTGGAACAGGTACTTTTTTGTAATGAGAGTAACACAATTACGGAGAGCGTTCCCGTTCTTTGATTTCACTGCTCTTTGGGTGGTGATGGATAGAGATTAGAAAGTGGAACTGGAGATGGCTTGGAGAAACTCGGTCCAGCTTGTTAAAATACCTAATCGCCTATCGCATTTCGCGCATTTAAAATGCACTTAATAGACTTGCGCACATGCGCTTTTAGTGAAAATGATAACAGGAAGAGAGGATCTCTTTTTAAAAGCAGGTATTTATTACGCTGTTCTTATTGTCTTAAATTTAAAAGACAATAGTTTTACAACTGTCGATGATGTATTATGGATGATGCACCTGGAATTGAAAGTTCTAGTTTTAACAGTCTAGATTTAGTTACATTCCATTTGTAATCATAATGGGACTTCCGTTGAAAGAAAGAGAAGAAAAAAAAAGAGAAAATCATTCGTTTGAAATCTCATTATTTCAATCCAATTTTCTAAAACTATTATATTTATATATAGTAGGGGAGAGTCGGGTAGCCCAACTCACTTAAGGAGTATTGCTTACATTTCTGAATAATATTGAGTAATAATCAAAATTTTTGCATGCTTCTATTGTTTTATCATCTAATTAAATAATGCAAAAAGAATAAACCAAAAATAGAATAGTCTAACTTAAAAAAATAGATATTTAAAAAAACATGTTTTTCAGCTCTTTTCAAAATGTGTCGGGTAGCCACGCTAGTTACAAAAATTATGTTTTTTGTCTGTTTTTTCAGGTGCAAATGAAAATGACCAATGTATTGACAATAGATGAACCTCATTTATCATTTTTATCACAAAATTATTTTATTTATTACATATTTATATACTTTTAGTGAATTCTATCATTTAATAACAACAAATGTCATANTCTTTTCAAAATGTGTCGGGTAGCCCCGCTAGTTACAAAAATTATGTTTTTTGTCTGTTTTTACAGGTGCAAATGAAAATGACCAATGTATTGACAACAGATAAACCTCATTTATCATTTTTATCACAAAATTATTTTATTTATTACATATTTATATACTTTTAGTGAATTCTATCATTCAATAACAACAGATGTCATATAAATACTTGAAACTTTGAAAATAATCTTTTTTTAATATAACAATTATGTCTGATGGCCCATTGACTTGAAAAAATGTTCTATACATATCAAATTGACAATGGGCGGGGGTACCCGACACTCCCCTATAAACAAAAAGGACAAAAAGAAGAAAAAAATTAAGAAAAACAATAAGTTTTATTTGCTGCGCATAATCTGCAAGTAAATAGAACTCATAAAGTAAGTTCACAATGTAGAGAAAACAAGGAAAAAATAACAGAACGATGGAAAAAAAGGGGGTGAAGAAAAATAATAAGAAACCGGAAAAAAATCCGAAAAAAGGAAAAAAAAATTATAAAAATCCGGAATATAAAAGATATAATCTTTTCATCAGCTCACACGATTATATCCGCAAAAATAAGATTATATTAATATCGCTGAAATTAGTATCACAAAATGTTTTTAAATAAAATTATATTAGCTAGATATTTTTTTAGCAAAATTTTAATTTTAATTTTTTTCTTCATTTTCGGAAATAGCACTTTACAAAATAATGAATCAGAACCAATTACAGGGATCTGGAAGCACAGCAAGAGAGATCCCAAGCAGAGGGCACGTGACTGCATTTCTTATTACTATAGTTTTCGTGTTGTTACTAATTTCATACATTATTCTACTTTTTGTTTTGTATTCTTGTTTTATTTATTTATTTTTATTATAGAAATAATTTTAGAGACTTTAATGAATTTAAGTTTTAGAAAGTCATAATTAATGAAATATCACTACTTGCTCAATGTTTATCTAACGAACTAAGACGAAGAAAAACTTAAGAGGCCTCCATCCACGCCATCTTGAATTTTACATAAATTTTTTTAATTTGTTCTTTCTGGATATTTTTTATACTTAACTTTTGATGATATACATATAGATAGATAATAGACAGCACAATACCTTTAAAAAAACCGAAAGTTAATGGATCGCTTTATTACACTAGGAGCAATACTGTTGGATAATTTTTAAAACCTCTAAGCATTTTTTCTTAAAACTTAATAGCAATAAAATGAAACGATTTGGAGTTTTGAGTAATTAATTTTATTTCGTAACATTTGTTGAACAGCCGACCCAATTTTGGGTTTATGTCTACTTATGCTCAACTACGTGGTCTTGTAATTTTGTACTCAATCCAGAAGACAAGGGAACTCCTAGATCCAGTATCGGGAGACATTTACCTTAGTGGAAGATTTTTTTAAGGAACTAACCCGCATCTGCATTACATGGAGAAGAAACCTCGAAAACCTCCCACGGTTAACCTGACGGCAAGGGTGCACTAACCTAAGATCCACTGAGCATATTTTACGTCAGCACTGTGGTTGGTGCAAGCCGGGTGCGTTATTCGTATAGATCAGCCATTGCTGGGGTTCGACCCGGTTCACCTCATTGGAAAGCAAACGCTCTATCCCCTGAGCCATCACAGCTGTGAATACTTAATTTAAAAAATCGTAAAAACTGACAAACGCCAGTTTTTTTAAAATCTAATTTTATTACCGTTTAAACTGATGAAAACTGATGTAGATGACGCTAAAAAATTCTTTTAGCGTCAATTGCATAAAAAAAAAGATATTCATCAAAAATCTAAAAACAGGTAATTCTGTACTATTTAACAACTTGACAAACATTATTGATTGCAGAATTGTATTGGCAAAATTCTGTCAGAAAAAGTTAATAGAGAATTTAAAATACCGCACACTTTTATATCTCGAATTGTAGTTTCGTGACGGGCATGCATTTTACATGCATCGGATGATACTACAAAATGGAGTAAATATCCATTATGAGTTTATTTGTGGAAATTAAAAGTGGATTAAAAGCGTATCTAGAATTTTTCCTCCCCGTCTCTACCCCCCCCCCTTTGACAAATGCGTTCGGAGAGGAAGGACATCATCTTTCGTATTAAACTTTCATACCACTGAAAATCCTACGACCTTTGTCTTTCAAAAGTGCTGGACTTCACAATTTTCATTTTAGAGATGCGACAAAAATAGAAAATTTTCAAAATTTAGTTCACCGGGTAGTTTTTAAGAAGTCGATTTTCAATAGTTAAAACTCTTTTAAGTTGAATTAATCGTGAATTTTTTTTTTTTTTTTTTTTTTTTTTTTTTTTTTTTGAATTTTAGAGCTTTAAAACAAAAATAAATAAATGCTTCCGTCCAGTTTATGCGCTTTCATTGTTCTTCTTTAAGGGGACGCCTCAGGTTCAAAATGATTTTTTTTTAAATATCAACCAATTTTAATGAAAATTTCATAAATTGTGAATAAAGCATTTAGAAAGATATTCCCAAAATTTGAAACAAAAATATTAATTTGTTGAAAAGTTATAATTTTTTTAATAATTTATCCGCAAGTTAAATTACTAAATGTTCCAATATTTCAAAATGTTTCCTGCGCATGAGTTTTTATCGTAGCTGTATGAAACTCATTTATATTACAGTTTGAATAAGTATAAATAAAATTGGATATGTTTGAACAACTTAGCACTTAATTTTAAACAAATAAAAAATCAAAATATCATAGTCTTTATATAATTTTTAAAAATTGAAATATAAATAACAATTTAAAGTAATTTAAAAAATATTCAGTGAGCATTCAGCTTTTATTTATATCACATTGGTTACGGAACATTAGACCAATCATATATATATAAAAAAAAAATAAAGATTTATTCAAAACTCATGCGCAAGAAACTTTTCGAATATTATCGTAAAAAACAACATTGAGAAAAACAGTTTAACAATAAAAACAGACAGTTTACATAACCTTGTTTACAAATCTTGAAATGCTTATAACTTTGCAAAAAATGACTGAAATTGAACATTTTTTTTTAAAATTGTAGCTAGATATAACTATTATTTTTTGAAACAAAAATTGAAAAAAGTATAATTTGGTCGATTTTTTGGTTTTTCATCGTGAACTGTCCCCTTAAGGGAAATAATGACAATTTATTTCTACTTTCGACGAATAAACAAAAGTAAATAAATTCTTTAACCTTCTGCTTATTATTATTATTTTATTTATTTATTTATTTTTTTGTAAGATTGTAGGAAAAATATGAATATCGATTTCATTTCAAGGTCGATAAATAAAAATGAAGAAATGTTTTGAATTTCTTCTAATTTTATAATTCAAGTGCAAGAATGCGAATTTTAAGTAAACAACACTAAACATTGTCTCAGTTAAATTCCTACAACTGGATAAAAAATAACTCCAATTTACTTAATTAGGAACTTAGATTTTCGTCAAATAAGGATACTTTTCATCACTCGATACTGATGTACGATTCCCAACGAAAAAGAAATCAGTTGTGTTATCCATATATAAAAAAAAAAAAACTTTTGTTTACGTTGGCGTGGAAGCTGGAATCGGATAAATTCTCCGTTTTCATATTTTCCGGGTTGACATGAGGTGTCATTTTTAACCACACATGAAGAAAGCATCACTCCATATCTCCCTCCCTCCCCACCCACCGAGAGAGAGGAGATCGGATAGCCCTCCTCGATTGATGTAGAGTGACGGTTTCACAGGCGAAGGATCCGGCTGACAGTCCGGCTGTCACGTGACATCGGTTACTCAAGAAGTGATCTCGCGGATCCTCTTGGGGAAGAAAAGCGGGTACCAACGATGTTTTATTGTTAGGAAGAGGGAAAAAATCTTGACTGGGATCATCCACAAATTGCCAAATTGTTGAAAAGAAAAATAATTTCATTAACTGTTTTAGTACCCATGATTCCAGATGGAATCGTAAAAATCACATCCCTCCCCCCAACTCTGAAGCGTGCCATAGAAACGTGGCAACATTTTAATCTGTGCTTTAAACTATATTCTGCTTAAAAAATGTCCGTATTCTTGTATTTTTATTCAGATTTTGGTGAATTGGTCAAACGATTATTTTTGGACAATTTCAAAAGTTTTTAGAATGTAAAACATAGCAGACGATAATTTGGCCTCCTGTTAAAGTCCAATAAAAATATGTCGAAAAATTCGATTTAATAAAAAATAATGTCACCTGAAAAAATGCGATTTCTGAAATTTTTGTAATTAAAATAATTTGTTTAATAATAATTTTTTAATTAGTTTGTTTGCAAAATGTTATAAGCAAGAAAATCTATTCGACCGATTTGAATGCTTGATATACATATGTTACAATCGATAAAATCTCAAGGAAATAAATAATTAAAAATTGCTTACTTTAAATTTATGAATCAAATCAAAATTTTGCATCAAATCAGAATTATGTACTGAATTTAGATTACGTACCGAACTTAAAATATGTATCATGTCAAAATTACGCATAAAATTAAAATTATATAAATTAAATATTCATCAAAATTATGAGTGTATGGCAACTTATTAGTACCATCTTATTAAATTTATGTTAATTAAATTATATTAATTAATTATTAAATTAAAATTATGGACAGAATCAAAATTATGAACCAAATCAAAATTGTGTAAAAAAATTTTACGAAAATTATGAGCTCATTATTCAGTATTAGAATCCTTTTTAAACAAAGATGGTGAGCACTTTTAGGTAAGTGAGTAAAAAAAAAGTTTTGGGGCATTCTAAATCTAAAACATTTTAAGTCTACTAAACCATTTTCATTTGAAATTGATTTACCAATTCAAATTTAGAATGCATCATTAATAAAAATTAAAAAGAAAATCTTCTAAAAATTCTTAAATAAATCAAATCTAAAAATTGGAAAGATTATTTAATTAAAAAGAAATTAGAAATTAAAACTAGAAGACAGTTTCTAATGAATAAAATATAATTAAACATAGTTTGGGGTTATTAATAATTTTACAGCATTGTTGAGTCTATATTAATTAGTTGATAAAGTTAATCGGGTAAACATTAGTTTGACTAATTTTTTTCGAAAATTTTTAAAGAAAATTTTCAAAATTAGTTAGAAAATTTAATCTTGAAATTCATTTTGTAAAGTTAGACTTGAAAATAATTTGCTAAGTTAATCTTGAAAATTAGTTTGCAAAAGGTAATTTTAAAAGTTAAACGCTTGAAATTTTAATTCAATTTAGTGATTTGTGTATTTTTGAAGATAAGTGGCAGGAGTAATGCTTACTTATTAAAATCTATGTTTTTTTCCTCTTTTTCGCAATGCATAAGAAAGGTAAATAATAATAACAATAATAATTTCTGAAAAATTTCTAACTTGCAATAAAAGTTAAATTCGAGAAAAAAAGAGAAGTTGGAAAAATTTAAAAATTATTTTTTTAAGTAGTTTTAAAGGTCAAGAGTTATGTCTGAAAAAAGAAAACACAGAAGATTTCTAAGGACTAAGCTACTCAAAATTTTTTGAAATGAATCAAAACTTTTTTGTTTCTTGCAAAGTTATATCTTTAATTTGAATTTAATCTTAATCTTTAAAGTTAAATCTAAATGAAAGCAAAAAACTGAGGGGGGGGGGGACTTTCTTACATGAGTGGGGTCTAAGATTTACTCATATTCGCTGATAAGGAGAGATGGGATACAAAATTGTCAAAAACATGCCTATATAATTCTAAAAAAGATCCAAATTTATTTTATTGAAAATTATTTTAACAATATAATCTTGCAAACTTGTTTGTAAAAAATCTTCAGAAATATTTGAGAGCACTATGAGATTAAAATTCATTTACAATTTTATAGGTTAAAGAAAAAACGGACTTAAACTGTTAAAAGGCCCCTCTCTCTCCCGACCGAACTCAACAGTCGTAAGAGACGAGGAGGGAAAATTCTAAACATTCTTTTATTATTAAAATTTTCATTGTTATATGCTTTATTATAATAAATCTATATATATATTTCTCTTACACGGCGATAAAAAAAAAAGCCTCATTACAACTCCCCGAATGGCAACGCTAGAAAATCGACCAATCATTGCGGCTAAAAATGTCTTTCATTATAACTTAC
>NC_092211.1:18220243-18228334 GCF_043381705.1 Parasteatoda tepidariorum
TACTACCCTATTAAATTATATGTGTATCAAAACAAACTAAAAAAATATTTATAGAAAAACAATACTTTTATTATTTTTATGCTAGTGAGAACCAAAACAATATGGAAATGAATGAGGGAAAACTGGATCCTACCACGTGATTTCCCGGCCAATAAAAATGTAGCGTTAAACGTTAAACGCAACCTTGTTGGAAATCGCATAAGAAGTATAACTTCAAAAAACTGACAAATGTTTTCTTTCCTAAATTTCCTTACTGGAAAGTGACTTATATTTCACACGTTACCAAATAAGGTACTCATTAAGGTATTTAATTTAATAAATAAAAGAATATATTTCCGGATAAAATTTTAAAAAGGATTAGGTAAATATTCCTTAGCCGGATTCAATTACCGGTAACACAAGGTGATTGAACCAAAAAGAAGACAAGCGGAAAGTAATATGACAGAAAACAATTCCATCTTAATTACAGTCTTCCATCTTGGTTTTGGACGAAACGAACAACAACAAAAAAAAGTCAATTATCCGAAGTACATTACTTTTTCACTTTTCCATTGTGTACGAATGAAACATTCTAAAATGAACATTTTGGAATAGCTTGCATCTGTGTGACCGCAGTTCAATTTAAAGCGAAATTGACGAACTAGCCACTTTGGCGAATAAAGAAGAACCATAATGAAATCGTTTAGTTATCTCAAATTGAGCATTGAACTTCCAAAGATGTTACACAATTGGCGGGAGTTTTTTTTTAAAAAAAGTCTTCGAACAAGTTTAATGATGGGCGAACGATTAAAGTTGTTCTGTAACCGCTGCTACAAATATTAAGTTGTCAAAATGATGTTTGTGTTAATAAGTGGGCATAAACTTTTTGCACGAACTTATCTGCGAAAGCGTCACGAGTTGAGATTGTTTAGGATGTAATCGGCGCATGATTTTCTGCGCCATGAAAGATGTAACTGCGCCAAATTGCAAGTCGCACCCATCTTCCGAAAGACAATTCGACGTTTTTGACAACATAGGTGGAAATAACTTCCGTTTAGACGTTAAAACACTGTCTGCGGGGAGATTTTACGTTCTTTGTTAACGTTTTGAAAACGTGATTATTGCTAATAGATTTTTGAGAGGACGGAACAGACTGCTAATTCTTATTCACGATGCATTTCTGTAAATCGATTCGATAAAGATAAATATCGGATAATAAGGAGTTATATTTTAGTTTTAATCTCTTGACGTAGAATGCTTTTTTATATATTTTTCATACTATTTTCATTAGTTTGTATTAATTTAGGTAAAAAAAAAAAGACTATCACAGGTTACCCATTGACAAAATGATTACTGTCTAATTTTTTTTGTGATATTCACCTGAATTAGTATTGAAAACGATCCAGTTTGAACTACAGGTAAGAATTTCTGATTCTTAATTAAAACAATAAAAACAAAAATATCGTTCAAATGACGAAATTATTCTCTTTTATTCACAACTCAAGAAGTAGTTATGGGATCTCTCTGGTCCCATATCTCAAAAATATACTCACCAACTTAATGCATAACAAAATTAAAATTTAAAAAAAAAAGAATTCTAAAAAATTTATCAAACAGCAGCGATCGCCATAGCAACGCATGCAATGACGACGCATGCGCACTGCTTACTATTACTCCTGAACGCAGTCGAAAAGCGCGATGACGTCCAAATAATGTGCACACGCCATCAAACCCAAAACAAGACCCATTTTGCCGAAGGGTAATAAATGAAAATTATAATTTTAATAATTATGGATGCATAATAATTTAATAGTTATGGTTTTCATAATTATTAAAATTATACTATAATTTTAATAATTAAGCATTTATTAATTTATGGTTATGAAATGCAGCATTAAACTCTGGTTTCTTTTCATGCGTTAATTTTTAAAATACGGCTTATTTCCGAACAATAATTTTTCAAATTAGCACTTAATTGCAGTTATTTAGATCTAAGAGAAACAGTGATTCGTCAATGAATTTTCTTGATTTTACAAAACCAAATATTGATTAAGTTTTGAATATGAATGGAAAGGAAAAATTTTTAAACTACTTTTTTTTTTAATTTTATCTTTTAGTAATAGTAGAATTTCAATAATCTAACAGATTTTTTCAGTAATTATTAGACTGTTTTTTACAATAAAAAAAAATATCTAAACATACATTACTAAACATATTATCGACGCTCTAATTAAAATCACCTTTGTAATTAGGGAGTCGGGAAATTTTTTTAAGAAGGAACTCCGGTGTTCCATCCGTGTCAAAGGGTTAATTAAAATGAATATATTTTCATCGAAATTTTTTTTTTATCATGTCATAGATTCAGATAGAGTTTTGAGAGTACAGAACAGATAACTAATTATATATTACAATCAATCAAAAGGTATTATTTTAGCTCGACTATAAAATAAAAAATAAAAAATAAATAAAAAAAAAAAAATAAGAAACGTAAAAAACTATAAAGCAATGTTTTCTGCTGCATGTCGTTTAATGAGTGTGTGTGTCAACCAATTTTGTATTCAGACGACGCTATGTTATTGCTGTAAATGGAAGTTATTTTGAAAACATTGTTTTCTAGTTTGTTTTAGTCAGATACGCCATCCGGTGACAAACTTATTAACTAACTCAAATTTTTGTGGGAATAAATTCTGGATTTCGATGTCGAACTCAGAAAATCGAACATTTTCCATTTTTCTTTAATTGATTTTTCAAATATTCGAAACACCCAGTTTATCGACAGGATTCTTGTATCGAATAAAAACTATGAATCTTTCTACGCATTTTTACTTATTTATTGGATTTACAAACATTTGCAGGCTTGTGTGCACAATTTGGGTAAATAAGCCTTAGTCAACTACTGGAAGGACAGATAGCCAAATGCAAAGAACGACAGCACGAAGATACATCCAGCGAAGATAACAGCCTCTTTAGCCCTGGCTACCTCCAACCTTGGCACTGCGTTTGGTGATCGCTGGTCCAGGGAAGCCCTTTCTACGTAATTTATATTGCAATTAACTTTAAATTTGATAACACATTTTGAAACGATTAATGTTAGTAGATTTTAGATTTAGGTAGCACAAGTAAATAATTTTAATTTTAGTCTACTAGTGAGCTGCGAAGGAAAAATAAAACGCGTGATTTCCTTCACCGTGATTTACAACAGCCGTCTAACGCAGTGACGCAGAAAGTCAATTACATTTAATGTCGCGTTGGTAATAAAGAATTAAAATATCAAATGTGAGAGCTGTCATGAGTATGAAAGTGTAAACATACATCTTTACAAATTTCTGGAAAAAAAATTTTCTTTTTACGCGTGGATAACGAAAAGCTGAAACAATCAGAGCTTTGAGTCTGGAAGAAGTGAAAGGTTAAAATGCTATATTAGTTCATATCAATAAGCAAAGTGTTCTATATAATGTTTTAGTTATACTCGTGCAGGTTCAATAATAATAGTTTTATTCATTGTTATTGCTATTCATTAAAAATAAGTAAAAGGCATGCTGTTACGCTTTTGAAGTGTAATTTAAAAAAAAGCGTAGAGTCGTGGAGGCTCAGGGAATAGAGCGTACGCCTCCCAATGATGTGAACCGGGTTCGAATCCCAGCGATCACTGGTCGATACGAATTCCACACCGCACCGACCACAGTATTCTCGCATCGACTACAGTACTGACGTAAAATACCCTCAGTGGTGGACGGATCATGGGTTAGAGTCTCCTTGCCGTCAGGCTAATCATGGGAAGTTTTCGTATTTTTTCTCTCCATGTAACGCTAACTCAGGGTAGTTCCATTAAAAAGTTCTCTCAATTGGCAAATTTCTCCCAATACTTAATCCAAGATTTCCCTTGCCTTTTGGGTTGGGTTCAAAATTACAAGGCTACGGAGTTGAATATTGGTAGTCGTAAACCCAAAATTGTGTCGGCTGTTCAACGACGGTTATAAAATATAAAACAAATTTTCTAAAAAATGTGCTCGAAGAGCAAAAGGAAGCGTTAATGACAGTTATGAAAGACTTAACATTAAAAAAAGGCGTAGGAGATGTACCGTCATGCATGTTTTTTAAAAGCATAATTATTGTTTTCTGTTTGTGCAAGTTTTTCTACTGAATGTCATTTATATGAAATTGAAAATTTTTATTTCAATAACTTATTGATTAAAATTTTAATATTTTTAAAAGAAATTCGTTTTTAAGATTTTAATAATCATTTATTTAAATCCTTAAGATTTTAAACTGGAATACTTTAAATGGATTTAGCTTAGTAGCGAGTATAGATTGCGAAGAAATTTATATAAGATGGCACAACAATCTTCGGGCGTTGGGGAGCGTCAGCGGTCAAGAGATAGATTCTAATAGAGTCTTACAATTATACTCTACTTAAAGAGCATTTGTCATTGTATACATTACCTAAGTTAAGAATATACGTTTCCTAAAAACTACAGGCGTTATATACAATGCCAGCATTCCTTTCATTGATGGCAGTGTGTAAAATACCATCGCAAAATAAACATTTTGTTTGAATCTCATTTTAGGCTTGAATCTAATAACAGGAGATAAAATTACAAGTTTCTATTTTCATAGTATAAATTTGAACTCAGAAGTTTCATTACATTGTTTCAAACTGAAAAGAACTTTTTTTTAATAATGTGATTCATCGAATAAAATCATTCGGATTATGAAAGAACAATCTAAAAGGTCGGAAATCGCTCATGCGGAACCGAAAGTAAAAGAAGAAATCAGCCTCTAAAACCCCCCAACAGCTTCTTCAAATTCAATACAACCACCCTTCTAATTACAGATGCAGACGCTTCCGCTCGTCCTGGTCCTAATCTGGTCAACAACTTGTTACATTACCAACTGACCAGCACGGGCGCGTGTCCTTAATCACACTACTCCCACATATGGTGTGGGCGAACTACCATGAGTCGTGTTGTAACCAATAACTGCCCATGCGTTTCGCGCCTTGATGCACTAATGTTTATTCCTATTCTTAGAAATAACCATCTCCTGATAGTCTGAACTTGAAGAAACAATGGCAAATCTTTGAAGAATGAATTTCCTGGTTATAGTGGCTTTTTGTGGAGTCTTAAAAGTTCATTTCCAATTATTTGGATGATCATTTTTTCACAGACGTACGTCCATTTTTCCAATATCTGATAATAAAAGGTCGTAGATATGTTTGGATTTGACAAAGGGTTTGAGGTTATGAATAATTTGGGCATGTTGACTGGCAACGGGTCGTCGTTTGGCGAAAAACAATCGAATTAAGGGAATGGCCGGGGCGAGGTTGATTGTCCTGCGAACTATCCCGGTTTAAGACCTCTGTTATCGCTTAAAGATGGACTTGATTTTGGTTTGGTAAACCCGGAATAGAGTCAGGGTCAGTTTTTGATGGTAGTTTATTGTCTCAAAAATTATGTTTTGTAGTCTTTTGAGTAGTTTATGTGCTTCCTTATTTTCATGCTGTAATATAGATGACGCTGATGTTCTTTTATAATTTAAACTATAATTATTCCTTTCCTTTGTTACAATGAAGCTATTCTATTTATAAAGTAGCTCAACGAAGATTAAAGCTTAGCGCGATGGAGGTAATAAAAAAGCTAAAATTTTATTGTCAATTATTCTTGCAGCAATGATAAAATCAATGGTGTTTTTTTAAATTTTCGCCAAGGAAAAAAGCCACAATTTAAGTGCCTCAACGTCGAGGAAAAGCTATATTTTTAAACTTTTTATGCCACCTTGCAGTCAAAAATTATCTAGGCTTTTGGACTGACAAATAAAATTAATATTTTATGTGTTAGAAAACTCGTTTAAAAATCGCCAATTTGTCAAGAGTTTTTTCACCATGGTGAAAATTATCAAAATCAATGAATAATATTCAGTTTGGGCCACAAAAGGTAGCTCTGGCATAACTATTTAAATATTAAACAATTAGACCTCAAGAGCTTTTAATTTTCACAAAACTGTGGCCTTTTTTCATATTAACAATTGCGCCATTTTCAGGATTAGCATAGGTGACGATGGCTAAAGATAAGCAAAACTTATTTTAACTTTTATATATCACAATAATTATAAAAATAGCATATTATTCGCTAAAAACCAATTACATTTGACTGCTGCAACTTCGAAAAACAGCCTAAAACTCAAAACAATACTTTATTTTAAAACTACATCTCGATGAAAATCTGACTGGACTTTAAAATGGGCAAATGTTGTAAATTAAAAATGTATTAAACCTTTTTAAAAACACCCATGATGGCGAGATTTATCCTCCGGGATTAAAATCAATAAGATCAATTAATAGTTTTAATTTTTCTCTTTAATATTTTTATGAACCCAAACAACTCTATATTGAAATAGTTCTACAAAAATTTAAAAAATAGATCACAATTGCCTTACCATTCTGATAACGGTTGCTTTTCTTCATACTTGACATATTCGGCATTTTCTTTATCTATAAAGATGGCATGAGATAGACAACCGCAATGAATAATTGTTGCAAACTTTCATCAGTTATATAAATAAAAATGTGTTGCTTCATATGACGATATAGAGCTTTCTCAGAACTAAGCTATCAATATCAGTAGCTACCGACTACAGATTCTTTACACATATTCCATATGTGTAAAGAATCTGTTCGAATGCGCAAAGCTAAATTCTTAGGATGTAAGTCACCATTTGAAAGCACCATTCCTTATTTTGACTATGTGATAAATTGAATACAAATGTAAAACGTTCATTCTAAAAAGCTTCTAAAAATTACCAAAATATGTAGGTGAGAAGAAAGTAAACTCGTAAGTTTGATAAAATATTTAAAAAAAAATTAATTTATTAAACACTTAACAACTTTTCAAATTCACTTACACAACAACTTCAGTAAGCTTAACTTCAAAACAACTTAACTATTTCAGATATTTTTAAATATTACAAAAGAAACTTAATTTAATTTTTTTTTAATTAGAATATTTTTATAGTGTATTTATTTACTTTGTTACTTACTTACTTATCCTCTACGTGCCCTGGGCACTTAAGGCCTCTAGCATATCCATCCAACGCCTCCTGTCTTTAGCAATAGATCTTGCTTCCTCCCAGCCAGATATTCCACATTCTTTTAATTCGCCCAAAAACATGCGCTGGATGGTAAGTCTGGGTCTTCAATTAGTTCTTTTACCATCAGGGGCCCATGTAAGCGCAACAGATGTNCTTTTTACTCGTTACTTTTTTTAAAAATACTTGTATTTTTACTCGTTACTTTTTAAAAGTAACTTTGCCATATATGCATTTTTGCCCTTTTCTTTATTTATAAAGATGGCATGAGATAAACAACCGCGATGAATAACAGTTGCAAACTTTCATCAGTTATATAAATAAAAATGTGTTGCCATACGACGATAGAGAGCTATTTAAGAATTAAGCTATTAATATCAGTTGCTACCGACATTTACCCATGTGCTATATTCTATATGTGTAAAGAATCTGTTCAATTGCACAAAGCTATATTCTTAGGATGTAAGTTGCCATTTAAAAACATCCATTAACAAGAGTAAAAGTTCTTTATTTTGACGAAGTGATAAATTGAATACAAATATAAAACGTTCATTCTAAAAATCTTCTAAAACTTACGAAAATATGTAGGTGAGAAGAAAGTAAACTCGTAAGTATGATAAAATATTTAAAAAAGATTAATTTATTAAACACTTAACAACTTCTCAAATTCACTCACACAACAACTTCAGTAAGCTTAACTTCAAAACAACTTACTTAAAAACTTAAATATCTTGACAACTTATTAATAAACTTATCTTAACAACTTATTCGACTTAAACAACTTAATTACTTCAGTTATTTTTAAAAAATTTAACTTAATTTTTTTTTTTAAATTCGAATATATTTATAGTGCATTAATTTACTTTATAGATCATTAAAAATATCTCCTAGACTTAAATAAGATATTTATGTGACATGAAACTGTTCAAAATCTTATTTGAATAACATTTTTTACCTTTCTTATATTTTCATAAGTGCCAAGTGTAAAGTTGTCAAGGAAGACACTGCAGATTGGTAGTAAAATTATAT
>NC_092211.1:18228834-18252558 GCF_043381705.1 Parasteatoda tepidariorum
ATGGTACTAACCCGCATTTGCGTAACATGGAGAGGAAAACCACGAGAACCTCCCACAGTTAGCCTGACGGCAAGGGGACTCTAACTCATGATCCGTCTAAAACTGGGGATATTTTACGTCAGCACTGTGGTCGGTGTAAGCCTGGGGCGGAATTCGTATAGACCTGCCATCGCTGTGATTCGAACCCGGTTCACCTCATTGGAAGGAGAACGCTCCATCCCCTGAGACAGCAAGAACATTGGAGGATGCATTGCCGCATGCATTTGAGCTGTCACCGTCTGATGGGGAGTATGCAATTTTTTACGAACACCGAGTTGGCAGATATGCACATGATGTTCGACTATGGTAAATGCACGAACAGCAGAAAAATGGTACCGTGAAAGGTACCCACAGACAGTTGCAAGCACCGCCGGATGTTTATTAATTTGCATCACAAATAATGTGAATATTGATCATTGTGAAGTAATTCGCTCTGTACGCAACACATGTAGATTCCGAAATGGATCTGGTTGCAAGAATTGTATGTGCTGCTAAGGATATCCAACAAACTCCAGGTGTATTTGAGGCAGACAGCCAATGCATGACCTGACGGCATGAATCACGAGCAATGTAGGAAACTTTGAACATCTTTTGTGACATTTTCACAAATCTTCTACCACAGCACATGTCATATCTTTGACCAATAATTATTTCAGAAGATTTCAGTCTTGTGTCTTTGTTTCTTGAACTTGTCATGCTACTTTCCTATGACGCTTCGACCACGTGGTGCTATGCAATTCTGAATCCTTGTGATGCCCTCTACCACCCCGCAAAAATCCTAAACACCCAATACATAGTGTGGCGTTCAGGAAAACTCCTCCAGACTAAAAGTCTGGGGCTGTCTGCTGCTGTGGTTACAAGCTAGAGCACATTTCTAATGGAGTGCAATGGAGAAATGAAGGTGTTGGTTGGTTTACTCATGCTGACCTATGCAAAGATCAAGACAAAACTATTCACCCCACACCCCTATTCGAAGCGACCTTTCCTCGTAACCATGGCACCCGCCACGACGTGAGACAGATGTTTGAAGGAGTTCTCCTAAAAGCCGCACTATACATATGTTTGAATTGTTGTTGTCGCGTGGCAGTCAAAAAAATTTTTTTAAACAACCCTTCAAGTAGAGCACAACAAAAGCAAACCCATTAAAATTATATTTTTGCATGGACAATCGTTTTGTAAAGATATACAAATTGAAAAAACCATCATAAAATATTATTTTTTATGTGATAAAATTTTATCAAATGATGTCAAATGTATTGGACGCTGGATCTGAAAGTACAAAAATTAATACATAAAGCAATCTCCATACTATACCATTAATCTTTCATGATAAATTATACAATAACAAAAGAATTTTTAAAAAAATTAAATCTCAATTTGAAATTTTGATTTTAACTGTGATTCAGTTTTTACAAAGAAAATCTCTATGTAACAAATGTAGAAAACAGTTTATACAGAAATATAATTTTTTCACAGAAAACATACACTAATTTACATTTATTATTAACCCTTTGGACGCCGATGAGACAACTGTTTCTTTTCATATATTTTTTTCTAACGCTCTAATTACAAATAAAAATATATTTTGGTACTTTTTAATTACTTGTTAGATCAAAAACCAATGGGGATTTCCATCACCAATTATCAGAAATGGTAAAAACCAAAATGTGGAGAGATCTTCGACAGAACACCATTCCAGACTGGTCGCGCCGCGAAGCGGTAGCTCAGTTTCGACTATATACCGGACATGACTGCCTAGCCGCGCACCTGTTTCGTTTAGGGCTGGCACCCGATCCATATTGTTCTCTGTGCATGAGCCAAGTTGTTTTGGATGACGGCCACATTCTGCGCTGCAGGGCCTTCCGCGAGACGTCGTCCTGAGATATTGGAAAGCAAGAGCGCTCCTGAGGAAATGACTTTTTACTTTCTTGTTTTGTTCCTGTGTTTTTACCTTTTAACATGTCAATTTACCTCTGCCATTTGAAATAAATAAAATGATTTTTTTAATTACAAAGAACTATCTAATAGTTATTGAAGAATCTGTCAGATTATCGGAATTATATTTGTACTACAATATAGAATCCAAAGAAAGTAGTTTAAAAAACAAGTATATAGATATTTTTTTTATTTTCAAAAATTTATCAATAATTGATTTTGCAAATTAAAAAAAAAATCCATGATGGGTAACTGTTTCCCTTAGACCTAAATATGTTGAAATTGAAAAAATTATTTCTTGGAAATGAACAGTGTTTGGAAAATTTTACCTTGATGCAGAAAAAGACACCATTGTTTCAAGCCGTGTTTCATAACCATAAATGATTTAAATGTTAAATATATTTTTCATTTATTTTAACCTAAATGAATACAAAATGAGGGAAAATGTATGAAAAATATGTTTGATAGAAATTTTGCGTTAAATGCGTTCACGTTAAAATCTACGTTTTAATCTTGTTCCATAAGATTTTAAAACTTTTAGGAAGAATTTTTTTTTCTTTCCCCAATTTTACAGATCATTAAAAAAAATTTTTTTGTTTCAAAAAGAATTTATTTTAAAGAAGTTGTCAGTCAAAATAAACAAATCACAAACCACCTTCCCATTTCAGATAAATTTGCTATTATTAGACAACCAAAATGCTTACCATCAAAGGGTACACATTTAGGTTTAAATTTTGACAGAAAAGATTTATATACTACAACTTAAAACATTTCGAAGTTGCAACTTGTAATTCTAAACTTAAGTAAAAAAAAAAAAAACAACTAAACACCTGATTCACCGAGAACGAACCCTCAAAATTTAACTTGTTTAGTACTGCGCGTAATGTTACTTCTATTAAGAATATTTTATTTTGCCATTAAGGTAAGTAAGAACCTAGTATAGCATTTAACAAACTAACTAACCGGTGCTGTAATTCGAATCTCTATATATTTAGACATCAGGCCATAAAAAATGTTCTACAAAATATATTTTTTTTAAAAAAAATTTCTTTTATTTTTGAATCTATCACTAAATAAAAATAATTAAAAATAAAATAGGTAAAAATAGTAATCCATTCTAAATTTGCACTTAAAATGCAAAAGGTTTAATTTCCAAACAAGTGCTGAACTCCCTTTACCTAGTATTAAGATAAAATCTAAATTTCACGTAATTCTTCGACAGTATGAACTAAATCCACCTATTTGGAAACAATACCCATAGAATCTTTGGAACAATAAACCATTTAGAAAACAATATACTCTTTTCTTCGAAGAATTCAAAAAATGAAATTAAAACCCACTCATTGTTATTTTTAACATCTTAACGAAGACGGACAAATAGTCTGTGCGTGTGGACACTCCATGGGGGTCAGATAGGATAGACCAGGGGTCCAAACTGAGAAATCACATAATGTAAGAGTCATCACGCCTCAGTTACTTTCCACAATGTGTGGGGTGGACGCAAGGGTCAAGAGGCGCTTCCGTTGACCGTGCGCCCCGCACTCGCCACAAACTCCTTAAAAAATTGTTCTATTTTAGAACCACGCTCCACTGGACACCCTAGGGTTCATCATAATTTGGAAAATTTTCTACAAGTGTTCATCTTCCTCTATTGTTTGAGAATTCTTAAAAGAGTTGACCATAGATTACAATGGATTTCTATGCTTCTTCCTTTCTCAATTAAGTTTTAAAGGTCTTGTCTCAGCTTCGCGATTTCCGTTTCCGCCCCCGAAGATGTCTTATGTGGGAGTTTTTAAGAGTCCGTGTTCGGTTAAAATGTCATTTTGTCGCCAATCTGCAACTTCCGTTCCTTTGAAAAGTTCGATTTATGTTTTAAGGTTTTGTATGCTTCACTAAAAGAGACGACTAAATTGCTTTTCCATTAAAAATATCTAAAATAAAAAATTCATGAAGTTATTTGAATTATTTTGATTCCAATTTTATGCAATGATAATGAGAACGCAGTTTAGTTTAATGATTAAGTTAGTAAGAACAGTACACGTTCGATAAATGCGCCATTTTCTCGCCTATTTCCAAGCTAAGTTAATTGAGAAGTCAGAAGCTTTTTATACTCTAGGTAAATCAAAAATATTAAATTACTTTTCCATTAAAATTACATTAAAGCGATGGAAAGTGATAAATATAAACTATTCTATGTGTTTTTTGTACGTATTATTATTCTAAATCCACATTTATACATATACATATATAGAGTAAGTATTTTAATTTAATAAGAGAAATAATATTAAAAATGATGATGATAATAATAATAATATTAAAAACCATAATAATAATAATAATAAAAATCATAATAATAATAATAATATTAAAAATCATACTAATAATAATAATATTAAAAATCATAATAATAATAACTTTTCGAATCCACTTACGGTTAATTTTCGAGACGGGTTTTAAAATTTTGTTCGAGAAATCGACTCATACAGTTAGTTTGCGTACTTAATTAATTGGGAAAAATAAATTGTTTTTCTACTAAAAATACATAAAAGCAAATTAAAACCAACTAAAATCAGGAATAATATTAAACTATTCATTTTTATAATTTATTATTTTGAGCCCGTCTTATGCTGTATATTAAGAAAGCAATTTAGTTAAGTTTTTAATAATAATGATAATACTAATAGTACAATTAATAGTAAAAATTTGTTTTAAAGCGCTTTACTTATCGAGAAAGAGAGAAAAAGACCAAGAAAATGAGAGATCGATTCAATGGAATCGAAATTTAGGGAGTGACGAGGTAACGAACTAGCAATCTGGAAAAAATAGGTTATCTTGGTGGAATCTTCAACAAAAAAGCTTGACCCACCTGAGTTGGTGAGACAAATATTAGTTATATAATACTATAAATAAAAATAGTGACAATAATAATAATAATAATAGTAACAATCTGCATTATATTTACCATCTTTTATTGTATTTTACTTTTCTTATTGTGCTGTAACTACTGTCCAATAAATTTGCCATTGGAAATCAAAAAGAAAAAAAAATAGTAACAATAAAAATAATAATGGTAGTAACAGCAACAATAATAATAATAATAATAATAATAATAACAATAATAATAATAGTAATAATAACAGTAATAATAATAGTAATAATAACAATAATAATAGTAATAATAACAATAATAATAGTAATAATAACAATAATAATAGTAATAATAACAATAATAATATTATTAGCAAAACAAAGATGATGATAATAGTAGCAACAACAATAATTAATTAATTTTCCTGCTGTGTTAATAATAATTGTCCCTGTTGAGTAAAAAAATTATTTTGTCGTTAATTTTTAACATCCGTTTATTAAAAAGTTCATTAGAAAAGTATTAAAGTTTGTTTATGTTTTGACTAATTGAGAATATTAATTACTTCATTTTTCATTGCAAATATCTATTAGCGTATTTACAAGAATAACAATAATAAATTATTCTTTGTCTTTTTCTAACATTAATTATTATTTCCTAAAAAAATTCATTGTATAAGTGAATCTTTTATTATAAAATGCTTAAACATGGATTAAAGGAGTAATTTTTCTGTTTAACTGTTTGAGATTTTTCTTAGTAAAAGCTACATTTAAATTGAAAAATTGTTTTTAGATTAAAAGAAGTAAATTTGAAAACATTCAAAAATAAAAATTTATTATGAAAAAATAATATACAAACACCCAACTTTTTTTCGATATAATAAATAAAATATTTTTTTTCTCATCTTTAAATGAAAAATAAATAAACGCGTATTTAAGAGGAAATCATTATTAAATAAATATTTTGAACGAAAATAAACAGATTACATTTAAAGAAAATAAGCCCAAATCTGTCTTAAATAGTTTATATTGTTAATTTTCTAAAATTATGGTAAAATAAGCAGCAGCAGTCTATCCATGCAATTAACCGTAACGTTTACAGTTAGTTGAAACAACTGAAATGATTAAAAAACTGGGAATACCTTAACTAGACGGTTTTGTAACCATTTGCAAATACCGTGGTTTCAAAATTGCAAAAATGAAATCTAACTGATCATTGGAGTTAGATTATTTTGGGCTTTTCTTTGGGTAACGGACATTGCAGTTAAGTTATGATAGTTATGATAGAGTTGTGTTTCGTCAAGTGAATCATGGAATGTGGATTAGTTAACCAATACCTGTCGCACCTNATAGTAATAATAACAATAATAATAGTAATAATAACAATAATAATATTATTAGCAAAACAAAGATGATGATAATAGTAGCAACAACAATAATTAATTAATTTTCCTGCTGTGTTAATAATAATTGTCCCTGTTGAGTAAAAAAATTATTTTGTCGTTAATTTTTAACATCCGTTTATTAAAAAGTTCATTAGAAAAGTATTAAAGTTTGTTTATGTTTTGACTAATTGAGAATATTAATTACTTCATTTTTCATTGCAAATATCTATTAGCGTATTTACAAGAATAACAATAATAAATTATTCTTTGTCTTCTTCAAACATTAATTATTATTTTCAAAAAAAAATTGATTGTATAAGCGAATACACTATAAAATGCTTAAACATGGATTAGAGGATCGATTTTTCTGTATAACTTCTTGAGATTTTTATTAGTAAAAGCTACATTTAAATTGAAAAATTGTTTTTAGATTAAAAGAAGTAAATTTCAAAACATTCAAAAATAACAATTTATAATGAGAAAATAATATACAAAGACCCAACTTTTTTTCCATATGATAAATAAAATATATTTCCTCTCATCTTTAAATTTAAAAAAAGAAAAAAAGAAAAAAAAAACGATTATTTAAGAGGTAATTATTATTAAATAAATATTTTGAACAAAAATATATAGATTGCATTTAAAGGAAATAAGCCCAAATCTGTCTTAAATAGTTTAAACTGTTAATTTTCTGAAATTATGGTAAAATAAGCAGCAGCAGTCTATCCATGCAATTAACCGTAAAGTTTACGGTTAGTTAAAACAACTGGCATGATTAAAAAAACTGGGAATACATTAACTACACGGTTTTGTGACCATTTGCATATACCCTGGTTTCAAAATCGCGAAAATGAAATTTAACTGAACATTGGAATTAGGTTATTTTAGGCTTTTCTTTGGGTAACGGACATTGCAGTTAAGTTATGATAGAGTTGTGTTTCGTCAAATGAATCATGGAATGTGGATTAGTTAACCAATACCTGTCGCACCTATTTCGTGTGAGATTATAAATGCTAGACTTTTTCTAAGCAGCTTTGTGGTGCTGCCATCTGTGCGTGAATAGAAGCTTCGTATTCCTATAGTCCAAGGTCACAAATTTAGGAGAACAAGACTCTAGAACCTCCTCATGTTTTGTAGGAATGTGAGAAATAGTGTAGTGTCATCACTGGGACTTAAACACTCGTACAGCTCTCGGCTAAAGTATGTACCCAGCTGCAAGCAGCAAAGTGGCTTCATAGAATGTTCAAGAAACACTTAATACTACCAATTTTTTCGGCATCCACTATTTTATATTTTATTTTATAACCATCGTTGAGCAGCTCACGCAATTTCATGAGAAGACTACGAATGTTCAACTCAGTAGCCTTGTAATTTTGAACCCAATCCAGAAGACAAGGGAACTCCTGGATCGAGTATTGCGAGAAACTTGCCTTTGTGCAAGACTTTTTGACGGAGCTAACTCGCATTTGTGTCACATGGAGAGGAAGACCACCAAAACCTCCCACGGTCAGCCTGACGGCAAGGGAACTGTAAACTATGATCTGTCTACCACTGAGGATATTTCAGGTCAGCACTGTGTTCGGTGCAAGCGGGATGCGGAATTCGTATCGACTGGGATTCGAACCCAGTTCGCCTCATTGGGAGGCGAACGCTCTATCCCCTGAGCCACAACGGCTCAGGCATCCACTGTTGCGTTAGGCATCCGATGATGGAAATAAAAATTATAAATTCACATGGCTTATCTTCCAGCTTTCGAGGAATGAGCCCTCAATGCTCATTGGCTGTGGACTTAGTTGGCGCTGATAAAATTCTGGTTCTATAACCTTATTAGTTGAAAACCGTCAATAAACGATTATTGTCACAGTTAAAAGTTCGAGTACCATCTTTTTTTTTCTTTTAATTTTTTGATAGTTTTGTTTGAATATAATAAAAAAATAACTAAATAGTCATTTAACCATTTTTTTTTCGAAATTTCTAGTAGTTCTCTCAACAAAAAAAAGTATTTACAGAAATGAGAAGAAGTTCACCTCAAAACATTTGCAATTTAAAACTAAGTCATTTTATTAAATTTACCAACTTTATTTTTGCATGATAAAGAAAATATGCATTTCAACTTTAAATCGTGAAAATTAGTATAATAGACGTAAAAAGACTTAATCTTAAATATAAAAAACATTCGTTAAAAAAAAATGTATCGAAATCGTTAAATAAATTTTTTCCTAAAGCTTTATTAATTAAAAAATTAAATAAGTAAAAATAAAAAAATATTGATCTAGTTATTATCCAAGAATCTTAATAATTAAAGATTGGTATAATTATTTTCAAACCAAACCAAACAATAACGATTTATAATGAATTTTTTTCTCCCTCACAAAATTTTTCCGTCGTTATGTAATATCTCAACTTTTTTTTATATTATACATTATCTGAGTTTAAATAAATAAAAAAAATAAGCATTTCAAAAGCACTGATCATCAAAAACTATTTAGAGTGAAAATGAAGATTATTATAGTAAAAAATTTCGAACATTATTAATCTAAAAAACATTTATGACAATGGGAAAAATATTCCCAGAATTTCCAACCACATAGAGTTTTATAAACATCCATAAAAGTTCCAAATTCACGGTTTAAAGCAATCCTTTAACGAGGATTTTATGAAAATTCATAACAATTTCGGGCCATTATGACAACTGTATTTTTATAAATATTTCTACCTTCGCCAAACATGTAATTCGCGAAATCGATTGTTGACTGTAAACCGTGTAATTTGGATGTAAATAAGTGTAATTCCGTGAGAAATGTCAAGGTTTTTAGGTTGTTTGGAAAATATGGTTAAATTTATAGTCATTTCGTTGTATCTGTGATAGCATAACCAACAAACAACCAAATAATATCCTACGAAGCTAAAATGAAAATAAGATTTTTTTTAAAAAATATTTTGCTTCATGTGAGCATTTATCATAATTATCGAATGATGTTTCGCTACATTAAAAGTATTTTATTTTATAGATATATTTTTTGAATTATACTATCATAAAACTAGATTTAATTTAATTCCGTCCTTTTTGATTTAGTTTTCTTGACAAAAAAATTATAGAATATATCATAATTATAGAATAATGTTTCGCTACATTAAAAGTATTTTCTTTTATAGATATATTTTTTAAATTTAAACCATCATAAAATTAGATTTAATATAATTCCGTTCTTTTTATTTAGTTTTCTTGACAAAAAATAATAGAATATATCATAATTATAGAATAATATTTCGCTACATTAAAAGTATTTTCTTTTATAGATATATTTTTTAAATTTAAATCATCATAAAATTAGATTTAATATAATTCCGTCCTTTTTGATTTAGTTTTCTAGACAAAAAATTATAGAATATATCATAATTATAGAATAATGTTTCGCTACATTAAAAGTATTTTATTTTGTAGATATATTTTTTAAATTTAAACTATCATAAAATTAGATTGAATATAATCCCGTCCTTCTTGATTTAGATTCCTAGACAAAAAGGATTATTTGTTTATAAGACAAACTATTTTCTAACAAAGCGTATAAAATATATCGTTTTACTGTATTTCTATTCAGACAAAACCGGGAAAATCGGGAATAAAAAAAAAATCTTATTCGACAAAACCATAAGAACGAAACCATAACTGAGATGTAATGGACGAAATCGTAAATAAAACAAATCCGCAAAAACTATAAAATTATTATTTTTCCTTTCATTTTTTCTTCTAGAAATGAGTAGTATTTGTTTACAAGATAAACTATTTTTCAACAGAGTATTCGTGCATGAAATTCCCCTTTTATTGTTTTATTGGTATTGATAGAAAACCATGAAACGAAAAAAACTTGACTGACAAAACCATTAGAACAAAATCTTGATTAACTAATATGCAAGTAAGACGAATGATCAAAAACGAGATTAAATCATAACCTAAAAATTGCTGAATTCTTTTTTTACTTGATTTTTCTTTTCAAGAAACTAGAAGTATTTATTTACTTGATTAACAATTTTCTAACAATATATTCATGTATGAAATTCTCCTCCTTATTGGTATTCAAGCAAAACCGTGAATTGACAAAACCTTGACAAACAAAACCATTGAAACAAAACCATAACTGATCTAAAGACAAAATCGTGAATAAAACAAAATCACAAATAACATTGGATTATTTTTGGACAAAAAAAACTAAATAAATAAAATAATAAAATAAAATACATAAATTTCCAATTATTGGTAATTTTTTTTGTGATTTTTTTTTTTNTTGCTCATTTTTATTTTTAAAATAAATTAACAAATCAGGTCGAAGTTGTTCATGTTGGGTTTGTCAATATTAATCATAAAGTTATCATAGTTGTTAATCTTAGAGTAAAAGTTGCTAATTAAATTATATTATCAAAGTTGTTAATCATATAAAGTCTAAATTTTTATTCAAAAAGTCAATAATAAAGTCAAATCATAAAGTATTAATTTTGGGTTAGTTGAAGTTATTCATAATATTATTAAAGGCGTCACTCTATGTTGTTAATCATAAAGTCAAAGTTACTAATCGAAAAGTCGAAGTTGTGAATCAAAATGTCTAAGTTATTGATCGAAAAATAAAGTTTTTAAACATAAAAGCAAATTTGTAAAATTTTGGGGGAATGAAAACTAATCACAAAGTCAAGGTTGTCAGTTTGGGGTCATTGCTAAATAGCCCCACTTTTATTGCTGAATGGACTATTGCTGACATAATCGAGCAATTTTCTTTATTTCTTAATGTCCAAAAATAAAATGTGAGATCAAAGATATAAAACGACCGAAAACTCTATCACCAATTCCTCCTACACACCATTGCGTCGAATATTTTTATCACTGTGACCACCACTATTTCCTACTCACAGATAATCCCATTTACAGATTTTCATTGGGGACGCTTTGCTTTCTCAAAACGATAATTTATGAAATTATCGTCTTCTGGCATCAGTGGGGATTAAAAGAAAGATCAAGAGAAACAAAAATATAAAAAAACTCTTCAACCTCTATGTGAATCGGTCATGCCAGCCCGGTCGCTTTCTTCCTATTTCGAATTTTTAGCTCAGCAAACGATTTTTTAGCCGGATGCGATAGCCGAATCTAGATGAAACATCGATAGCCAAAAAAGAGGGGGGAGGGTTAAAATAAAAAGCAAAAGATTGTTCCCGTCCAAAGCTAAACTACAAAAGCAATTTCTTGTCTTTTTCATCGGACCGTATCACTGTTTATAAATATATAAAATAAGAATCGGCACATTATCGGCCTAAAGTCGATGCTTGCGTCCAAAAATCTTGTGGGTGGACTATGCGGGAGGGGGGGTTCTGCAGTTAGGCCGGAAACAGGGTGAGGGGGCCACCGGTAATTTGGAAGAAAAAGCTTTTCATAAATGCTCACAGAATGGTAATTCCTCTTTTAAACTGGCGATTGTAGTTGGACAGTAGGGTGGAGTTTTATGGATGAAGTGCGGCACGAAAGAAGGCATTGTGGGGGAGGGGGTGGATATGGAGTGCTAAAAGAAAAGGAAGGAATTTTAATCGGTGCCTTTTAGTCAATCCATTGTGTTCCAGTGCTTAAGTTCGAAAATTGCTACCGAAATTTGAATAGAAGATTTTTATGTTGTCTGTACGTTTAAGAGTATATTTATGCCTTTTTTTTATGTATACTACAACTGATATATTATAAACTTAACAAACTGTATCCGAAGTTTGCAAGTTCGATAATATTTCCGCTGTCCGTTTTTATTTCCAAGTTTGCTTAACAAATAGATGAGAAGGTTAGATTTCAAAAATGTCATACAAATTTAGCATGCTAAAAAAATTTCAATTTCATTAAATTTCGCACCATGATAAGAACGAAGATTTTTTTCTATTAAAGATTTCTTTATATGGGGACAATATAACAGATATAAGAGCCAATAATTTCCTTTATTTGGGGATAATATAGTGGATGTAAAAGGTAATAGTCTACTCTACAATCAAAGACAACAATATACCAATTAATTGCCTCCTCTATAATTAGGTTTGGAATCATGCATAAAACATTTCGTTTGTTCATCATAAGCCTTAATGCCATAACCTGATAGCAGAAATCCTCCAGCGTGGTAGAGGGTGCTTCAGATCAACAAAGAATTTGAGAATTATCAAAACATCTGCAGATTATCTTAGAATTAAAAAAATATAAATATCTTAGCCACCTGAACCACCTAGCCTGAAAATTTTCGAAATGAAAAATAGAAAACTCATTTTTAATTCCTAAACTTTCTCAATTACTATTTGCCTTAAATCCTTCACAAAATTTGTTTGCAAATTTGTAGATATGTAAGCAAACAAAAAATTTATGACTTTCAAAATTTCTGACTTTAATTAACTGGAATTTAGAATAATAAAGAATTTAAATAATATCAGAAAAATTTTAAAATAAATTCTTAATAATTGAATACTCTGGCTGTTTGCTTGTAGACTGTATACAAAATCGTATTTAAAAAAAAAAACTTCCAATTATAAAATTATTAGATTACTCACTTCATTTAAAATAGTATGAAAAATTTGAATAAAAATAATAAATTTTTTCAACTTTTTTTGTGTACAATTTCTTTTATCTACCTAATGCATGCTAATTTTATTGTACAGCCAACAAAAAAAGGACCACCCTGAGTGACTTTTGATCTAATGATCTGATCTTCACGTTTTATAACTTAATCTAAATGGTTCGTGGGTGACCTCAAATGTAATAAGTGCAGACGATTGTTTCGAAATCAGACACACACTTTCTCTGAATAAACATGTCTTTTTTTTTTTTTTTTTAAACAAATTCCCATTTCTAAGCCCCGAAATATAGGCGGTAACCGCAATTTGTGAAATATGGTCCCCATAGTTTGGTCTAGAAAACCATCCAAAATCTGCTTGAATCGTTCTCCTGTTGCCTTAATGTTTCTTTGACTTTTTGCATATTTCCCCATACGTCGAGAACTTTTTAAGGAAATTGAAAAAATTTTTCACACAATTATAAAATTTACTTATCTAAAGATAATTCTATGCAAATAATACATTTTAGCAAACATTTATTATTTTATTAAATAACAGTCGAAACAATTTTTTATTATAAGGCAGGCAATTTTTACCTAATTTTAAAGAATGTTATTTTACATGGCAAAACG
This sequence comes from Parasteatoda tepidariorum, assembly GCF_043381705.1. Classification (NCBI taxonomy): domain Eukaryota; kingdom Metazoa; phylum Arthropoda; class Arachnida; order Araneae; family Theridiidae; genus Parasteatoda; species Parasteatoda tepidariorum. Next base: position 18,242,252 of record NC_092211.1, read on the forward strand.
CAAAATTTGTGGAAAATTGGTTGAATGAAAATTGACTGAGAAATCAAATGTTAAAATCGTATAGTTAGAATTCGATTTCTCAGAAACTGTTCAACCGATTTTGCTCTATCTGTCTGTCGTACACAAATTCGCATTTAAGATTGTGCACCAGACTGACTCTGTAAATTCTACTACAGGGGTCATACTTCTAGATCATAATAGGTCATGACGAAGATAACTATATTAAATAAATAATTTAATTTCTTCCCCCCCCCTCTCAAAAAAAAGGAACAAAATACTTACATTCTTTTTCCTTCACTAATTCAAAACTGCTATGCAAATCAACATAAAATTACTATAATATAAATGAAGTGTGAAATTGTTCCAAAAAATATAATAAGAACATCGTATATTTATTCTAATGAATAAAATCAACTTCATTCATTACCATAATTTACACGTTTTCTGCAACAATGTACGAATCAAAAGATCATTGAGTTCGCGACAAGGTTATTAAATTCCCTATACAGTCTAATTACACGTTTTTGACGATATCAATTTCAGATGACCAATTTCATTTTGTCACCAATAATATTAGTTCACCCTCAAGGGGACTGGAAAATAATGTCGTTTCGATGCATTAAATATTCGTTAGTCTTAATAACCAATTCATTTTTTTCGATCCGCCATTGAAAGGTTGTTGCTAACGAGGGTGAATACATTACTGATTAAAAATAAAATCTTGATAACAAATATCAAATGCACCGGCACGACATTACTTTCCGGTCCCCCCCCTAATATAATATTGGTTTGTCGGTGATATCCCTTTTTATTGGCTAATTTTAATGCATTGCGAGTAACAGTTTTAATTCGCTTTTTACAGCTTGCCTACAGATGATTGCAGTTTTAAAAGATCAACAATTTCAATCTGATAACAACAACAATCGCAATTTATTGATCATAATCAGGGGTCTGTCCAGGCCGAATTTGCTACCGTTTAGCGGTACCATCACAAATTCAACTTTAGGAAAAACAGTAGTTTCACAAATTCAATTTTAGGAGAAATGGTAGTTTCACAAAATACTTTTTCTTGAAACTTTATTTTTGTATCCCTTAAGAGACGATAAATCCATATTTTTGTGTTGATTTTTAAATATAATTTTTAATGTTTCACAAATTATTTCTAAATTTTCACAAAATAGGTACTTCTCAGAAAAATCTAGACAGACCCCTGCTAATTGTAAGACGACTCTAAATTTTTGTAAGCCAAATTAACGAGGGTGTTTTTATCAAATACTTAAGCTGGATCTCAAATAAAAAGTAAATAATAATTAAAAAAAAAAACATTGCGTCTCGTCGCTTACTTCCTGGCAACTGTTATTCTATCAACAAAAAGTTATTACCGTAATACTCTCTTCATAATGAAATGAAAAATGGTTTCAAAAATTGTAATAAGAATATCGTATTTTTATTCTAATGGGCGAGATTAACTTCATTCACAACATTAATTTACACGTTTTCCAAGACAATGTATCAATCAGAAGATCATGAGTTCGTGACTAGGTTGTTAAACTTACTATACCGTGTAATTTTACTTTATTTCCTATTGGCCAGCGGCATAATTTTTTCTTGAAAGAACGGACAAAAATAAATATGACCATTTCATTTTATAACTTTAACTTTGACTTCCTTATGTAATAAGTAGAAGACCGGCTGTGAGCGATGAAATATTATGATTTATGTTGTATTTTTTTTACGGATGATTATTCTGTTATCTGTGTCATTTGAACTGTGACATAGAAAGAAATTTGAAATCAGTTTAATTACGTGAATAAAAATTTATTATTAATGTGTTTTTTTTTGTTCCGTGGGAAAATGTTTTGATCTAAAAAATAAAGTTTCATATTCAGCTAAAGTTGGGAAAAATAAAGATATAAAAAAAATAATAGGTAGTTTTTGGTGCAGTTTAAAGTAACTAGTGACTGAAGTACAGTGAAGTTTGGCGGTCAAACAATAGTTGCCAACTTGGCAGGAGACGTTTCTTAAACAGGGCGCGTAGCGTTTTTAAAAAGTGCTTAAAGGTGCTTATTTTCGATTTTCGTTTCTTAAAAGCCCTTAAAGGTGCTTTTTTCATTGGGTGCTTTTAATAAATGCTTAATTTTCTCTTTTTCAAAATGAGATTTTTCCTTTACTATGTTGATTTTCCCTTCGAATTATGCAAAAAGACACAGTTGACATTGTGCTATTCAGCGTTTTCATAATTAATTCAACCCCAATCTATTTCGGCGTATAGTCAGACCGTAGCGTATGAAAACGCCATTCGTTTTACATGATTCAAAATTTCATAATTTTTGACAATTGTCAAAAACAATGCCAAAAGTTTTTTTTGACATGTCGGTTAAAACAGGATAAAACCGTTGATTGTCAAAAATTTTCCAACTCTGCCTAGTTATTATTTTAATGTGATTAAAAATATTTTTTGAGTGCTTGAAAAGTGCTTAAAAGGTGCTTATTTTTTTGTTGAATAATTTGGCTACGCACCCTGTTAAATATAAGCTAAATAGTAGCTTTAACAAGGATGTCCACGACCCTTTTTCGAAGAGTTCTATGAAGAAAAAACATGCGTTTCTACAACATAGTTTTAAATACAAAAAAAGATAAAGAAAAAAAAATGTTACCTTAAGATTTTTTACGGGTCGTTTAAATATTACGTAAGCATATTTTTGGCAATTTTGGATTCTTTCTCCCCTTCCTTGTCAGCAAAAGTAAGCTCCCTCAATGCTTATGTAACCACTTTTTTCGGGCAATTTCAAATAAAATATTTAACTTTTCACAAAACAAAATTTAATTTTCATTCCTTCTTTTTAACTTTGAATATTCTAGAGTAGAATGTTCTGTAGAACTTTTTTCCGTTTTTTTTTTCTGTGTCCGTTGAAACTGCTTGAAGAAATCTTTCAAACTCTTTCGTATTCGGATTTAATTCCGATTTTTTCCAATTGAAACCTTTTGTTAATTTTTTTTTTACAATTTAATAAAATTTTAAAAATAAGGAAATTTAAATGTCTTACGTAAGCATTGCTGATACTTCTCCTTCCCCCTTATCAGCAAAAATAAGCAAATAACAAACCCCTTCCCCTGGTAGGCACTTGTAATATCAAAACGGTCCCTTACGGGATTTTTTTTTAACTAAACGATTTTAATTTTACAGTTTAAATTACGATTTCAATCTGATTCTTTTAAAAAAATAATTCATTTAAATCGAAATGATTTTTTTTTAAATAAAATATCTACGATTAAATATAATTTAAGCAAATTTGATATGACTTTATTTAAACTTACTATTTTATTTCATATTTACATTTTCCATCATCGGAGACCTAATAGTCTTATAAGTGTGTTGTGAACATTTAGTTTCTCGCTACTGGATACCCACTTTAGCCGAGAAGCCTAATCTGTCATGAGCGGTTGAACGAGGATTCAAATTCCAGCGTCTGTATCACAACATATTTTATTATTGCAACGCACGAAGAGTTTTCAGTGTTCTGCACTCCTTAATTGGTGATCCTGGCCTATTGGAATAAGAAGCTCTCATTCACGCATAGAATGCTGCACCACAGAGATGCTTAACACAAAAAAGCTGTAAATGACTGTAAAAGCACTAGCTGCTAATGGTTACAAATCTGTACAGTTTTATATTCATGATTGTTGCAGCTGTGCGAGCAAAACTATTTTTCTTCCAGGTAAGTTGCGCATCTTACGTTATATAGAATACGTTGTTGTTGTTAATTCACGTCGCGCTAGAGCTGCATGATGGGCTATTGGCGACGGTCTGGGAAACACCCCTGAGGATGACCCGAAGACATGCCATCACAATTTTGATCCTCTGCAGTGGGGATGGCACCCCCGCTTCGGTAGCCCAGCGACCTGCACGCGAAGTCGAGCACTTTAAGGTAGAACAGTTTAACGAGGGCCAATACCGCACAACCTCGGTCCGTACGCGGATATATAGAATACTATTCCACTGGCAATTGCTTGAAAGAGCGGCATGGTAAATTCCATTTTTCACGTTCTTGCAAAGCACTGTGTATGCTCGTCCTTTTTCAAATTGCACTGTATGAGCATGAGCATGTTTTTTTTACAATATAATTGATATTTTAATAAAGCTCTATTTGCCTGTAATTGTTTTGTCTTTATCAAGTTCAACAAACAACAATGATATTTCAACTGTACCAGTTATAAACGGTTTTAAACCCGTAAAGGGAAAGAAATGTTCCAAAACGTAACATTTGCGGTCAATTGGATGGACAGCCAGTTGTTTTTCGGTAATTTTAAAATCAAAATTCTAATGGTCTATTTTTTTTAAAAAAAAAATTAGGTTATATGAAATGTTCGATACATTTTCACTTTAATGAAAATTCTCTGAAAATAACATTAGTCAGATTTCTTCGATGCAAGGAATTTCTCAATTTCACATCATTAATACGAAATTATACGGTCAACGAACGAAAAACTTATTATCCAATAATAGGAGCTCACTCGAATATTGAAAATTATTATGCCTAGCGCCACCTTAATATATTAGCTACCTTATTCGTAAAATAATAAATTCTTCATCAAACCTACAGTAATTTCGTTCCACAATAGAAAACACCTGAAATCTCCATTCTGTACCCCTCCCCTAACTAGACCGCCTACCCTATTAAGTTATATCAGTCGACAATTTCTTCGGCAAAAATAATAAAATCGGACAACTCGAGAATTCTTTCTTAATTAGATTCTTTTGTACATAGACCCATATTGTATTATCGGATTTCGTAAAATCACCGCAACCCAAATACGTGATTGCATGTTTTATGAGTATGGGAAACAACATATGGTCTATGAGATTCTTCTTTATAATAAAAAGCTATGGGATGAATAAGTTATAGGCTGTATTAAGTATGGGAGATGGAGTACAATCATATCTTTATTTCTCCACTAAGCAGAGATTTAGTTATAAAATAGTTGGATCTAACTATTCAAAAGTAACTCAATAACCGAGATTGATACATTGCCAATGGCACAAAATCAAATAAGTTATGTCGATAAGTTATGTCTATAAGTTTTTGATTAAATAAATACTATGCCATAAAATAAAAATTTTAAAAACTAGTGTTATAAGTTAACTAAAAAGTTTTTTTTAAAACAAAAAATCGAAATAAAAATTGTAAGCCGCTTCACTTCCTAAACACATCAGAGTGCTCGGTTACAATTTTTTTTTTTAAGTAATTGTGAAATAACCTGTCGATCTGATTGATCGTAAATTTTACGGTTAAAACTATTTTTTTACCTATACTGTTTGGGAACCGTTCACAACTAGTATGACCATGAATACAAAACTATAGTGTTTTTTTTTTAACCATTTACCACTAATATGGTTTCAAAACCCCAAAAAATAAATTTAACTATACATTGAAGTTAGGCTTTTCGTTAGGTAATGGACATTGGAAAATGCTAAACACTGGAAACTCTTCATGTGTTGGAAGGATTGGAGGAAGTATTGCGTCATGAAACTAAGTCAGTATAAGTCACAAAACTGACAAATTAGCCCACACGGCTATAGTACGTGCGCAGTTGCAAGGAAGTAAGCGGCTTTATTAGGTGGACTAGTTAGTGCAATAACATTCTTGTTGCTTAACCGTATTAGGTGAAAGCAGTTAGTAAAGGTTTTTCTCACAGTTCATAGTATGATAACCATCTTATTTATGGTTATTCGACTGTTTTGTTTGAATATACAATTAATATAAAATTGGTTAAATAACAATTAAATTGTTATTTAACCTTTTTTTTCAAGAAATTTTTAACTGAGTGATACAAGTTTATTTTTACGAATATGCGCTCTAAGTTTTTAGTTTTAGGTTGGACGAAAAAAAAAATATCGTTATTATTATTTTTCTCTTTTTATTCTCCTTGTAAATCATAGTTTTTAAATTTTTTTCCTCTATCTTATTAATATTAACTTTTCCTTTTTAGTCCATTAAACATTGCATTTTTTAAAAGGTTTCTTTTGTCTAATTATTATTATGAGGATTATTATTATTTTCTCTTCAGTGAATTTGTAAGCCGTAGTTCTAAAATTGTTTCTTCAGTTATTATCATTTTCTCCTTTTTAGTCTATTCGTAAAGTGTAGTTTTTATATCTTTTCGTTTATCTTTTTATTATTATTCCTACTTTACTTTTTTTTCTATTGGTTTGGTTTGTTTATATCTGAAAGTGATCAGAATTTTACTTGACTATTGAATTTTGCTCGCATCATTAAGAAAATAATTGAATTTTTATTGTTATTCGACATAGAGCTTAACTTGAAATTTGAGTACTCAAACTAGTTGGGCAATTGTTACAATCCTAACTAACAATAAATTCCTTTAACTGATAATATAGAGATAAGTAATGCTTATAACGATTGTAACTTTGCTGTAATTCAGTACAAAGTTCGAGCTAAAATTTGAAAGTACCAGCTATACTTAATCTAAATTTTGACTGTCAGCAAGTTTTGAAAAAATATAGCTAGTAATTCTCATTGTAACGCCCTGAAAACGATTGGAAATTCTTCTGTCTTTAACTCCATGTCTTAACATAAAACTCCAGTAGAGGTTTAGGAACATTGGTTAGTCGAAAAAAATCAGAATTTTATAGATGACACCCTGTGACTAAGATATGATGAAACACTATTCAGTGATGTACAGATATATATTGGGAACGAACTCTTTACTAGTTGCCCTCCCTCGCAAAAGAAAACAGCAATGAAAGAAAAACAGCAGTGAGAGAAAAAAATTAAAAAAAAACCTAAATCCATATTTTCAATGCTTTTTTATGCAATGCAAGTGAAAGCTATTTTAAGGTAAAATTTTATTACTTCTGACAATTTTTTTTCTTCATTTTTATAGGCATGTAGTTGTAGGTTATTTACGTATCACTGGAGCTGCACGATGGGCTATTGGCGACGGTCTGGGAAACATCCCTGAGGATGATCCGAAGACATGTCATCACAATTTTGATCCTCTCAAGAGGGAGTGGTAGGTAGGCCGACGACCTGCGCGCGAAGTCGAGCAGTTTACGATAGAACAGTTCAACGAGGACCAATACCTCACACCCTCGGTCCCTTCGTAGACTGACCCAAGTGGTCACCAGCCAGTGATGCTTGACTTCGGTGATCTATTGGGAACCGTGTCTTAACGATCAGTCCACTACCGGACTTCTTGTAGGCATAGAAATAATAAAAGTCTTATCAGAAATGTATGTTTTATTTTTCATAAAATATTTTGATTTAGCCAAATATTCACCTATTTTATTTTATAACCCGCGTTGTACTGCTGATCCAATTCTGAGTTTACGACTATCAATGCTCTCAAAAAAACAAATTTTGACCATTGAATTAACTCCATCAAATTCATAAACGAAGCTATTTGAATCAATCTAAGAATGAGCTAAATCGAATAAGATTAGATTCACAGATTTGAGACAGTTTCAGAATGATGATTCGATTCTCTGAATCAGTTCTCAATTCCAGCACTAACGATATCTTAAATGAAATATTTGTTAAATATTTTTAAGAAAGCCCCAAATATTGATTTCTCGAAATAGTGGATTTAAATAATAATTTTTTCTTCTTAAAGATTTTCTTTTAAAAATTTTCCAGTTCTGTGTCTTCCAAAGGGACCATTTTGATCATTGAAGTAACTCCATCAAATTCATAAATGAAACTATTTGAATCAATCTAAGAATGAGCTGAATCGAATGATTCACCGATTTGAGACAGTTTCAGAATGATGATTCGATTCTCCGAATCAGTTCTCAATTCTAGCACTAACGATATCTTAAATGAAATATTTGTCAAATATTTTTAAGAAAAGCCCCAAATATTGATTTCTCGAAATAGTGGATTTAAATAATTATTTTCTCTTCTTAGAGATTTCTTTCAAAAAATTTTCCAGTTCTGCGTCTTCCAAATGGACGACACACGTAACCTTAATTACAGCCTGCTACAAATTTTTATTACATAATATCCTCTCTTTTCATCAACGCGCTCAACCAATCCTCATTTCTTGCTCAATTTACCTACTTCTCTTAGCAGCGTAAACAGTTTTGAAAGGCCTCTGTCGGTGCTTGCCAGCTGTCGCGGGCTGTTCTACCACCGACAACCCCCCAGCGTGAGGAGGCGATCGGGCGTACTGAAATATCTCCGTTATGAACTCCCCGCTTTTGATATCATTAACTTCGACATCGAATGATGGAGTCTTATCAAAGAGGGATTAAACAGAGCGGTAGTGCTGCCCTCTTGTGGACATAGTGAACAATGGGATACTTTCACTGCTGCAGATTTCCGATTCACTTGACTAGCACTTTTTTCGATATCATTTACTTTTACATTTTAAGGGACACTTTTTTTAATGTAACATAAATGCGTAATCAGGGATTAATTCAGCTTTTTTTCATAGATGTGGTTATATTTAATTGCGTTAGATATAAATACGCTATTATTTATAATGGAAAATTAGGACCCAGCGTTTCACGTATACGTGAAAGCACTTTTTTAGATATCATTTACTTTGCATTTTAAGGGACACTTTTTTTAATGTAACATAAATGCGTAATCAGGGATTGATTCAGTTTTTTTGTTCATAGATGTGGTTATATTTAATTTCGTTCGGATATAAATGCGTTATTATTTATAATGGAAAATTAGGATCCTGCGTTTCACGTATAAAGCACTTTTTTAGATATCATTTACTTTGCATTTTAAGGGACACTTTTTTTTAATGTAACATAAATGCGTAATCAGGGATTAATTCAGTTTTTTTTTCATAGATGTGGTTATATTTAATTGCGTTGGATATAAATACGTTATTATTTATGATGGAAAATTAGGATTCTGCGTTTCACGTATACGTGAAGGCGCTTTTTTTTTGTAACATAAATGCGTAATCGGGGATTAATTCAGTTTTTTTTCTTCATAGATGTGGTTATATTTAATTGCATTAGATATAAATACGTTATTATTTATAATGGGAAATTAGGATCCTGCGTTTCACTTATACGTGAAAGCACTTTTTTAGATATCATTTACTTTGCATTTTAAGGGACACTTTTTTCAATGCAACATAAATGCGTAATCAGGGATTAATTGAGTTTTTTTCATAAATGTGGTTATATTTAATTGCGTTACATATAAATACGTTATTATTCATGATGGAAAATTAGGATTCAGTATTTCACATATACGTGAAATGCAGGGTAAAAGATAGGATTCGAAACACTACAAAATAGCATATAACTCGAAACTTTGCAAATACTATTGACTTTGAAGCTTAACAAAGTAAAAAACATCAACCTGAATAATAATTTGCTAAACAAGAAATAAATTTTAAAGTATTGAATAAACACACCTTCCCTTTCCCCCTTTATAGGTTTCGGATTACTGAACTTCGGATTTCTTCATATATTTTAGAGTCACAATATATAAGCCTGCAGAAATACTAAATATTTAGGCTTCATATAATATTTACGCATTTCATCATAAATATGGAATTAATTCTGCCAATCCTTGAATTTTATGACCAAAAATAATTTCATGCACAAAAAAAAAAAAAGATTTTAATACTTCTATATTTTTAATTAAATTAACAGTGATCAAAAAATATTAAATTGTATACTTCACAAATCAAATTTTCTGAATCAAATTACGGTTTAAAGTACCGGCTCCTTGGGTGTCGTAATAAGTAAATTTCAATTTAACGTAAAATTCCTTTTTACCGTTAAATATTAAACCGTAATGATTTTACGGTAATTATTACTGTAAAAATATAGATAGATCAGATATTTCGTTCCGTAACATGTTCCGGCGAAGATAGACTTTACGGTAAAATGTACTGATACCCTTAGTGCAGTGCGTTTTAACGTTATTTGATCCAGAATTTTTTACAGTTTAATTTTAAGTGATAGAATCCTAAACTTGAAGAGAATAAGGTTAAATTATTTCTCAGGAAAAGACATGTTTACAAGAGTGAATTGAAATTTTACTTCTCAAGAGCTATTTAACCGATTTTACTCCAATTTTTGCGATAAAAAATTCCTTCGTCTGAGAATGTTTTAATGGTGGAATGACTCATATTTGCATAATAATTACTCAGATTTCATGCAAATTTTGATTGAGTATAAATTGGAGTCGCAAACTTCAGAATAAAAAGAAAAGTGCGTATAGCCCATTTTAACTACCGACTCCAGAGCTCTGAGCATAATTAGTTGAACTCTGTAAAAAAAATTTAGCAAAAAAAAAAAAAAAATGTGG
>NC_092211.1:18253272-18258273 GCF_043381705.1 Parasteatoda tepidariorum
ATTTAGTTGTATTTAGTTTCAATAACTTTTCTTTATAATGCAATAAAATCTGGCGAGCAGCTATTTAAACGATCGAACACTTCGTTTGTTTATTTGTGGCTTGAAGTTAGGCTCGCAGAAAATGCCGTTCATGGGTTAAATTTAGTAGGAACAACACAACCTGTGACGTAGGCTATATTATACCCAATTATATTTTATGTTCTTTTTTATGTTTATAATATTAAGTTAGAGAACTTACGATACGTTGCGTTTAAGAGAATTCGATACGATTTTCATCTTTATGATGTAAGTTTATGCATCCAACAAATACATGTAAATAATATATTGTAAATAGTCCTATTATTCTGAGTGTTGTATTGTAAAATAAAGTAATTAGAAGCAAAAGAATCTTGAGTCATAATAATTACATTTACTTTTTAGTACATAGATTTTTTTTTTTTCGAAATTAGTACCGATTGGCAAAATTAATAAACCAATTTTGATATGAATATCAGTATGGTGATATTTTACTCTTCTCTTAAGCGAAGTAGTACTATTTCTCCATAAATTTTGCTGGTTGGCTTATAACTTATTTTCTTAATTAATTTACCTATCATCAAAATTAATTTAGCGACATTGGCGTAACTAATAGTGTAGTAATGATTTACAGTTACCCTAAACGAATGAGTTTCTTTTCTCCATTAATTTCGCTTTTCAGAATATACTTCATCTTTTTTTTTATTTTAAATCAAATCTATTATCAAATTTAATTAAGTTTCATTATCATCAATTATCAATGGGCGATTCATTATATTTATTCTAAATGAATTAAAACCATTTCTCTATCAATTTTGATTTTTAACGCATACTTTATTTTTTATTTTATTAACCGCTGATTTTTAAGCCGTGGTGGCTCAGGGGATAAAGCGTTCTCCTTCCAATGAGGTGATCCTGGTACGAATCCCAGCAATGGCAGGTCGGTACGAATTCAACACCCGGCTTGCATCGACCACAGTGCTGACATAAAATATTCTCAGTGGTAGACGGATCATGGGTTCACGTCCCCTTGCAATCAGGCTAACCGCGAGAGGTGTCAGCCTTTCGCGTGGTTTTCCTTTCAATGTAACGCAATTGCTGGTTAGTTCCATCAAAAAAGTCCTCCTCGAAGGCAAATTTCTCCCGATACTTAATCCAGGAGTTATCTTATCTTCTGGATTGGGTTCAAAATTAATAGGCTACGTTGTTGAACATTAGTTGTCGTAAACCCGAAATTGGGTCGGCTGTTCGGGTAGACTATACTTGAGGGTGCCCCCGCCAAGTTGTGATCGCGATTGATCGCCAAGCTGGGCGTTGTTGAAAACCAATCGTGATTCTGATTGGTTTAGATTTTAATCGTGATTCTGATTAGTTTAGAATTTAGCGTTGTTTTTAAATGAATTTTTAAATGTAATTTCAGAGATTCGTTAGTTCTACATTGGATACCGGCTGGTAAGGTTATTTTTGTTTCTGGTACTAAAAATGAATACTGTCAATAAGATAAATCTTAAGTTTCTGTACGATTTTAATAACAATGAGAAAAAAAAACAGTGATTGACTGGTGTATAAATGAAGGTTTAATTAGTAATAGATATAAATGTCCTGTTTGTGGGTTACCACGGCGTTCCGGGCAAACAAGTATGGCGCCAAACATATGTCGCCAATTTCGCCAAGGGGCACCCTCAAGTATATTTTTCCCGGCTGTTCAACGACGGTAATAAAACTGTTGATTTAAAATTTAATTTTATCGAAACACATTTTGAATGCTGTAACTGATAAAACTACATCAAAGAAACAGTTCTTTTTTATGAAAACAATTTTTTTTTTACAACCACACATATACTAAACAAATTTTAATTAAATTGCATGATCGGGTCGGTAATAACCTTCCAAAATGTATGGAAAAACCGTAACGGGTTAGTATGAACCTTAAATTCAAAAACAAAAATTCTACTCGTCAAAAACAAACAACTCTCTAATGTTCCATAAATTGTCTCGTGGTTTAATTTTTATTTATGTTGTTATATGCAGTTTTTTTACTCATGCTTTTGTCAGCCAGATATTTTTAGGACTTTATAACGCATACATAACAACATAAACTTGAGGTTTATGATAACTTTAGATAATTGAAGGAGACTAAGACTCCTATACTATCAATTCAGGGGCTCTAAAGGAGACTAATTGGTGAATGTGGCTGATTTGGTGACGTAACTTACCATATACTNTGATCCGGGTACAAATCCCAGTGATGGCAGGTCGATACGAATTCAACACCCGGCTTGCATCGACCACAGTGCTGACGTAAAATATTCTCAGTGGTAGACGGATCATGGGTTCACGTCCCCTTGCAATCAGGCTAACCGTGGGAGGTTAGCCTTTCGTGTGGTTTTCCTTTCAATGTAACGCAATTGCGGGTTAGTTCCATCAAAAAAGTTCTCCTCGAAGATAAATTTCTCCCAATACTTGATCCAGGAGTTATCTTCTGGATTGGGTGCAAAATTAATAGGCTGCGTAGTTGAACATTAGTTGACGTAAACCCGAAATTGGGTCAGCTGTTCAACGACGGTAATAAACTGTTGATTTTAGATTTAGTTTTATCGGAACACATTTTAAATGCTGTGACGGATAAAGCTACATTAAAGAAACAGTTCTTTTTTATGAAAACACATTTATGAACACATTATGAAAATACAACCACACATATACTAAACAAATTTTAATTAAATTGCATGATACGGGTTGGTAATAACCCTCCAAAATATATGGAAGAACCGTAACGGGTAAGTATGAACCTTAAATTCAAAAACAAAAATTCTACTCATCAAAAACAAACAACTCTCTAATGTTCCATAAAATGTCTCGTGGTTTAATTTTTATTTATCTTGCTATATGCTTTTTTTTATTCATGCTTTTGTCAGCCAGATATTTTTAGGACTTCATAACGCATAAGGAACAAATTAACATGTGGTTTATGATAACTTTAGATAGTTGAAGGAGACTATTTGGTGAATCTGGCTGATTTGGTGACGCAACATACATATCTTGGTATGTTGCGTCACTTCCATTTAAGCTTATCCGACATAACAAAGAAAGCATAATTAAATATTAAAGGATGTGCAATAAGTTCATTTTTTTATTAATGAGAGCTATAAGCCAGAAGTCGTCAATTATGTAATCGTTTGAAATATTTGACATATTGCTTAATTTAAAACAATGGCACGTTTGCATGTAAACTATGAGAACCAATGAAAAAATTTCATTTTTAAGTGTCTCTCCAGTGTGATCTAATTGAAATTTTCCAATGAGTTTTAAGCCATAATTTGCCTCTTGCTGCCGCTGTCCAAATTTCTGGATGAAAGAGCAAACGATTTGGAAGATATACGATACACAAACAGAAAAAGAGAGAGACTAACTCCTCATTTTATTATCACAGGTTTTAGATAAATACATTTATAATATATAAAGTATTAAAATCTCAAGTTAAACTTAGTTAACGTTTTAAAACTTTCTAATTACGTTCGAATAATTATCAAATGATATGAAATTCCATTTCAAAGGCTCGAAAGAATTAGGACGTTAAGTTTAAATTATGGTCAATAGGAACTTTTGTTTCGATGTTATTTTTCAGTCCTTTTTTTTGATTTTTTTTTTTAGTTTCCGATCCTTCGTAATTTTTCAAAAAAGTTTCAGAAAAAAATTTAAAATGTAGGCATTGCTAGATTGTTGAAAATTGCATTTAGCAATTTTTATAACACTTATGAAATTTTTCTTAAAAAATGTAAAACAACAATATATGGTTAGCAAATTAGGAAAGACTTCCAAAGGCTCTATTGTCGCATGAAATAAGGCCTTTTTGCGAATAATATACTATTTTCTTTACTGCTGTGAGTTTGCAACAGTTACTCCTGATTGTTCGATCAAGTTTGGCCTATCTTTAACCAGCGCCCTCTATGATTGTTCTGAAAATGGCGCAAAACATCAACATCAATATGAAGAAAAGCCTGAGTCTTAAGAAAATTAAAAGCGTTTGTGAACTAATTTTTTAATTCAGTCGGACTTCTATTTAACAAACTTCCATTTTGCGAATTTCTCTATTTTGCCGATTTTTTTTCGGAGAAAAAACGACCATTTTGGAAATTTCTTCGCAAAATAACTTCCAAACAGCAAAGTGAATTTTCTATTCAGCGAACTTTTATTTCAGATCCACTTTCCCTATTTCAAAAATATTTCAAACTTGGAGGAAATGACCTTAAATTGATTTTCGAAGCCACTTAACTTTTAGAGACAGCAGCAAAATCTCTTTACCTTTTTGTTTGCATTTCAAACGAAAAACTCAGACAAAATTAAGTATTTTATCAGTAGCAATTAAACTTAAGAACGCATGCGGTAATGTAACATGGAACGCATGCTTACAATTACTTTTATAATAAATTTAGCTACAATTTTATACATAAACTTAGCTCTTTTAGTGGAAAATGTATGTAGCATGATAGTGCAACACTGGATAATGTTTTGCTCTATTCTTGCCTTCCGTGCAGATTTATTTTATGTTTAAGATTTATAAAATAAATAGTAGATACTAGTTTACAAGATAAAGGTGTATCAATTGCTATTTTAATTATGTCTAGTGTTTATGAATTTAAAACTTGTTTTGTGTTGTTTAAGTATTTCAAAAGATGATTTTCTAATCAACGAATTCTCCATATCACGAACTTATTATCGGGATTTAGCGACTTCGTTAAATAGAGGTTCGACTGTATTTAAAAATTTACTCCAAGGCGGCTTTATATGGGGTTATAAAAATTTGAAAAAATGAGAATAAGGTATTGATTTTGAGAAATTTAATCTGAGCGTAAAAAATGTAATAACTTTTAAAATAGTATATAAGTCTTACATCCATTTTAAAGCCCAGATAATTCTTCTCGTCAAAATGGTATATAGCAGTGGTTTCCAACTGGCGGCCCTGATCCAGGAGTTATCTTCTGG
>NC_092211.1:18258288-18271237 GCF_043381705.1 Parasteatoda tepidariorum
AAAAAATCTATATGGGTTTAAAATACTTTTCTCGTTAATAAAAACCTAATTTCTTCGTTTCTGTGAAATTTATCATACCAACGTTGTAAAACAATTATCTCTCAGGTTTTGCAGCCAAGAAAATATTTATTCAAATGCAAAAATAATCGTGTATGTTGCTCTTTTTTATTTCATTTTTTTCTTCTTTTTTTTGTATTTTGTGAATATAATTTAGCATGTGTGTATCAGAAATTTTCTCGAATAAAATCTCCGATTTAACTTTTTGAAACCACTCATTTTGGATGAAAATATTTACGCACACATTTGTAAATTTTAAATTTAAAATGTAAATATCATTTCTCTGGTGGTTGCAGCAGACAAGCCTCAATTTTGTCATTGAACATTTTGCGTGCTACTATGTAGGTTTTAATACCAACCTTTTTAAAGTTTTATATCTTAACAATTAGATATCTGTTGCGCATTAATTGTTTAATGCATGGGTGCACATTACAGTTATTGCAGCCGGAGTTTTTTAATATGCAATTAAATATTTTTAAAAATCTACTTCTCATTTTAATTTGTAATTCAATACTTCTGTTTTGTACAACTTGGTAAAAATCTGACAATAATATTTAATGTTCCTCCCAACATAAAAGAGACCTACATAAAATTTTGATAAAGTTGCGGCCCGCCATTTGATTTGTGTTTTTAATTGTGTCCCCCGGCTTCATGTAAGTTGGAAACCCCTGGTAAATAGTTACTTCACAAGTGTAAGGCACTTAAACTGTGGTTTTTCTTTTACTTGCTGAGTAGTGTTTGATTCAAAAGCCACAAACATCTCAGATCCAAGGCGCAGATGTAGCAGCGCCCGAAACCAACACAGTAGCAACATCAGCAGTTGATGGAAAACCGAGAAACGAAAATAATTAATCTATCATAGACTGTCTTCA
Organism: Parasteatoda tepidariorum; assembly: GCF_043381705.1. Taxonomy (NCBI): domain Eukaryota; kingdom Metazoa; phylum Arthropoda; class Arachnida; order Araneae; family Theridiidae; genus Parasteatoda; species Parasteatoda tepidariorum. The sequence continues at coordinate 18,259,218 of NC_092211.1, forward strand.
TCAACTCGCCTAAAAGCGGCAATAATAACGCATTTTATTCTACGGGTGATAAATTGCGGTTTCCCTTGGACTTCCTCCCAACTAAAAAAAAAATGAAAAAAAGAAATAACACCAAAAAAATAAACCGCCCCTCCCAACGTTTTATATAGGCTGTGAAAGGTCGAGCCCCCAACTTCACAACCCATGTAATATAATGATAAATCGAGTCTATTTCTACTTTCTTTAAAGAATGAGAAAAAGCAAAACAAAAAACTGCCTTATTCCTCCTGCCAACTAATAGCTTAATTTCTGCGCCTTTGGCGGCTTTTTTCAGAGATGAAAAACGAATCATTCCAAAGATGGAATAGAAATGAACACCTGGAAAAAAAAAGAAGAAAAAAAAACTCAAACTGCAAATGGAATGGAAACAGAGTCACAGAAATAGATTGATTTTTTAAACGCCTCGACTTTTTATTTTATTTTATTCTTTTTAATTTTGTAGCTGCATCGGCGGGATATCTTGTGTAGCATCCCGCTGTTCGATCCGATTTTTTATTTTTCACGCTTTCTTTTGAAGAAAATCGGAGATATTATTTTCCTTTGTTTGAGTTGAAAGTATAAGACGCTTTGGAGATGTGATGTTTTTCCGAAAGGACCATTCATAGATTTGTCTGACTAAATCTTGCGGGTGTTTTTTATTTTTATTTTCATTTCGGGAGAATAAAGAGAAAAATTACATCTTCCACAGGAAATTGAACTTAAAGTAATATGACGAATATAATTGCGGTTGTTATTTATAAATTAAAGCCATTCCATCTTATGCTTGAAGTGTATCTTCTGTACAATGTGTTTTTAAAAACATCATTATGTATCACTGGTTTTTGAAAGGCTTTAATTCCAGTTGATTTGATATTACAAATAGAATAGAAAAAATTTATGATATTTAATAATATATAAATAATAATTAAGTTTTTTTCCAAATCGATTTTCAGAAATGCTGCGATACCACATTGGTTTCAAAAGTTAAAGTTCAAGCTAATTGATTGATAAGTGCTTATATAACAAAATATAAATGTATAACTGTAAAAGTTCCAAAATATAAATACATTTTATTCAAATTTAGAAATAAAATTTATATCTTTTTTCCAAAATATTTTTTAAAAACATCATAGTGTCAACTTGGTTTCAAAAGGCTTAAGTTCCAAGTTTTTCAAAAGGCTTTAGTTCCAAGTTCTTCAAAAGGCTTAAGTTCCAAGTTTTTCAAATGGCTTAAGTTCCAAGTTTTTCAAAAGGCTTAAGTTCCAAGTTTTTCAAAAGGCTTAAGTTCAAGCTTGGTTTGAAAGTTCAAGGATAATTAAACTAATATATGTTTGTTGAAGTAATAAGCTGATTTGAAAGATTAAGCTGATTTGATGATAACAAAATACATATGTATAATTGTAGAAGTTCTAAAGAAAATTGAAACCTTTCATTCAATTTTAAAAACAAAATGTATACCATTTTTCTAAAATATTTTTTAAAACTTCTTACTATCACATTGGTTTCAAAAGGCTTATGCCATAGAACTTGGTTTGGTAAAGCATAATAGTGTCAACTTGGTTTCAAAAAGCTTTAGTTCAAGTTGATTTGAAAGTTCCAGAACAATTAACTAATGTATGTTTGAGGATTTGAAAGTGCTAATATTACAAAATATATATGTATAAACAGTAAAAGTTCAAAGAAGATAAAAACCTTTTATTCAATTTTAATAAACGAAATTAAAACCCTTTTCCAAATTATTTTTAAAAACATCTTAATATCACATTGGTTTTAAAGGGCTTAAGTTCAAGTTGGTTTGAAAGTTCAAGGATAATTAAACTAATGTGTGTCTGAAGAAGTAATAAGCTGATTTGAAAGTTCTAACACGACAAAATATCTATGTTAACTGCAGAAATTCTTAGAAAATAGAAACCTTTCCTTCAATTTTAAAAACAAAATTTGTATGATTTTTCCAAAATAATTTTTTAAAAACATATCACATTGGTTTCAAAAGGCTTATGAAGTTAATTTGAATCTTCAATTAAAGTAATGATAATTAAACTAATATATGTCTGAAGAAGTGATCAGAAAATAAAAAACCATTCCGTTAATTTTGAAACTAAAATTTAAATCCATCACCCAAAATGTTTTTTTTTTCTTCTTCTATATGTCACGATATGGTATTGATTTCAAAAGGCAAATTGATTTGAAAGTGCTAAGATAATAAATCTATTTTATAACTATAGAAATTCTAAGATAATAAAAAACATTTCTACAATTTTAAATATAAGGTTAAAAATGTTAATGTTAGTTTTTACAATGCTTTTGAAATCGAAAAATTAAATTCTATTCCTTCATATACGTTGTATTTATATATGGAGAAAAATTAGAATATTTCATATTTCAGACAAAAAAATTACTGTAGGTTATTAAGTATAAATCAAAACCATTCCATTTTGTGTTATGTGTTTGAAATATATCAATTACAAACATTGTTTAATAAAACCATTGTAATATCGCATTGGTTTCAAAAGGTAAAGGTTCAAGTTTATTTGAAAGTTTAGGGCAATAAGACTAATTAATAAATGAAAAAGTGTTTTTTAGAAGTTTTTAATTAGTGAAATTTATAAATATCAGTTGCAAAGAGAAAATAGTCTTTAAAAATCATTCTTTAATTTTAAAAATAATGTTCCAATAATTCATACTATGTTTTGATGTTCTGAATGTCATTATTTAAAAATATATATTTTTACCACGTTTATATCAACTTGCCTTCGTGTATGTCTGTTCGGGTGGAATTTTGTAATTGATTTTAAACTAACTTCCCGACTAGCTACAGACTTCAAATTTGGCACATAGTTCAGAATTGGATGACAATGCAGGAAAATGAAGAGAAAAAAGACATACAAAGTAAAATAAAATTAAAGAAAAATTAATATTTGCGTGATTGTCTTTTGTTGTCGATTCGATTATTTCAAATTAGTGTCACATGTCAGTTGAAAAGTTTTGCGTACAGTGAGTGAACAAATTGAGAGTTTGGAAGTGAGTATAAAGAAAAAAAATCAAAATCAAAGTAATATTTTCAAAAACCACGTTTTTGTAGTGGAGAATAATAATTAAAAAACAAAAATTTGAAAAACGAACAACTTGGGGGGCATGAAATACATAACAGTACATATACACATACATATACACATTTTATTACTCATACACATGCATATACACAAACATATTCCACATTCAGATACAATTACAGACATACATACACATATTCTCATGAGCACACATACTGTTACTGTCATGTATTTCATGCGCCCCACGTTTTTCGTTTTTCAAATTTTTGTTTTTTAATTATTATTCTCCACTACAAAAACGTGGTTTTTNAATAAAGAGAAAAATTACATCTTCCACAGGAAATTGAACTTAAAGTAATATGACGAATATAATTGCGGTGGTTATTTATAAATTAAAACCATTCCATCTTTTGCTTGAAGTGTATCTTCTGTACAATGTGTTTTTGAAAACATCATTATGTATCACTGGTTTTTGAAAGGCTTTAATTCCAGTTGATTTGATATTACAAAGAGAATAGAAAAAATTAATGATATTTAATAATATATAAATAATAATTAAGTTATTTTCCAAATCGATTTTCAGAAATGCTGCGATACCACATTGGTTTCGAAAGTTAAAGTTCAAGCTGATTGATTGATAAGTGCTTATATAAATGTATAACTGTAAAAGTTCTAAAATATAAATACATTTTATTCAAATTTGAAAATAAAATTTACATCTTTTTTCCAAAATATTTTTTAAAAACATCATAGTGTCAACTTGGTTTCGAAAGGCTTAAGTTCCAAGTTTTTCAAAAGGCTTAAGTTCAGGCTTGGTTTTAAATTTTAAGGATAATTAAACTAACATATGTCTGTTGAAGTAATAAGCTGATTTGAAAGATTAATCTGATTTGATGCTAACAAAATACATATGTATAATTGTAGGAGTTCTAAAGAAAATAGATACCTTTCATTCAATTTTAAAAACAAAATTTATACCGTTTTTCTAATATATTTTTTAAAACTTCTTACTATCACATTGGTTTCAAAAGGCTTATGTCATAGAACTCGGTTTGGTTAAACATCATAGTGTCAACTTGGTTTCAAAAGGCTTATGTTCCAAGTTTTTCAAAAGGCTTAAGTTCAGGCTTGGTTTTAAATTTTAAGGATAATTAAACTAACATATGTCTGTTGAAGTAATAAGCTGATTTGAAAGATTAATCTGATTTGATGCTAACAAAATACATATGTATAATTGTAGAAATTCTAAAGAAAATAGATACCTTTCCTTCAATTTTAAAAACAAAATTTATACCGTTTTTCTAAAATATTTTTTAAAACTTCTTACTATAACATTGGTTTCAAAAGGCTTATATCATAGAAATTGGTTTGGTAAAACATCATAGTGTCAACTTGGTTTCAAAAGGCTTAAGTTCAAGTTGATTTGAAAGTTCCAGAATATTTAACTAATATATGTGTGAGGATTTGAAAGTGCTAATATAACAAAATATATATGTACAACTGTATAAGTTCAAAGAAGATAAAAACCTATTATTCAATTTTAAAAACGAAATTAAAACACTTTTCCAAATTATTTTTTAAAAACATCTTAATATCACATTGGTTTTAAAAGGCTTAAGTTCAAGTTGGTTTGAAAGTTCGAGGATAATTAAACTAATATGTGTCTGAAGAAGTAATAAGCTGATTTGAAAGTTCTAACACAACAAAATATATATGTATAACTGCAGAAATTCTAAGAAAATAGAAACCTTTCCTTCAATTTTAAAAACAAAATTTGTATCATTTTTCCAAAACGATTTTTTAAAAACATATCACATTGGCTTCAAAAGGCTAATGAAGTTAATTTGAATATTCAATTAAAGTAATGATAATTAAACTAATATATGTCTGAAGAAGTGATCAGAAAATAAAAAAAACCATTCCGTTAATTTTTAAACTAAAATTTAAATCTATCACCCAAAATGTTTTTTTCTTCTTCTAAATGTCACTATATGCAGAGATACCAACTGCTCCGGGCACTGCAAAATATTTTAAAAAACGGTAAATAACTACAAAAAAATTTTTTCGCAGATATTTGGCTAAATATGCTTAGTTTTAAAAGGTTTAGCAGGACAAAATATAAAAAGTAGTGAATTATATAAGTTTTCGAATTATTTAGAAATACTGGTGGATTAAAACCTAATAAATAGAATTTATTAAACAATGAATAATACAATAAGAAACTACCACTTGAAAATATTTATCTGGTGTCCGGAGCAAATTGGCATCTCTGTATATGGTATTGATTTCAAAAGCCAAGTTGATTTGAAAGATCTAAGTTAATAATTCTATTTTATAACTATAGAAGTTCTAAGATAATTAAAAACATTTATACAATTTTAAATATAAGGTTTAAAATGTTAATGTTAGTTTTTAAAAATGTTTTTGACATCGAAAAATTAAATTTTATTCCTTCATATACGTTTACGTCATTTCGTCTACTTCATTACGTCATATTTCACAAGAAATCAGACAAAAAAATTAATGTAGGTTATTAATTAAAAATGAAAACCATTCCATTTTGTGTTATGTGTTTGAAATATATCAACTACACACATTGTTTTATAAAAATGTCGCAATGGTTTCAAAAGGTAAAGGTTCAAGTTTATTTGAAAGTTTAAGGCAATAAGACTAATTAATAAATGAAAAAGTGTTTTTTAAAAGTTTTGAATTAGTGAAATTTATAAATATCTGCTTTAAGGCTTAAAAAAAGCATTCCTTAATTTTAAAAATAAGGTTCCAATAATTCATACTAAGTTTTGATGTTCTGAATGTCGTTGTTTAAAAATATATATTTTTACCACGTTTATATCAACTTGCCTTCGTGTATGTCTGTTCGGGTGGAATTTTGTAATCGATTTTAAACAAACTTCCCGACTAGCAACAGACTTCAAATTTGGCACATAGTTCAGAATTGGATGACAATGCATGAAAATGAAGAGAAAAAAGTCATACAAAGTAAAATAAAATTAAAGAAAAATTAATATTTTCACGATTGTCTTTTGTTGTCGATTCGATTATTTTAAATTAGTGTCACATCTCAGTTGAAAAGTTTTGTGTACAGTGAGTGAAAAAATTGAGAATTTGGGAGTACAAAAAAAAATAATAATAAAAATAATATTTTTAAAAACCACGTTTTTGTAGTGGAGAATAATAACTAAAAAACAAAAATTTGAAAAAGGAAAAACGTGGGGCTCATTAAATACATAAAGGTACATATACACATACATATTTTCTTACTCATACACATACACATCACATCCACATGCATGTACACAAACATATTCCACATACACATCCACATTCAGTTACAATTACAGATATACATACACATATTCTCATGAGCACACATACTGTAACTGTTAAGTATTTCATGCGCTCCACGTTTTTCCTTTTTCAAATTTTTGTTTTTTAATTGTTATTCTCCACTAAAAAAACGTGATTTTTAAAAATATTATTTTTATTTTGTTATTCTTTCGTGCAGGTTATGTTTTATTTCAATAAAAAAAGAAAGAAAATTACATCTTCCATGGGATACTGAACTAAAAAAATATTAATGCGATTACAATTGGGTTTAATTTATATGTAATAATCTCATCTTATATCCATGTTTGAAATGTAACTACACAAATTATTGAAAATGTCATTATATCATCTTACTTTTAAAAGGTTTAGATTGTTCTGGAAGATCTACTATGAAACTATTAGGTAACTGAGGAAATTCTAAGAAAATAAAAACTAAGCTTTTCTTTAGTTTTAAAAACAAAATTCAAATAATCGACATAAAACTTTTAATGTATTTTTATTGTTAAAAAAAATTTATCCTTCATGTTCTAGGGCTAAATTCGCATAAATGATTAGTAAATGATTAACATAATAAATTAAACTTATTACTTCAAAAACAAAATATGGCCGATACGTAAAGTAAAATATTGTGAACTCAAAAATTAGATTAGGTGATATTTCACCGGTCCAAAATCTCCAGTAAACAAAATCTTGCTTTTGTAAACTATGACAGATAATACTAATTTTGATTCCAATGATAATTTGTCTTGATAAGAGTATGGCTACGTATTTTCTCTGAGATTTTCTCTGCAAATGTTGTTCTTGCAAGATTTTGTTCTTTTTAATATCCCCTACATTAATTTTTTGGGATTAGGGATTACTACGAGATATTTTTGGGGTATTTTATCCTTTCTAATTTTTGTTTGCAAAATTTTTCCCTGCGAATGTCCTCCTGTTTTTGCTAATTTTTTTTAACCAATAAGAATTTGGTTTAGCTCTGTTCATAAAATTTCATTAGACCTAACATATTTAAGTTCTTAATAAAAGTATTTTTTTTTTCAAAAATTTTATCAATTTTAAAATTATATCAATTACTTAAAATTGCGCTTAATTACATGTGATTTTGATATGTGCTTATTACCATAAATATCTTACAATTTCGTCTCGTGAATTGTCAAATTATGAGTTGAATATTCAAAAGCTATTGAAAAAATGAAACTGGTAAAAAAAGGGAATTAAAAGTAGTCAAAGAAGTTACGTTTTCACTCTCTGTACAGTAACCAATAGCTTTTTCACTCAATGTATAGTAACCAATAACTTTTTAAGTCATTGTACTATGACTAATACCCTAATTTGCTTCTTATGAACCATTAAATTTGTTAAAAAAAAATATATATATCCTAGATTTCACGATTGGTTATTTATTGAAAATAATTTTTCAGTTGCAAAGAGAAAATAGTATTTAATTCTACCTTATATATCTTTCTTATATATCTCCCTTATATATCAGTAACCAATAGCTTTTTCACTCAATGTATAAATAACCAATAACTTTTTCTCTCACTGTACTATAACTAATAACCTAATTTGCTTCTTATGAACCATTAAATTTGTTAACAAATATAGCCTAGATTTCACGATTGGTTATTTATTTAAAATAATTTTTCAGTTGCAAAAATAGTATTTAATTCTACCTTATATATCTCCCTTACATATCAGTAACCAATAACTTTTTCCCTCTTTGTACTATAACTAATAACCTAATTTGCTTCTTATGAACCAATTAGTTCGGTAAAAAAAATATAGCCTAGATTTCACGATTGGTTATTTATTTAAAATAATTTTTCAGTTGCAAAAATAGTATTTAATTCTACCTTTTATATCTCTCTTATATATCTCCCTTACATATCAGTAACCAATAACTTTTTCCCTCTTTGTACGATAACTAATAACCTAATTTGCTTCTTATGAATCATTAAATTTTTTAAAAAAAGATATAGCCTAGAATTTCACGATTTGTTATTTATTTATTTAAAATAATTTTTCAGTTGTTGAAATAAAGTAGCATTTACCTTACATATCTTTAAGTATAAAAACCGCCAAATAAAATTTGATACCCACGGTATCCCCCATCTATGATATATGATTCTCTAAGCTAGGCAAAGTGTGAATTTTGTGTGTTGTTTTCAGCGACAATAGAAGTTTTTGACAAATGCGGTGCTTCGGTAATATCTTTAGATGGAATTGCGATTTGTCAACATGACGTTCACAAAATATAGAATAATAAAAATAAACTCAAAATGAAGTCGGAGAAATATGTTTTTCTTTTCACCTACTGTACCAACCTGCTTTTTCTTCAAATAAATCATCAAAACCCCACTCAATGCGTCGTTTCTAAAACGTAAAACTTTTTACATAACAGAACCGCACCGGAAACACAAACCTCCAGAAATACAGAAAAAAAAGGACGCCCACCCCCGTGAGCATGCTTTTTTACTCGCCAACCAAATACTCGCATTGTGATACAAATAAATAGCTCGAATCAACAACAAATATGCATCTGTATTTCTTTCAAGAAAAACTGCTTTTTGCTCTAAAAAATACATTCTATTTGCAACATTCGTTGTCAAGAAGGCACCCCCCTCTCACCGCCTATTTTATATTTCTTGGCGATCGTCTGCGGGGGGTGTTTTTAGGCATAGTATTGAAGGATAAAAGGAACTATTCCATCGCCCCCGCCGTGCACAAATGTGGGAAAATGATTCCGGTTTCACTTTCACGCCTTCGATTGATACACTTTTGGCGCAACTATTTGTGAATTTGGTGTAGAACTGGAAATGGATTTCCTTTTTTCTTCGAGTTCCGGATGATGATAAAGAACATATATATATACATGTATGCTTTTCTTTATTTCAATGGTACTTGGTGAATGTTTGTACCAGTTGGTGATCTATTTTTTACCACTCTTCAAATACACTATCTAAAACAGGCTATGACAAGTCTACAATTCCTCAGAATTGATTGTAAGAGTTCGTAATATGTGTGGGGATAAGATTCAAAAATGGATGTCTGACTTGTTTGCTTTGTTGCTCTCCAAGTAAATTAGGAACGAGACTGGATCGGTTTCGACTCGCGAGTCCACTTTTTATTCAGCACCGACTGCCAGGAAATATACATAAGATACGAGGAAATAAAAGAAATAAATATTGTACATTGGGTGTTTCATTTCAAATCAGTTTAATTCATTTTTAAAATTTTTTTTTGTAGGATTACGAATATCAATAAAACGAATTCTGAGTAAAGCGTAAATAAATGTGCTGAAATGGACACATTATATTTGATTCTGCAACTGGACAAACTGTGTCCATTCTTACTTTATTTTTGCTTATTTATTGGTCACGTTCTTTTGTTGACATGTCCATTGCCCATTTTGACATCTTTATTTGTGCTTTATTCAAGTTATTTTGTCGACATTAGTATGTCCATTTTCGCTCCTTTACATGTGGCATTTTCGCTCCTTTACATGTTCACGTTGTTTTGTTTACATTAGTATGTCCATTTTCATACCTTTATTTTTGATTTGTCACTATGTTTGTGTTTAGTATGCCCATTTTCACACCTTTATTTTTGATTTATTCACGTTGTTTTGTTGACATGGCTACCAACCATTCTGGCACCTTTGTTTGTGCTTTATTCACGCTGTTTCGTTGACATTAGTATGTCTATTTTTACACTTTTTTTTCTGTTTTATTTACGTTATTTTGTTGACATTAGCGTGTCCACTTTTACAATTTTATTTTTGTTTTGTTTACGTTGCCTTGTTGACATTAGTATGATGTTACATTAGTAACAACGTAAATAAATCGCAAATAAAGGTGTAAAAATGGACATTTTTACACATTTATTTGAGATTTATTCACGTTGTTTTGTTAACATTAGTATGTCCATTTTTACTCAGTTACTTGTGCTTTGTTCAAGTTGTTTTGCTTTATTAATATGTAGCCCGAAGTATACCCAATCCGCAATTGGATATACGGATAAGATATACTCTTTAGATTTTGAATTATACAGAAAATTTGTAGGCAGATATTCATAATATAGTTAATGCTTAAGCCTATTAAATTTGTGTTTATGAACAAGAATCGTAAAATAAAGCAAAATTATTATATTAAAATATAATTTCATTAAAAGCTGAACCGGAATTCTTGAAAGTACATACTTTCTATCTTCTATTCAACTATGAAAGAGGAAGATTCAACATTAAAAACAAAATACATATTATTGGGTAAATACCTTACACACACATTGGTGAAGATTTACTAGTGTTTAAAATTATTTCATCATGATACAATCATGAGTAATGATAATAGAGTAGTTCAAAGATATGCCATTTCTGAGAAAAGCTTTTAAATGTGTATACACTTGAATTAAAATGTATTTCTAGAAATTGCTAATTTTGGTTGAAGAGATTTAACACTTTCTTTGAATCAAGTCCTTCAAGTATTTTTTCAAAAATGTATCAGCGTATACGAATATCATCTACCCCTTTAAATATGTATGAGATTTCTACATCAATATTGAGAATTAAAAAAACAGCTTGGATGAGTATTGTCAAGGTTGCTGAAGAAAAAGTTAAGACCAGTTTTGTCTTTAATAATACAATTACACTTAGAAATTTTTTCTTTATATTTCTCGATATTTTTTAACGGATCTTGGATATTTTCACGTAGCTGATATCAAATCTGCAATCGATTTCTCCCCAACAGATTTTTGTAAATAAAATTTTTTGTTCATTTTTTTTGTCGTAAAGTGCACGTTTAAAAACATTACATGTAACAGGGGGTCGCATAAGCATTGCGACAAACTTCTAGGGTAGTTAGGGCATGTCATCAGGATTAAAGTTGCATAGGAACCCATGCCCAGAAATATCATCATGCACCGCTAAGGGCACCTTCCTATTTAGAACTGTTTCTTCACGTGCTACTGAACAGGTCAAAATAAAAAAGTACATTTAGTAGCGCACAACAACATTTCTGGACATGGGTTCCTATGCAATTTTAATCCTGATGCCCTAACTCCCCTAGGAGTTTATCGGAAAACATAAAGTTAAACGTTTAAAAAAATTAGTTGATATAACGTTTCTAAACTTGTACATTTCAACAAAAAATAGACTAAAAATGACAATTAAAAAAAAATCTGTAAAGGAACAAAACTAATTACAGATTTGATATCCCCACACCCGAAGTAGGCAAGATCAAGTTTTTGTATAAATGACACAAAAAATCTGTTCCCTAGTGTAATTTTTCTCAATCCTTCATTCCAGTTCCATCAAAACCTTGTAAATATATATATATATATATATATACGTAAAAAATTTTACCTGGTTTGATTCATTCAAATTTATTCCACAGCAAAGCTTCTTTAAGTTGAAGATGGAAACATACTGCAATTTTGTTCTATGATGCCAGTTGTTAACTTCTGAAGTTTTTATTAAAATATTTTTATTCTAAGAAGATTGCAGGTGATAAGAACATTGTTGTGAGGGAATGACGCGAAACACTGGGGACAAAGTTTAAAATAGTGCTGTGTTAATATTTTTATCAGAAATTAAATTTAAAATTGATT
>NC_092211.1:18272799-18328094 GCF_043381705.1 Parasteatoda tepidariorum
TAGCACAGTTTAACGAGGACCAATACCGCACACCCTCGGTCCCTACGCAGACTGATCCAAGTGGTCACCCACCCGCACACTGACCGCAGTCAGTGATGCTTGACTTCGGTGATCTGCTGGGAACCGTGTCTTAACGATCAGTCCACTGCGGGACCCCTTTGCTGGCATTTACATAGTATCTATGTTGACATTAATATAGCCTCTTTGTCGATTTTTGTAGTTTACGAAGTTAATTTTTAGTTATGTATACGAATTAAAAAATTCATTAAAATGCATTTAAATTATAGAATTTCCCTTTTTTGGGACAAAAAATCTAACGGTTTAAAAAAAATAGGAAGAAAAATTTCTTATTGATCTAGGATGCAGGCTTTAATGCTATATGTCATAGAACAAGTTCATTATTTCGACAGAGAAGCTAGCGATTTAAAAAAAAGTAATAAGAAAAATTTCTTATTGGTCTAGGATACAGGCTTTAATGCTATATGTCATAGAACAAGTTCATTATTTCGACAGAGAAGCTAGCGATTTAAAAAAAAGTAATAAGAAAAATTTCTTATTTGTCTAGGATACGGGCTTTAATGCTATATGTCATAGAACAAGTTCATTATTTCGAAATTCACTATATCTAACTTAAAATAACAAGAGGAATATTGTAATAACACATTTAACTAAATTATATTTATGGAAAATTTGTAGCGGATTCAAACACATTTCTTTCTGATAAAATTTATCGGAGTTATTTCAAATTGTGCACCTTTAAAATCTTTAGCATTCCGCATTGTCCCAATATAGAATCCCCACATGATTTTGAAAATGCGAAATTGCGGATAATCTAATTGGACTGTTTGTTTTCTTAAAACTAAAATGTGTAAAAATGTTCTCTTTCAAAGAAAATAAAAAATTCATTTGAATAGTTTCTTAATTTCATATTCAAAAAATAAAAATAGAATGAATGCAAACATTTACCTTTTAGTGATAAAATCTTCATTGTCTCGCCAAGGTATTAATTAATACTTCGAATGCGATCTCTCTCAATTATATCATCCATTGGTTAAGGTCATAGTCAGAAACAAAAATAATTGTCATGTTGCCATTAGTTTCTTAGAAATACTCAATGTTTCATGGGACAACATTTCTCCCTCTTTCTTCGTTTTTCACCGCTTTTTTGTTTATTACAGGAAATCTACTTTTTACCTTTCCGAATATGCAAATATTTAATCAGTTAAAATTAATTGGACATAGGCTGTTTTGCATGAGAGGAAATAGGCATGTTAAAGGGCATGCACTTGCCCATAACATTTACTATTTCGTTTTTAATAATAATGCTCAGCATTTACTTATGCAAAATAACCAATAAGCAATGAAACTAAACTCCAATAATGCTTTTTAGTGTTTAACACTTCTTCCATAGAAGTTCTAATACTTGAGCTGCGATGGCTCAGGGGATAGAGCTTTCGCCTTCCAGTTAAGGGAACCTGGTTCGAATCCCAACGATGGCTGGTCAATACGAATTCAGCATCCAGCTTGCACCGACCACAGTGCTGACGTGACATAACCTCAGTGGTAGACGGATTATGGGTAAGAGCTCCCTTGCCATCAGGCTAACCGTGGGAAGTTCTCGTGGTCTTCCTCTCCATCCCAGCAAAAACATAAGTTCTGGCCATCTTCGAAATTACTGACGGTACTGATTGAAAAGTGAAGGTGCAAATTACTGTCAGCTGGNAACCGTGGGAGGTTCTCGTGGTCTTTTTCTCCATGTAACGCAAATGCGGGTTACTTCCATCAAAAAGTCCTCCACGAAGGCAAATTTCTCCCTATACTTAATGCAGGAGTCCCCTTGTCCTCTGGATTGGGTTCAAAATTACAAGGCTACGTAGTTGAACATTAGTAGTCGTAAACCCAAAAATTGGGGCGGCTGTTCAACGACATTTATAAAATAAATAAAATATAAAAAGAACATATTTCCGGATAAAATTTTAAACATTTCAAAAAGGATTAGGTAAATATTCCTTAGCCTTCTAAAACTTATGAAGCACTTCTAAAACTTTTGAAGCACTTCTAAAACTTTTGAAGTGCTATTTCTCTTAATCTGATCAAGCTATTGTTCTTCCTTTTTTACGGGCGTTTTGTTGTCAAATACTAAAGTTTGTTAAGCAGAAATATATCAAGAAAACGAAAATCGAAAATTTTACATAAAATCCAAAATAGCGAGCCCTCTTAAGCTCGATAATCTGTACGTCAAAAACAAGTGGTAAATTTTAAAAACATTTTTTCTCTTTTCCCCCTGATGTTTCTTTTTCCTGCTGATAGTTTCTCTTATAAAAAAAGATTCCCCGCAGCGCAAAAGAGCATAAGTCGAAATTGTGGGAATATTCTATTGAGAAAGATACTGAAGGTGCATCAATGCAAGAAGGGAGATGCTCTGTGACAGATGTTAACAAATTTGTTACAAAAACGTTTTGCCAACCATAAAGAACGTCTCGTGGCAGGGGAGATGGTATTTTTTTTTTTAAGCATTTACTTTTAAGGTAATTGGGTTCTTGAGTTTTCAGCGAGCTATTTAAAATGTTTCTGATTCCTCTGTATTTTGTATTGAGTTAGTTGCAAAGCTGTTTCCAGAAATTTTTATAATTATGAATTGGTTTGTTGAAGAAAAGAGAGTTGAGAATATTACAGAAAAAAATAAATAGTATTACACAGAGAATAGAGAGAGAAAAAAATAAATAGAGTAACTTTAAAAAGAAAAAAAAAGAATATTGCACTGAGAATAAAGCAATTGAAAACGATAAAATATACACTGAGAATATAACACTAGAAAAGGAAAAATTATTTCACAGACAATATAGCACTTGAAAAAGAAAAAATATTTCATAGAGAATATAGCTCATAAAAAAGAATTACTCAGAGAATATAGCACTTGAAAAGGAAAAATTATTTCACAGACAATATAGCACTTGAAAAAAAAATATTATATGGAGAATATAGAACTTTAAAAAATTAAACAGAGAATATAGCACTTGAAAAAAGAAAATTTATTATACAGAGAATGTACAAAACATTCTCTGTATAATAAATTTTCTTTAAATTTTCCTCTTTAAACTTCACAACATTTGTTTTATCCTTTAGAAATTTAATCTTTGTTAAATTTTGACCACCATACAACCTAAAGTTCAAATAATGTCTGAAAATGTGCTTTTTAATTCGGAACATGTGGCTTAGAAATGTGAAGCTTGGAAAAACTTTATTAACAAAATTTCTATTAATTAGACTTGATTCATTCTTCATAACTTTTAATTAAAGAAACAGAAAAAAAATTCTAAAAATGGAGAGAGAAAAAATAATCTTTTGGAATTTTTTCACACAGTGCAAAGAAATTTTACAGTGTATTTCTTATCATGTCGACGTTGGAACAAAATTCACAAGACACAAACAATAAAATATTTATATATTATAAAATTGCCCAAAAGTTACTTGATTTAAATTTCCTACTTTTTCTAATAATTTTCTTATAATTTAAAATTCGAATCAAGTAGAGTAAACGCAATTATATTTTTATACGGACACACTGTAAAAAATTCCGGATTAAATTACGATACCGGCACTTTTTCCATAAAATCCCTTTCTACCGTAAAATATTATAGTGTAATTTTTACAATAATATTTATTTAATTAGAGTGATTGAATGAGTTTACAGTAATTGTTACTGTAAAAATTACAGTATATCAAATATTTTGTTCCCCAACATGCTCCGGTAAAAATGGATTTTATAATGACCAGCACTCAGGGGGCCGGTATTTTTTACAGGAAATTGATCCGGAATTTTTTTATTAAAAAAATCCGAAAAAAAATTAAAAAATCAAACTATTTTTTTATCGATAAAATTATGCAAAATGATGTCGATTGTTCTGGATGTTTGATCCGAAGAGGGTAATCTCCTAACGTTTTAAACTACGCCGAGGAAGAAAAAAAAAGGTAAGGCAAAATTTCCAGCCTATAGTAAAATGAACCGTGTTTCCAGCNTGAGAATAAAGCAATTGAAAACGATAAATTATACACTGAGAATATAACACTATAAAAAGAAAAATTATTTCACAGAGAATGTGGTACATTAAAAAGAAAAAAAAAAGAATATTGCACTGAGAATAAAGCAATTGAAAACGATAAATTATACACTGAGAATATAACACTATAAAAAGAAAAATTATTTCACAGAGAATGTGGTACATTAAAAAGAAAAAAAAAAGAATATTGCACTGAGAATAAAGCAATTGAAAATGATAAATTATACACTGAGAATATAACACTAGAAAAGGAAAAATTATTTCACAGACAATGTGGTATTTGAAAAAGAAAAAAATATTACATAGAGAATATAGCTCATAAAAAAGAATTACTCAGAGAATATTGCACTTGAAAAAGAAAAATTATTACATAGAGAATATAGAACTTTAAAAAATTAAACAGAGAATATAGCACTTGAAAAAGAAAAATTATTATACAGAGAATGTACAAAACTTGAAATTTTTTTAAATAGAATTTATAGCACTTGAAGAAAAAGGTTATTATTACATAAAGAATATAGCACTTAAGAAAATTATTACTTCGCAGAGATTATATAACTTGAAAAAGAATTAAAACAGCCTTGTATTTATTTGGCGTTGAAAAACTCTAAAAATTTTGTAAATGAATCATTTATTTCTGACTAACAACATTTAATACTACAAACTATAGGATAATTTAAATTTAAAGAGCCTTTCATTATTGATTTGATATCAAAAATATCGATTGTAAACGAGCTATTTCAGACAGCCTGGTAGGTTGTATATTTAAGATATATGATAATAATTAAGATGTATAAGTAAAATAGGTAAAAAAATGGGGAACAAACGAAGAATAAAAAATTTGTTGCTTAACATTTTTTGACACATCTTAGAATTGCATAGTCCTTCGTGGAGGACTTTTCGATGGAACTAACCCGCGTTTGCTTTGCATGGTGAGGAAGACCACGAAAACTTCCCACTGTTAGCCTGATGGCATGGGGAATCTAACCCATGATCACTGAGGATATTTCAAGTCAGCACTGGGGTCGGTGCAAGCCGGATGTGGAATTCGTATTGACCAGCCATTGCACAAATTCGAACCTGATTCACCTCATTGGAAGGCGAACGCTCTGTCCCCTGAGCCATCGCGGTTTAGATCAGGTATTTGAATAAAATTAACAAAAACTTTATTCGTCAGTGTATTTAAGATATTTTATATAAAATATAGTTAGCGACGTATATTAGATTAACGCAATCCTACATATGCATTACCAATTTGCCTATTAGAAATTTTTAAAAAAAGTAATTCATTACCAAGAAAATCATTTTCCTCTTTAAACTTCACAGCATTTGTTTTATCTTTTAGAAATTTAATCTTCGTTAAATTTTGACCACTATACAACCTAAAGTTCAAATAATGTCTGAAAATGTGCTTTTTAATTCGGAACATGTGGCTTAGAAATACGAAGCTTGGAAAAAGTAAACTTATAAATGTGATAAAAACTTTATTAACAAAATTTCTATTAATTAAACTTGATTCATTCTTTATAACTTTTAATTAAAAAAAAAACGAAAAAAATACTCTAAAAACGGAGAGAGAAAAAATAATCTTTCGCAATTTTTTCACACAGTGTGAAAAAATTTTACAGTGTATTTCTTATCATTTCGACGTTGGAACAAAATTCACAAGACACAAACAATAAAATATTTATATATTATAAAATTGCCCAAAAGTTACTTGATTTAAATTTCCTACTTTTTCTAATAATTTTCTTATAATTTAAAATTCGAATCAAGTAGAGTAAACGCAATTATATTTTTATACGGACACACTGTAAAAAATTCCGGATTAAATTACGATACCGGCACTTTTTCCATAAAATCCCTTTCTACCGTAAAATATTATAGTGTAATTTTTACAATAATATTTATTTAATTAGAGTGATTGAATGAGTTTACAGTAATTGTTACTGTAAAAATTACAGTATATCAAATATTTTGTTCCCCAACATGCTCCGGTAAAAATGGATTTTATAATGACCAGCACTCAGGGGGCCGGTATTTTTTACAGGAAATTGATCCGGAATTTTTTTATTAAAAAAATCCGAAAAAAAATTAAAAAATCAAACTATTTTTTTATCGATAAAATTATGCAAAATGATGTCGATTGTTCTGGATGTTTGATCCGAAGAGGGTAATCTCTTAACGTTTTAAACTATGCCAAGAAAAAATAAAGGAATGTCAAAATTTCCAGCATATAGTAAAATGAACCGTATTTCCAGCTCTATGGGAACACGAAAAAGCTCAATAATTTTTACAGAAGCACTTTAGTGATGATTTTTTTAAAATTAACAATAAAATATTACGTGATAAAGTTCGATAAATGTGGCAAAATTTGGTAATTTTATCATGATACTTTGCAGCATGGCATTAAAATCATTTATTTGGTTAAATTTACTTTTCAGCTTTGTTTTTACTAAATGTTTAGTAATAAGAACGATAATTTTGATTCACAGAATTTTTGGTAAACCATTACCATATCACTATACCTTATATTTTGGTTTTATTACCAGAATTATGGTCTTTTTACTAGAAATGTCCTTAACATGCAGTACGGTAATTTCAGCAGAATTTTTTTTCTCTGTGTACTGATTTTTTTTTCTTTTGATAAAGATTATTTACTATCATTTTGAAATTAAATAATTTATCATTCAATCTTAGCAAGAACAGTATTTATTATTCAGTTTTATTTTAACTTTAATTTTATATACTTGAATTAAAATTTTTAAAGAACATTTTTTATGCATAAAAATATTTACATGCTTTTTTAGTTTTTTTAAGTGATAAAAAATAAAAATGGAATCCCCCTTAAAAAGAAAGTTTAATATCGACAATTCAATTTAAACAAACATTTATTAAAAACATCACATGGAAAAGGGAATTTTAAATTTTCTTCTGAACTTAAAAACGTATCATTCACAGTAAATTATTTAGAAGACTCGGATATTTACCTCTTGGAAATGTTTTGAAGAATAAAAACATGCTTTCCATAGAAAAACATGAATCACACGAAACATCATAAAAAAAAAATTAAATGCAATAAAAAACAATTTCAGCGACACGTTTTTACATATGATTAAAATTGCATGAAAATTCCGATGTACCAAAATATCTGCGTCTCGTTCGGATGGGAGGAAATATTCGACAAAGCGGTACGTGTAAATTTTATTGAAAGATGTTTTAGAAAATTGCATTTAAGTATTTCACTTGACATGAAAAACCAAAGAGAAAAAAAAAATCTTTTGGTTGAAAAAGCTTACACTTTAATTTCTTATTCGCAGATCGATTTTGTGAAAAGAAATTTTTCGAGTGATACGTCAATAATGCATCGTCAACTGAAATTTTTTGATAAAAAAAGTAGAAAATAAAAATAAAAAATTCGGAAGGAATTAATGTAAGGAATATTTAGTTCTTCAAATGGAATTTAAAAAAAAGATAATTTGCTGATCTAAAGAAATACATGTATTTAATTAAAACTTTTTCGAGTAGTAAGGAAACTGGGTTGCAGGTAACAATAATATTGATAATATTAATTATAATAATTATAATTGCTTTCAGAGGTGATTATAAAAAATATTTCCTCATTGAAGTGATTAGGTCCTCAGGGGCCCATTCTGATTTGTTGAATTTAAAAATAAAATTAATTTTTTACTCAATTATAATGTTATATTAAAAAATGTGCTCTGTCCCTTGAAATTTTTCCCTGGGGAGAATTCATACCACGAAATTCTTTCCAAGAAATTTTTTATTCTCTTATTAACTCAAAGTTATATTCTTGCAAAGTTCAGTAACATGAGACATTAAGCTTATGATACTATAGATTCGGAAAATTGCTCATAAATGAGAATACGCAAAGTTTTCATTAGAGTTTTTTCTCAATGATTTGACACGAGGGACCTCTCATAAAATTTTGAACCGGAGTTGTTATGTTCGCACTACCTTTCTTGAATTCTCACTATTCTCGAAATTTATTTTTGAATCTTTAAGCGAATATTAATGGACATTATTATCCCATTTATAGAGCTCCATAATTTTAAAAGTAAAAGGAGCGTTAATACAATAATCAATCATTCTTATTTTTAACAGTTACAAATGCAGTAATTGATAATTATACACAGACAATTAGCGATAACAGCTCAATCAGATAACAGCAATAATCGTGAAAGTCAAGCCTAAACATAAGAAATAATAAAGATGCCGTGACTTTCTTAAAGGAAAACTTCCGGTTTTCTACCTCGAAGGGTTGAAGTTTTTTTTATTTATTTTTTTAAAGCACATGATGCAAAATGATTTATAACAATAGCTGGTGATGAAATGATTGTGTAAAATCTGTCAGGAAATTAAGTGTTTAAGTATATAGCTTGCTGTATTAAAGTAGCATTTGTCAGCATTTAATAGCTAATGAAAAAAGTTAAATTCAAATTAATCGGTGCAACTTCTTATTCTTAGTTCAAGGTTAGAACAAGGTTAAGTTTTTCACAGCAAAAGCGATTTAAATGTAATTAATGAGACATAAAACAAGAAAAAAAACTTTAAAAAAAACAACGATAACAAAGAATTAAAACTAATTATATTTGACTTGGAATATCCCAGAGGCAGTGAAAATAGGAATAATGCTTAATCTCACGAAAATGAAATAACTTCAATTTGACATATTTGACGATGAAATTAATTGTATGAAATAGCCCTTATTTTAAAATTTTTATTGTTTTTTTTCTTCAAAAATCTAAAACTATTTATTCTTGTGCAAATTTCCCCGAACAATTAAAAATGAAGGACAAGTAGTCAAAAAATTGCGAGTGTTTTTAATCAAATTTTTTTTTAAAACTTTTTTCTTTACGAGTAAACAGTAACGGAGTCAATACGGAACATAATTATTAACGAAGAAGTATTAAATGTTATCGTCAAATCCATGCCTTTTAATTTGCTCACATTCATGCAAAATGACCAATGGTCAATCGTTACTCATTAAATATTTACATTCATACATATTACAATAAATATTGCATAATATTATTGTAATGTATATACACATTATTGTAATATTATTGTAATATATAACAAATAAATATTACCTTAAATATTTATATTAAAAAATATATTACCGATCAGACTTTTTGATTCCCCGGGCATGTAATGTAATTTTTAAGCTCTTTAAAATTAAAATAACCTCGATTTATGCCCTGTAAAAAGAAAAACGAATGGAAAATATTAGTTTTAAACCAACAACTGGGTTATATGAGCAAAATCATGAAATTTACAGGGCAGGGATAGCCTGGTCGGTAGGGCGCTGGACCCATGTCCGAGAGTTTGTGAGTTCGAACCCCACCGGACGAAGACTGTGCACGTTAAATCTGTAGAGTGACAAATTGTGACTGATGCATGTTAAATATGTGGAGCCGCAAAGTCCTCCATGTTCCCATAGCAAATCAATACCTCTGGGGGTACTGGATTGGAAATCGATCGTTCTCTGATTCAGGTCAAAATTACGATCTGTAATGGATGAATGGGTCCGTCCTATAAACGGGTGTGACGTATGGGTATGGCAGAAGTCGAATTCTTGGCCATAGATGGTGTCACTGGAAAACAAGAACAATCGCACGCCTCTGCATAAAACAGGCATATGAAAGAGAGAGATAAAATTTACAAGTAAAACCGTAGTCTTGACGGTTTTTGCAGTACAGAAACAAGTTTTTTTTCTGTAAAAATTAGGAAGAAAATCCATAACCAGACTAGTTTTTTACAGTGACAAAAAAAGTTTTTTGCTACAAAAATCTGTTGTCTCAACATACTTTAACCACATGGGAATAAGTTTTAAACAGTGAAAGTTTCGTAATAAATCTGTACTTGTAACAGATGTGAACATTATATGCCGGTAGAATTTGAAACGACCGGTCATCGCTGGGATTCGAACCTGGGCTCACTTTATTGAGGAGAGCACGCTCTGTCCTCTGAACCACTGAGGTTCATGTGTTTTATTATGAAAATATTGTCATAGTAGGATTTTTGTCTTAATATTGTAACGGTTTGATAATAAATCGAATCTCAATTCTATTCATACCATGCACAAAACCGTAAAATAAGAGTAAGTATGGAAAATACAAATCGTAAAATGATTGAAGGAAAGGTAAAGTTATATTACGGAACGCAAAACTCCATGGCAAAAGTTTCCAACTGATGGTTTTAATATGTATGTGATCAGAGTAAAAAACAGAGTTATATCGTTTTATCAACAAAACGGCTTTAAACCGTTAAATGTACGGAATAATTCTGGTAAAAAATCTAAAAGCGATTAAATAAAGACGGCTAACATCATCCATACACCTCGCACGGCTGAATTCAATCTTGAGGGGAAAGGCCTCGTATAAAGAGAAAATAAACATTTTCACTTTCGTACTTAAAAATAACAAAATCAAATTCCCATAAAAACGTGCACATTTAATGATACAGCTCTTAAACTCACACACACCACGTTCCATCGCAGTGGGGAAGGTATTATTAGTAAATGTTCCATTTAGTCCATGAAAAGAGCCCGCAGAATATTTTATAAACTTCTACAGACCTCCCACGCCGGTAGACTTACTTTCAATTTAAATGGCGTATTTATAATTCATACATATGTATACCATTCAGCAGTGGTCGGCGTTTAGCTAGTCTAAATGATTAACAAATGTTTAATGAGGCACCCATTGATTTAAAAGCCGTTATCAGACTCGAACATTTAAGAATTCTCTGTCAATTGCTGAACCACTTGGGTGATCAGCGGGTGTTTAATAGGTTCCATGGGTATGTGGAATTCGAAAAATGTGATTCCATGTTCTACTTAATTCAAAGTTTGATTTGTAAGCAAGTGGGAAATAAAACACCCTAATTTTGTACATATACTCAGATAAAAAGTTACATTGTAAGAAATTTTAAATATGATTAAACTATAATATCGTGCAAAATTGTTGCACTTTTTGTATGGGGCTAAGCATAACCATATTATTGTACATCGTGAACTTGATTTGATGGTAAAAATTTATTCAATTTAAACGGATACGTTGTTTAATTTAATAGCAAATTTGCGACGTATAGTATTATAAAGTACCGATATTGTGGTTTGTTGCGATTCGATTTTCTTGTTAAGCAGTATAAGTGTTACCGTGAATGATCGAAATCAAGAGAATGTCGACGTTCACCGGTGAATGTCAACAATCACACAGTCGCTTTGGTGAATGTCCAAAATATTTGTTACATCCGATTTGATATTAATTTATTCGCTTATATTATTATATTTATTCGATATTTTAATATCTGCAGAGGATAGATTAGGAGAAACATCTGTGTTCGGAGTACCGGTTAAATGCATAGTGACTGGGCAGTAACACTTGACCTTAAAAGAACATTGATGTAGGGCTTACCGGACAGTGGCACTAAACTAGATCTAGTATATATTTTAGACATTTACCAAAGCGACTATGTGATAGACACCGAAGAGCAATTACATTACGACCACCCTGCTAATAACATAGGCACCTTTAGCCCTCAAAACTGCTAGCAGCCGCCTTGGCATTGATTCCACAAGGTGCTGATAGGTAGTCTGAGGTATCTGGTACCAAGCGCTCACTAACTGGTCCTGCAATTCCCTCACATTGCAAGGGGGAGCGTGGCAACACGAATTTGGTTTTCCAAATAGGACCACAAATGCTCTATTGTTTTAAGGTCAGGTGAATTTGGGAGCCAAGACATGACTTGAAAGTCACTGAAATGTTCCTCGAACCAATCCATGATGATTCAACCCTTATGACATGGTGCATTATCCTGTTGGTAAACACCATCCCCTGCAGGAAAAACTGTTGCCATGAATGAGTGAACCTGGTTTGCAATTATGTTCAAGTAGCTTACAGACGTCAGGGATTGTTCTATGAGGATTATGGGCCCTAATGTGCCCCATGAAAACATTGTTCCTGGGCGAGAAACCATGAAAACCTGGGCTTGGCCTGGGTTGTCATACTGTAATGGTTCTTCGATGTATATAAAATACACCACTTCAGTCATGTGATAGTCGGGTGATCATAGGTTGTTTAATAGGACTTAAAAAAATGAGCGCTTGATTTTTATGCAAGTGGGACGCAAAACACCCATATTTTGCAAAATTAAAGATATAGTAGAGATTTCGTAATATTGAGCCAAGCCAAACTATATTATTGTACATCTTATCCCTGATTAAACGGTTATAGGGTTCAACCTGAACAAGGACATGGTATTCAGTCCATTTTATTGAGGTTGAACTAAGCATAAATTGGTACTGTATTATGGTTCAAAGTATCTATGTTATTGTTCAACGCTGAAGCATTTTTTTAACAGAGTTAGTTATACATTGGCATGATCAACACATTAATAAAGATCCCTATCGCTTAAGTAAAAACGGACGTTACAATATGAAATCGCTATGTCGTGTAAGCAGAAATAGTAGGCGAGAGTGGGGTCAATTGTAACATTTTTTATTTAACTATTTTTAACTAACAAAAAATCCAATATAAAATTAGTATTAATTGACAGACGAGTAAAGTAGACTATCCTCTACTAGAAAAAAAATAAATACCTTATTTTAAATGTTATTATATTAGTTATTAACAATTTTTGACAGTCACTTGTTACAATTTTGACGTGCACTTGTTACAATTGTCCCCACTTACGGGGTCAATTGTAACAGTTCATAAATTGAACTAAAACATAGTTAATTATACATATTATCATAGTTGTGATATATTTTTTTATTGATCAAAATAGTAGTGATATTTTAGGAGTAAAAATAATAATGAGCAGAGACCTAAAGGGTCAAACTTTTAACTTTAAGGGGTTAAAAATTTTAATTTATGCTGTGAAGGGTGACAAATAAAATAATGCACATGCAACATAATATAAATGATATAGGAAACTATTGGTAAACATAAGATTATTTATTTTCAGCTATTACAATCGTCCCTTTACTTATTGTTACAATCGTCCCCAAGACGCCATTTCAGCCTCATTTGTTAAAAGCAATGCTAGTTAATTAACAAAACTAATTGAAATTTTTTTGAAATGTTAATTAAGGTGTCCACTCACATATTTGGTTAATAATTTTTATTTGTTTAAACGAAATTACTTTGTTGCAATATAATATTCTAATACCAAAAAAAAGTACTTGCGTAGCGTGAAAATATCTTTTCTGATGTAACTCTTTCAAAAGTACACAAAAATGGTTGCCAGCAGGGATGTACTTGTAGATTTATAATGCACCTTATGCGCCACCTAGGAACCAAATCTAGAGCCCGACACTCGATATTTTTGCTCTGTTACAATCGTACCCTGTTACAATTGACCCCACTCTAACTTACAAATATTTACTCATAATTAATGATTGACTAATTATAAAACCACACTGCACTTTAAAAATAATTAATTAGAATAATGAATTAGATAAGACAATTAACAATAATGTATGTTGTAGGCAATGATTTTCGTTAAATAGCATACACTCAGAATTCGAAAATTTAACATTTGTCTTGAAGAGATATTATCGGAAACAAGAAAAAAATATCTAGGTAAAAATTGTTTGCTATATTGGAAGGAACCTCTTAGTTCGAGCGTTTTGATGATCATTTAATTAATGCTACGTCCATAAAATATCAAACGAGACTTCGTTCAATGCATTGTTCGCTAAAATAAAAAGGTG
The DNA here is from genome assembly GCF_043381705.1 of Parasteatoda tepidariorum. Taxonomy (NCBI): domain Eukaryota; kingdom Metazoa; phylum Arthropoda; class Arachnida; order Araneae; family Theridiidae; genus Parasteatoda; species Parasteatoda tepidariorum. The sequence goes on from NC_092211.1 coordinate 18,286,603, forward strand.
GATGTGATGTTTTTTTTCTTCTTTTTTTTTAAAGAGCGTAGACTATATTTTCAGCAATGAAGATAAATGTGCAGATTCCGTATAAATTTACTTCCATAAACTTATAATTTATAAATAAAGTTTTAAGAATCAGAGAATATTTTTAAATGAACTAAATTTTAAAACAAATAAAAAAATATGTCTCTTTATACAAATCATCCAAACAAAGAATGTTGAACTAAGAGCAGATTCGGTAATCTTAAATTCGCTACATGGAAATGCAGTTTAAGAATATCTTAATCAAAAAACTTATGTAATGAAGCTCATTATTAATAAGCTCGTTGAAAGCAATAGCCAAGAATGCAGTTTTCTTTTTACAAAAAATTGTTTTAAATATCTTAAAAATAACGTAATTAAGTGTGGATTCAGTAATTTAAAATTCGCATTAACTGAAACAATGGATTAATTAAAGTTTGCGCCATTTCCTTGGATCTAACAAGCGAATATACCATTTGAAATCAAGCTTTTCCATTATTTCATGAAAAACTGATTTACTATTAAAAGTATAATAGTAAAAATACCGAAGAAACCTCTTTTTTTTAATTAGTTTTTACGTTTTCGGTATTTATTTACTCATACATCTTAATCAAAAAGCTCATGTGCCCATTTGTAATGAAATTCTTTGTTTTTTTGTTGTTTTTTATGAAAAAATCAATAATCGAATTTTGTGTTTTTACATATTTTTTAACTTATTTAAAATATGATACAAAAATAACGGTGTCATCAGCTGAAGGCCAAATTTAGTTATTCAATAATCGTATTGTAAAGTAATCGTAATATAATCGTAGCCCATGTAGCCAATTTCAACAAAATTCATTCGAGTTCTTTAACAGCAATAACCGGTTTAAGATTAAGCTTCCTTTTTTCCCAATTATTTTAAAACAATATCATCAGAAAGACAAGAGATAATTAAAAACTCAATTTATGAAGACTTATTATAAATATATTTTAACTAGAAAACTTATATGGATATTCGTAATAAAATTCTTTTATCATTCTTTAAAAGCAATAAACTCGAATATATAGTTTGAAAATAAAATTTCGCTGAAAATAACAATATTAGAAGATTAATGAGAGATTTCAGTCACTCAAAAGTCACATTACGGTACAACTGAAACAATGGATTAATCTAAGTTTGTGTCATTTCCTTGAATTTAACAAACGAATATGTCATTTAGAATCAAGCATAATTAAAAACTCAATTTATGAAGACTTATTATAAAAATATTTTAACTTGAAAACTTATATGGATATTCGTAATAAAATTCTTTTATCTTTCTTTAAAAGCAATAAACTCAAATATATAGTTTGAAAATAAAATTTCGCTGAAAATAACAATATTAGAAGATTAATGAGGGACTCGGTCACTCAAAAGGCGCATTACGGTACAACTGAAACAATGGATTAATCTAAGCTTGTGTCATTTCCTTGAATTTAACAAACGAATATGTCATTTAGAATCAAGCATAATTAAAAACTCAATTTATGAAGACTTATTATAAATATATTTTAACTAGAAAACTTATATGGATATTCGTAATAAAATTCTTTTATCATTCTTTAAAAGCAATAAACTCGAATATATAGTTTGAAAATAAAATTTCGCTGAAAATAACAATATTAGAAGATTAATGACGGATTCAGTCACTCAAAAGTCGCATTACGGTACAACTGAAACAATGGATTAATCTAAGTTTGTGTCATTTCCTTGAATCTAACAAGCGAATATGTCATTTGGAATCAAGCGTTTTCATGCTGTGTGAAAAGATGATTAAAGATGAAATACCGAAGAAAACCGCTTTTTTCTTTTCTTGACTCTATTTTTACGTTTTGTTTATTTTATTAGGCGTATCATGTACAGAATCATAGCAATTGCTCTATCATTTTGGAGAAGAGAAAATTTACTGCTTGAAGATTTTCTCACATGGTGACATGGTTCTTTTTTCTACTCCTGTGAGTTCCTTCTGGAACTAATAGAACTCCTTTTCTTCTGGTTGAGTTGGCAGAGAAAATGTTGCATTTTTTTTCTTCTCTATTCGCCAATCCCTAGTGGAAAAACCTGAGCTTTGTATTCACACGACTTGAGAGAGTTTAAATGTGTTAAAAAAAAACATAGATTTCTCAAAACTGGAGGAGAAAAGAAAAAAAAGCCTGGAATTTAATATAGGTACTCAAACGATTTTTTTTTCTTCCTTTTCTACATCCTTTGTAAATATATTATAGTGATGCTTCGTTGATAAAATTATAGAAGGCAGCAATTTTCAAAAACACTCGTATAAGAGGTGTAATTCAGATCATTTATTATTAGGGTATAAGTAGAGAAAAAGTGTGGGAAGGATGCGAAAGTGGAATGTTTATACTTTCGTTCGATATGTTCTATAGACTGGTAATAAGTCTTGCGAGTGACTGATTGTAAAGAAGAAGCTAGAGTTATAATCAACTTATACTGTAAAAAAATGATAAATAAATAAATAAGGCTTGTTTTGATGATGGCTTGTTTCATTTTTTTATTAGGATTATTTACTTAGTTATATCATTCTTGATTCTGATATAAAACTGATATATAAATTTGATTATGATATAAGGCTGATATTGATTGCAAAGAAGGAGAATAAGTTATAATCAGCTTATAGTGTGGGAAATAATAACTAAATAAATAAGGATTGTTTTGATCATGGCTTGTTTCATTTTTTTTATTTGGATTATTTACTTAGTTATATCATTCCTGATTCTAATATAAAACTGATATATAAATTCGATTATGATATAAAGTTGATATTGATTATAACGAAGGAGCTAAAGTTATAATCAGCTTATAGTGCAAGAAATAATAAATAAATAAATAAGACTTGTTTTGATTATGGCTTGTTTCATTTTTTTACTAGGATTATTTACTTAGTTATATCATTCTTGATTCTGATATAAAACTGATATATAAACTCGATTATGATATAAAGCTGATGTTGATTGTAAAGAAGGAGAGTTATAATCAGCTCATAGTGTAAGAAATAATAAATAAATAAATAAGGCTTGTTTTGATTATGGCTTGTTTCATTTTTTTTCTTCAAATTAAGACTGTTTATTTAGTTATATCATTCTTTATTATAATATAAATTGTAAGTGTTATGTAATAGCAATCTGGATAAAAAATAAAATAAAACTTGTTTTGACTATAAAAAAACGTAAGATAATAGCGATGCTATTATTTTGCTATAATACCATCGTTATCATTAAAACAATGCTATTATTTTTTCTTCGATGTTTTATTTTATACCAGATACGAAACTGGCGATTTTCTTATGAGAGACTAATATGAATAAGATGGTTACTATAACTATCTTCCATCAAAGTTGTAGTCCTTGAAAACATCAAGACTGACCACCACCACACATTAGGAATTGACCAAACTTTGCGTTAGATAAATATAAGCATAAACAACAGGGATTTTTTATTGATGATCCAAACAAAATAAAATCCATCGATTTTAGTGACTCTCTAATTCAATATACCACTCCATCAAAGACTATCTAACTTCACAATGGTCCACATGTTTTGTTTTATAACCGTCGTTAAACAGCCGACCCAATATTGGGTTTACGACTACTAATGTTCAACTCCGTGACCTTGTAATTTTGAACCCAATCCAGAAGACAAGGGAATTCCTGGATCAACTATTCGGAGAAATTCGCCTTCGTGGAGGACTTTTTGATGGAGCTAACTCGCATTTGCGTTACATGGAAAGGAAGACCACTAGAACCTCCCACGGATAACCTGACGGCAAGGGGACCCTAACTCATGATCCGTCTACCACTAAGGATATTTCACGTCAGCACTGTGTTCGGTGCAAGCCTGATGCGGAATTCGCATCGACCAGCCTTTGCTGGGATTCGAACCCTGCTCGCCTCATTGGAAGGCGAACGCTCTATCTCCTGAGCCATCACAGCTCTATGGTCCACTAGTTATCATAAATTAAGGAAAAATATTAAGAATGAGTGAAACTTAAAAAGTTACGCATAGACGTTAATGAAACTGGCACACAGTGCACATAATAATGTATAAAATAACAAAAAAAATATTAATCAGACATTTATGGTGTTACGGAAATTAGCATTTTTATGAAATGAATATGTGTCAGTTTGGAATAGAATAAGTGGAAACAGTAAGGAGTATGCTCTCCTCTAGCAGGAGCGTAGCACATGCAGCGATGTATGACAAATTCAATTATGCGATTCACCAACTCCTTTAGAAATAAGAGCCATCATTCTTGCAAAGTTGCAAACGTGGCAATGGTCTAAGGAGTAGGAATGAGAGTAGTTACACGCGTTCTTAAAGCATCCCAAAGATGATCGATAGGTTTCAAGTCCGGTGATCAAGCTGGCCACTCCATGCTAATTGTTAGCTGCTGAAGATGATCATCTGCGATGCGATTGTATACCATGACGAGAGAGGCATGCATGCAGAATGCTCTTTTCGTAACGAAATATGAAATCGAATTTTAAGTCATAACGGAAATCGAATTCCACTAGGGTGCGTACCCTAGAAGTGACAGCTAGTCAACTTTTCATTTTGTGACCCAACTAAGTTAACTGTTAACCGAGTTTAAAGGTAAAATATAAATATTTGCCTCATATTTGTCCTGAGCGTAAAAAAATATCGGTTCTGAATCGTGAGAAGGTTTACCTCTTTTCAAGCTTTGGAGATTTCTTCAATACGAGGCAAATGTTTGCATTGAGAACGAAACAGTTCAGAGGATCCAATCCGTTCTAGCTCTGCTGAATGTTTCCTGCGAATGGGAGCCAAGTGGTGATGCCTTTACTTTCGGTTTTGATATTTTGCTTTCAACCATCACACAAAAAACAATCATTGATAAATTCAAAGGACCAAAGATTTAGCAATTAACCGGAAGGTTTCAAAATTAGTTAATAAGTTTGCCATCAGACGATGCTACTGACTGTAAAAACTATAAAGCAATGTCCCCCCCCCCCTGCATATCAGACCATCCTCAATGAAATCTTTGCTAAAACTTTTATTAGTTGTTCTAAATACTGATTATTTTGAAAACATTATTCTGCATTGCCATCTATTGACGAACTGTGTTACTAATTTTAAAATAGGGTTAGAAAGAAAAATATGTGGAATACTACACAGAAAGCAGAAAATCATTTATTTTTATCTTATCACATAAAATTATAATTATTATTTTTTATTAAAATAGGAATTAAGGTTTTCATTTGCAGAAATTTTTATTTTCTTTTAATATGCTAAAAAACTAAATCATATTACTTTATATATTTGTAATTGTGACTAGATTTAAAAAGATAATGAGCGAGAAAGTTCTGAAACAAGGGCGATGTTGACGTCATTTTTACACTCTTATAACCTTTATAAAATATTTTTTAATACTAAACATTGCAATTGCTACGCATACATATTTTTAAAATTCTCATCAAAAGTGAAAAAGTAAATTATTATCGTAGTTTGAAGGTTAGAAATGAATATTCAATAAAAAAAATAATAATTTAATTAAGAACTAAATCTCATACTCAAGCTGAAGTAATCGGATTGTTTTTCAATAAGATTATTATTATTAATAATTATTATTAATTACTATTATCATTGTTATTATTTTTAATTATTATTGCTATTATTAGAAATGAGTTTGTTCAATGGGCTACACTTTACAATATTTTTACAATGATGCGCAATAATTTATTTCATGGAAAAAAATTTCCATTAAAAATTCTAAATTAGTAACTTTAATTTTGAGCTTGATTTGGAGAAAAAAAACACTAATAAGAGCAATGGTTAAATAACACTTTGCAAAGGCTCTACGTTAAGATGTAATAAAAAATAATTTAAAAATTAGCATTTTACTTTAAACAATTATTTCAATAAGCAAATATTGATGTTACTTGAAAAAAAAACTCATTACTACTTGTACTTAATTTATATTTTTATAGTTATGATTTTTATATTGATTAACCCTATTTCATTTGTTAAATACGTTTAATTTTGCACTTATTTAAAACAATTCATACGCAAGAAATATTTTTCAAATTGAATTACACGAATAATTTTTAAATAACATTTATTTCTAAACTAAATAACAAAATAATATAAAGATACAAAGAACTATTATTTTAAAAAACAGATTCATTTTATATCAATATGATTCAGAAACTGATAAAGACATATTATGTTTTTTTCTGTAACTTTTCCTCCAAATTGAAACATTATCCATAAAACGGTTTCCTTAAAAAATTATACCACGTTCTACTAAATGAATAAAATACTGAATAAATCTCGTGATCAACGACTTAAGATAGTACAATTAGCGAACAATTTGATAGATGGCCTATCTGATTTAAAACAAAATTATGTTTTTGTTAAACATTTAAAGTCTATCAGACATTAAAATAGATCAGTCAACCATAAAACAAGCAACGACCTTGAAATTGACCTTGATATTATAAAGGAAAATAGATGTCAAAAAAGATGTAATTCCTTTTATCACGATATTTAATGGTTAATTTTTATTTTATCTAAACCGTTTAAGCGAGCTGCTTTATCACAATAGCAATTACTACTTATATAAGTAATATTGAAGGGAAAGTTATTATCATGATTTGATATAACACTCAATGTGTTATTATTTTTATCAGCGATGTGTATGGATTTGAATTTTATCTATAGATATTAAATGGCAGTTTAATATTTCCTTTACTTGTTTGAGGAATCGAAATCAAATTGTTATATTTGTCTTTGGCATCATTTACGAGAAGGAAAAATCGTTGAAGATAATTGGTTTTTACAAACAAATTTTAGAATCATTAAATGAACATTTCAGGCATTTTTCCGTCTAATTCCAAATGGAAGATAAATAGTAATGTGATTACGGTATTTGTTTAAAATTACACATTTTTCAGTGAAAATAAAAATGGGATTTATTATTGTAAATGATGATTTATAATTATCCTATGAATGGCCTGTTTTAAAAACTGCATTCTTATTTATAAATTAAAACACAAAGATGATATAGAAAATACATTTTCTAACTACAAATCAATTTACAATAACTCTTAATAAATTAGATTATAATAATTTATCTATTATATAATTACTATAAAATTGTAATTCTTTAGCAAACAATTTTCAATTATTTAAAGAGAGGAAAGTTGTTTTAATGAAATCGTAAACTATTTTTTAATGATAAATATAACAATTTTCTTTCTAATGCTTGATTATGCAAAAAGTGACATTTTTCTTTACCAAAGTCACAATTTTTGACGGCCCCATCAAAACATTTTGATGGTTTATGTTGGTTTTAGTCAAATTAATGCAAAAAGTGAAATTTTTCTTTACCGAAATCAAAATTTTTGATGGTTCCATCTAAACATTTTGATGGTTTATGTTGGTTTCAGTCAAATTAATGCAAAAAGTGACATTTTCCTTTACCCAAATCAAACTTTTTGATGGTCCCATCGAAACATTTTGATGGTTTATGTTGGTTTCAGAAAAATTAATGATGATCCAATATCATTTGATAGTTACCATCATCCAACATTTGCCAGTTTTTGATATTCTAATAAACTTCCATCATTCCATGATGAGAAATGCTACTTTAATACTATGATGATTAACCATCAAGAGAAGTTTGATTCTCATGAACCAACAATCCATGATGATCCGTGATGGTCCATGATTGTTATCCATGATTGATTCTGAAATATATTTCCTTGGGAATTATTAATGGTTCAGTAGGAATATACCATCAAAACAATTTGATTTTTCTTAATATTTACTCATCAAAAATCAGTTCAAATTCCTACATTGGGGTGAAGGTGGTTTGATTTCTTAGAAAACATTTGATTTCTAGGAAACTATGATGGAAATTTCTGATGGTTCTACATGAACAAAGCATCAAAACAAATTGCTATTCTTATGTTGGACCATCATAAATCCGTCCGAATTCCTACATTGAAGTGATGGTTACTTATATTGGCTACCATCAAAAATTGAATGGTTCATAATAGAATTATTGATGGCTTTCATCAAGATTATGTTGGTCCATCAACGGAAAACCATCAAATATTTTGACTTTGGCAAAGTTGGGTAAACTGGCAACATTCTCGTCTAAGTGAGTGCAGTGCCTCGCTACGATAGAAAACTGAACTACTAGTTAACTTAGAGTATATTACTTTTATTTATTATTTTTAATTGTACAGTCCGCAAAAAAAAAACGAATCACCCTGAATAACTTTCGTTCTAATGATCGGATTTTCACGAACTAAGTGTCAATCTTAATGGTTCCTGGGGGTGGCTTCAAATATGTTAATTAATTAGTGCTAACTATTAATTAAGTTACGAAATCAGACACAAAAACGTACTTTCTCTGAATAAACATATATTTTTTTTTACATATTTGGAATCTAGACACTTGAATTAGACAAAATTTTAAAGTAGACAAAATTTTAAAAAAATTGAGTGATAAATAATTGGGCAGCAATAAAGGTTTATATATTTGGCGATAGTCCAGAAAACCGCCAAAAAAAGTCGCCTGTGCAAATTAATATTTTAAGATAACCCATTGACTAATTCAAAAGAGGAATGCTTCATTTTACTAGGTTGCTAGGCAACCACGCTCTGACTGTAAAAAAAATTGAAATAATGTTTGTGATTGCTGGGAGAGGATTAATTAATTGTTAACAGTAAATGTCTCGAAGTTTCTAGGCAATAGACAATTTTTAAGCTGATTCCTGTCCAAAAAGCAAAAAAAAAAAAATTATTTTAATCCCCTTTGAAAATAAAATTTGTATCGATTTATAAATTATTTATGATTTTCTAAGTTTTTAGAATTTAAATACATGAACTTTTTATCTGATATTATATAGATTATGCTGTTTTTGCTATATTTATTCGAGGATTTCATACTAAAATTAAATTAACATAACTTATTATAGCTNTAACAATTTTATATCAATATTTTACTAAAAACATGATTATTAAACTGAATTCCTATCGCTGCACAAAGTAGCCCCATTTGGGGGCTACTTTGTGCAAGGTATGTTTTGACTTATTACTCGTAAATATTACATACAAATAATGCCAATATTTATCAAATTCACTCGTCTGAGTCCAGTTATGAATATAATATCGATAAATTTTACTAAAGTTTGAATTAACATAGTTTTTTTACATGTCAAAGTTCAAAAACTGCGAAATCCTGCACAAAGTAACCCCACATGACGGTACATAATTATTATAAAATTGCATTTCTTTAGCAAACAATTTTCAATTATTTAAAGAGAGGAAAGTTGTTTTAACAAAGTCATGAACTATTTTTTAATGATAAATACATATAATTTTCTTTCTAGTGCTTAATTAAGCAAAAGGTGAAATTTTTTCTTTAACCAAGTTAAAATTCTTGATGGTTCCATCAAAATATTTTGATGGTTTATGTTGGTTTTAGTGCGATTCATGATGGTCCAACATCATTTGAAGGTCATAATCATCCAGAATTTTACATTTTGCGTTCATGGTTTTTGATATGCTAATAAACTTTCATCATTCAATGTTGGAAAATGCTACTTTAATACAATAATGGTTAATCATCAAGAGAAGTTTGATTCTCATGAACCAACAATTCATGATGATCCGTGATGGTTTATGATGGTTAGAACAATACATTTCCATGATATTTTATGGGTAACATTGCTGGTTCAGCCGAAATATACCATCAAAACAATTTGTATTTTTTTTTTTATGTTGGCCAATCAGTCTGAATTCCTACATTGGGGTGATGGTAGTTCATGATCGTTCTAACATTTGATTTTTAAGAAACTATGATAGAAATTTCTGATCAACTTGAACAAACCATCAAAACAAGTTCCTATTCTTATGTTGGACCACCATAAATCAGTCCAAATTCCTACATTGGAGTGATGGTTACTTATATTGGCTACCATCAAAAATATAATGGTTCATAATAGAATTATTGATGGCTATCATCAAGGTTATATGTTGGTCCATCAATGGAAAACCATAAAAAATTTTGACTTTGGTAAAGTTGGGCAAATTGGCAACATTCTCGTCTAAGTAAGTTCAGTCCCTCGTTGCGATGGATAACTGAACTACTAGTTAACTTAGGGTACATTATTTTTATTTATTAATTTTTATTTATTAATTTTTATTTATTAATTTTAATTGTATTTCTGAAGTTTGCTGAAATTGTTTGGGTTATTTCTTTTATTTTAGTAAATTAAGACAAAAATACATTTTGTAACGTAAATTGCACTTAACTGGAATATTTTATATTTCACAATTTTTCTTGTTAAATTTATTTTTATAATAAGAAATGGGATGCATATTTCTGTAGGGTGATATGTACCATTATAACTTTAAAACTAATAGAAGAATGAATGCTAAAATGCGTTAAATATTGCATTTGTGCTTTTTGATAAATTATTGCCGATTTTTTATTTTCTTTGTTTGTCGAATTTATTAAATGACAGAATGAAACGAACAGAGTAAATAAAAAAATATGAGAAAATCTCCTTACGAACTGTAGAATTATTATTTAAGGTAAAAGATTTGGAATTAATTAGAAAAATTTATGTTTGTGTGTGAATTCCCTGCATGAAAAAAAATCTTCAACAATAATGACTTCGCACAATTCTATATTTACTCAATAATTTTAATTGAAATGAAGATAATAAAAAAAAACCTAACTTTAAAACTATAAATCATAGTTGATTTTTTTAATCGTTCACGCTATAAATATAATTGTATGGAAATTAATAAAAAATATGACAGATTCGCAAAATTATAACCGCAGAGTATAAATTGTTCAACTCTCCTTATCAACCAACTAACCTTTTTATATTGTGACGTCACAACAACGCATTTTCTAAAGTTTCTTTTTTTTTTATCTTGTCCCATTAAAAAACCTTATAAAAATATTTATTAAAAACTCCTAGTTGATGTAATAAATTAAAGAGTAAACATTCTACACTTTCATTACTANGTCACCCCCAGGAACCATTAAGATTGACACTTAGTTCGTGAAAATCCGATCATTAGAACGAAAGTTATTCAGGGTGATTCGTTTTTTTTTTTGCGGACTGTACTTATGAAGTTCACTGAAATTGTTTGTTTATTTGTTGTTGTTTTTTTTTTAGTCAATTAAGACAAAATACATTTTGTAATGTAAATTGCACTTAATTGAAATATTTTATATTTCACCATTTTTCTTGATAAATTTATTTCTATGTTAAGAAATAAAATGCATATTTGTGTAGGGTGATATGCACCATTATTACTTTATAACTAATAGAAGAATGACTGCTAAAATGCGTTAAATATTGCATTTGCGCTTTTTGATAAATTAATGCCGATTTTTTATTTTCTTTCTTTGTTGAATTTATAACATGACAGAATGAAATGAACGGGGTAAATAAAAAAAATACGAGAAACTCTCTTTACGAACTGTAGAAGTAAGATTTAAGATAAAAGATTTGGAACTAATTGGAAAATTTTATGTTTCTAATGCAAATTCCCTGCATGATGAAAAAAAATCTTAAACAATAATGACTTCGCACAATTCTATCTTTATTCAATAATTTTATTTGAAATGAAGATAATAAAAAAAAACTAACTTTAAAACTATAAATCATAGTTAATTATTTTAATCGTTCACGCTATAAATATAATTGTACAGAAATTAATTAAAAATATGACAGATTCACAAAACTATAAACGCAGAGCATAAATTGTTCAACTCTTCTGTATCAACCAACTAGCCTTTTTATACTGTGACGTCACAACAACTCATTTTCTAAAGTTTCTTTTTTTTTTCTAGTCCCATTAAAAACCCTTATAAAAATATTTATTAAAAAACTCCTAGTTGATGTAATAAACTGAAGAGTAAACACTCTACACTTTCATTACTACTGTCATATTTTTATTTACTAATATATATTTAATATAATAATAATATACTGATATATATGTATTAAATATTCAATTTAAAAAAAAATATTTTAGTTGATATTGTAAATTAAAGAGCAGACACCCTACGAATTAATTACTACTGTCCCGTTTTTATTTACTCGAGTAAATAAAAAATTAAACACAGAAAATAAAGTACAGAAATAAAAAAAAGCGGATCTCGTTTAATTTTTTCTTTTAATTCTCCATTTTGATAAATTTTATTATAAACATAAAAAACGAAAATCTATATGGAAAATTTATCAGAAAAAATGTATGAACAAATTGTGAACAACTCATAAGCAAACATATTTTTCCATCACTTTAAAAAGATAAATGCTGAATTTTAAGCATATAAATATGCATCATATTTTAACAGAAAAAATTTAAAATCTGGTAAAAATATATAAATTAAATCGTAATTTACTATAGGTGATTAGAAAAAAAATATTTTGTTTTCATTAACAATCGACATCTCTAAAGAATAAAAAAAAAATCTTAAAAGTGTCCACCTACATTTTGAAATCTAATTCGAGTATTCTTTGAAACAAAGAAAACAGTGAATTGAATATTTAGAAGATTTTTTTCCAACTGGATGAATAAAAATATGAAAATGATTTACAAGCGACGACGTCCACAGTTAAACACAGATAAATAATTGGTTATAACAGTTTCGGAAAATTCACAAAGCTGGCGACCATGGTGGCGATATAAATCAATCAAGCCCGTCTCTCACATTGCAGCTCAAAATGAATGATTCAACAAAAGGGCAATTGGCAACAGAAGAACAGTACCTGAAATAGTGTATACATTAAAAAAAATCATACACATCTATTCGCCATTGTCTAAGCATAGACAATTTATCTACTCTTAAATGATTACCAAAATGTTCGTATCAAAGTACCTTTCCACATTGTTCTATGGCATCATTTTGTATCAAGAATAATTTCGCCAGGATTTGACCGCCAAGGCGCCATAAAATATTCTGTCGGCTCGTTTTCTCAGTGTTGTCCGTTGCCTTAACACAATAGTTACTTTTTTGATGGAAGATGTCCTTTAAATCTTTTTTCCCTGAAAAAGATATTATTAACCGTTTGTTTTGAGATTTGACGAAAAATTTTCATTTTACGGAAAAATGATCACGACGCTCGCACAAATGGAATCACGAAGTCTCAATCATATTCCTATAATGTGATTTATAGTAAATGCGTATCCGATGACACCGATCATGTGACGCAAGATGACAAGCGAGTACGTGACGGTAAAGCGTGACATACGTAGATATAAGGAAAAGAATAAGTACTCGTTGACCGAACTGTAGATTGATGAAATTTGCATAATTATTGACGCTATTTATTTACTAAACAAGAGTGTCAAATAATACGAATTTTCCACCATTGCTATAAATTTCAATTCCTAATTCGGAAATTTTTTTTTTATCAGTCTTTGTTTTTTGGTACAATTCAATTTTTAATGATACCTCTCAAAATTTCGGAGGCTAGTAGCCCTTTTTTTTATCTTTTTCCTGATAAAGAGAAACACGGCAATTAAGTTCGAAATATTATTTTAGAACAGGGGTTTCCAACTTACATGAGGCCGGGGTCCACAATTAAAAACATAAATCAGATGGCGGGTCGCAACGTTATCAAAATTTTATGTAGGACTCTTTCATGTTTGAAGGAAGGTTAAATATTCGGGCAAGGGATTTATTCGGAATTTTTACCAAGTTGCACAAAACAAAAGTATTGAATTACAAATTAAAATAAGAAGTAGATTTTTAAAAATATTTAATTGCATATTAAAAATTCGGGCAACAATAACTTTAATGTGCACCTATGTATTGAACAATTAATCTGCAACAGATATCTAATTGTTAAGATATAAAACTTTAAAAAGGTTGGTATTAAAACTTACATAGTAGCACACAAAATGTTCAATGACAAAATTGAGGTTTGTCTGCTGCAACCATCGGAGAATAGACATTTACAATTAAAATTTACAAATTTACATTTTAGGTGTCTGCTTTTTTCTCCGAACGCTGAAGAAAAGAATGTAAGAAACATTTTAATAAAAAAAAAAGGTTTTTGAAAACTTAATAAAAAAAATGCCTTTATAACAATGTTAAAAGTAATTTCTTTTATAGGCTTATTATACGATGTTCATTATAGGTTACAGTTTTTTTTTTCTTTCGAAAATCCTCATGCGTGAAAAATGACATAATGGAACGTTTTATTCGGACAATTTCTATCTTAACTTACCGTGAATATAAGACTTTAGAAAAAAATACAATTTTTTTTTCCTAAATTGAAAGGACAGAGCATTATAAAGTCGTTAAGTAAGGTAAATTCGTATGAAATAAAATGTTAAAGATGTTTTCGCAAATGGGAGATTTAAGTATAATGTAATGTAACTTAAAGTATGCACAAAAAGTTGCACAAAAAATGCCATTATTATCTATAGAAGCAAATACATTAAGTTTGGAAAATCAATACCTATAAAAAAATATCTTTCATTTTTTTTCTGAAATCGGTTTTAAATGAAATGTCAAAGAAAAAAAATAAATAACACTCAATCGAGTTTTCAATGTCCATTACATCAGAGAAGAATTTAGTTTTGTTGCATTTTCTTATGTAACCAAGCATGTCGTTGTAAAATACCATTGCTAAAAACTAATTTAAATATAAGTAATCATAGAAGTTATCAGCTACTTCTAAAAATAACAGAACGAAAGCAGTTATTAATTAAAGTAAAATTTATTAAATTATAGTTAAAAGGTTTTGATGATATATTATAAAATTATATTTCCTTCTTTTGCAAATTAAAAAAAGAGTTAAAAGTATTGAGCTATATTTCTCAAGTCAAAATTTTTGATGATTCCATCAAAAAATTTCCATGGTTTATGTTGATTTCGTGTAGTTTCAGATGGTTCAAAGTCAAATTTAATGAACACTACCATCCAACAATTTCCAACATGTATTTATGATTTTCAACAATGTTGTTTCAATGTTTGATTGCTTATTTTTTTTAACACTGCTGCTTTACTGTTAAAAGTAACAATATTGTTTTATTGATATGATGGTTAACCATCATGATATGTTTAATTTTCTTTCACCAGTAAAATCTCATGAATTGTTTCGCTGCTATTATGATCAACCATAAATCTGTGTTTGATGCTGTTGGATCAACAATAAACCATTACTTCATATATAAAAAGTTATTTAATTGCTATAACTGGAAAGATAATTTTGGCATTATTGTTGCAATAATATCTATCAATTAATAATGAGACATGTTGTTTAAATGCTTGATGGTTAACCATTAAATAAAGCTTGATATTGCTAGTCGACAGACAATCTTCATTTCATGCTGAAAGATATTACTTTGCTAATAGGATGGTAATTCTCTCAGCCATTTAAGAAAAATAAATAATTTTCGACATTATGGTCATTTTACTGATTATCTCACCTCTCTTTTGTTTACTTCCCCTGAAGTAAGGACCTACAGTGCTACCCTTTAAAAGTCATAAGCTAACCATAAAAGGGTGAAAATAGTTTCCAAATAGAAAAGATTGAAGAGAGAAAAAAAACGAATTGAATTACATTCTTAATCATACTGTATGTAAAAACGTTTTCAATTTTCCAGAATTCCCTAATTTGCCGCAAAATTCAACTTTAAGAAATCCATTGTCGTAACGAAATTTTTTTCATTTTTTTACAAAATTTCAGTTTTATGTACAAAGGCTTTTTTTAAAGTCAATTTTTTGAACGAATACTTAGTACTATGATGAAGTTAACGAAAAGTTAGAGGGATAGATTAAAAAACAAAAAGTTGCGCTCGAAATTTGAAAAAATTTATAAAATTATATTATAAAGATTTTAGTACAACTTATAAGCTGTAATTGCTTTTAGTCGTAGAGGTGTCAGCCACATGAAAATTTAGATAATTTTATTTAGTTAACTATTTTTTTAAAAACTTTTTAATGCTTTTATCTGAAGTATAAAATGGCAATTGTTATCAGGGCCTGAATACCACTCAAATCCATGTTTATGTCTTTTAATAACTATTATCGTAAATTGCATTCAAATAGACTCAAAAGTAGTTGTTTTATTACAATTTACCGAGTTTTTCAAGTTAGTCACCAAAATTTTATATTACGATAAAAAAAGTCTTTTTTTTTACCATAGTCGAATGCAATGTTTTCAACAATAATTACTATTTAGCGTCGTGGTGGCTCTGGGGATAGAGCAATCACCTCCCAATAAGGTAATCATGGTTTGAATCCCAGCAATCGAAATTCGATACGAATTCCGCACTCGGCTCGCACCGACCACATCGCTGACGTAAAACATCGCAGTAGTAGACAGACATCATAAACTAGAGTCCCTTTGCCGTTGGGGTAACCGCGAGATGTTTTCGTGATTTTCCTTCCTATGTAAAGTGAATGCGGGTTAGTTCCATCAAAAAAGTCCTACGAAAGCAAATTTCTCCCAGTACTAATTGATCATGGAGTTCTCTGGTCTTCTGGATAGGATTCAAAATTACAAGTCTACGTAGTTGAACATTAGTAATCATAAACTCAAAAATTGGGACAGCTGTTCAAAGAATGTTATAAAATAAAGGATAAAATAAATACTATTAAACATAAAATTAACACACAAATCTATATATATATTTCTCTCACACGGCGACGAAAAAAAGCCTCATTACAACTCTCCGAATGGCAACGCTAGAAAATCGACCAATGATTGCCGCTAAAAATGTCACATGCCAAATCTAGCTGAAGTGGCTCAACGTATAGCGCTTTTAAAAACGGAAACTGAAATAACCTTAAGCTAGGCAGAATTGAGTAGTCCTTGTCGATAGATCTCTATTTTAGTATTTTGTTGAAAGCGCTATTTTGACGAATTTATATATTACAAATTTATTTGACGATTTTTGATTTATATCACGAATTATACTATAGCACATTTCTAATAGGTTTAACGAATTACATGCCATTTATTTGAATTCAAATTTATTTTAGTGACTTAGTATTTACAAAAAAGATGCAATTTTTTTTTTAAAAGTTGTTATATGGATTTGAATGATTGTTTTGAATTCTTACAATTTTGTGTATTTACAATGTACTTAAGTTAGTAGTGAGTGAAGCGAGTTTGGTTTGCTAAGCAAACCATATAAGATTGCGTAGCAATTTTCTGGGGTTGGCAAGCGTTAGCGAGCAGGTGGCGCAGTCCACTAGTAATATATAATATAAATAAATAAAAGTACTGATTCCCAAGAACATAGCAGGAAAGTGGCATAAGGCGGCGCCCGATAATATTTTCGGCCATAGGTTGTTCTGAAATTCTCAATCCTTATGATGTGTTCTATCTTCCTTTCAAGTTTGCAACAGCTTTCAATACAGATTATGTGACTTAAAAGGACACCATATCGCGGAAGACAAGCTTCCTCGCAAATTCTTTTTCACCTTCATTACTAATTCAAAATTTAAAGTGTAGAAAAAGTGAGTTAAGACAAACCTAAAGTAAGCCACATAGTTCCAAATACTTAAAAGAAAATTTTAAAATATACAAATGAAAATAAATTATTAGAACATAACTTAGGATTATGCCACGGTGAAGTTCTCTTCCAATAATTTGCTTGCATTTTAATATTTTAAAGTACTTCTTTCAGCAACTAGAATTTTCATGACTTACTACTCTAGGTGTGTCTGTACTTATTTTTCCTTTCTTTTAAATTTTAAATTAGTAATGAAGGATAAAGAGAATTTGCGACGAAAATTTTTTTCCGTGGTAAGGCGTCTTCTTCATAAGAAGATATAAATAAGAAGTAAATTTACTTACTAACGAGGCTTATAACAATTCAAACAAGGACTTATAACAAATCTATCGTTTTTCCTTTTTATTATTGTTATTTTTTTTTCAAATTTTCACTGCAAATGTTAAGATTTATGTCTGGCAACACGTAATCTATCGCTTTCTCTCCTTTTTTTTTGCTATTTTTGATTGACATTTACTCAGCTCGAAATTATAAAATGAAGCAATAAAGATCTCGTGAAAGAAAAATAAATTTTTCAAAAATAAACAGTCAATATTTAAAGAAAAAAATCTGAAAAAGAATCAAGAAAAAGAATTTTTGAACAAATTGAAATTTTGAAACAAAATTTGCGCTAAGTTCACCAGTAAAAAGAACTCATTCAGTAAGTCAAATTTCGATTCCGTACTTGCATTTAAGTTACACATCAACCAAACATGGTATTTTCCTTTACAAGTTTAACAGTTTATGGTCGTTGAATTAATTTAGTCGAATCTTATTATTTTTATTTCGTCATACTTCTTGTACTCTTTTCTACACGTTTTCCCAATTTCAAGTTTCTAAGTCTTATAGATTTTGAACAGAAAAGCAAAATGTAATGTAAAACAAAACAAAAAAAGTGACAAAGATTATTTTTTTAAAAAAAGCACTTTCAAATCGCAATAACTTTCAAACAAATTGGAATTTCAAAAAAAAAAAATATTCGTTAATAAAAATATGGTCTTTATCAACATACAAAATTTCAACAACTCTAAATTTGCATTCCCGAGGCCTATAGAATGGCCCCCGTACAATGTTTTTTTCCTACATGCTTAACAGTCAATAATTCTCGAACGAATTATCGAATGCTCATTTTTTAAAATCATCGTGCACTTCTTTGTAATTTCAAGTTTCTAAGCCATGTAATTGAAGTGGTCAATGCTAAAAGCGGGAATGTATGTACCATTTTTGCGAAAATAACTTTTTTGCTGTTTTTGGAATATCAATCACTGATTATCAAATACCGAGTAATTTTCTAGACTGCCTAAAGAAGAGAATCCAAGAATTTGGATGCAATTAAAAACGATCTTTTTGGATTTTACTCGATAGTACACACTTGTAACATACCCCCTTTTAACATTGACCACTTTAATTGTTTCGCAACAAAATATAACGTAACATTATGTTGAACACCCAAAACCGAGACGGCGTTGGTGCCCCTTATGGTTCCTTGATATAGAGAGATAGTAATGACCCTAAATAATACTGTTATATTCAAAAGTAGAAATAACAAAAATAAAAAATTTTAAGGTTTGTTAATTTGTAAAATCTTTATTTTCACGTTTTTTAAATCCAAGCTTATTACAAGCTTTGAAAACAAAATTACTAATTTGGTGAGAAAATCAAGATTAGATTGAAAAGTAATATCAAGATCTTTAATAATTTCCAAACGGGTAAAAGTAAAATAGTTATTTTTATAAGAGAATTTTAAAGGTTGAGATTTAATTAACAATGGACAATTTTTTGGTATTAAGATATTAATGGTTTAGATAACAAGGGCGGGGATGGCCGCGGTTGAGATGGGCTGACTCAGTGGAGTCTGATTTTCTCGCAATTAATGTAAAGAATTGGAAATCAAAGTTGAATCAGAAGTCGTCATGGAGAAATCTTCAGAGGAAGGCATTGGATCACATTGGGCTGTCTGGCCAACTATGATGATGATGATGGTTTAGATAACACCAATTAGATTAGCTATCCAGGTCTTGTTGCAAACTAATTGCATCCGAATTTGCATTCATAGAAACTGACCAACAGTAAACTGAAAATAACTGACATATACTAGCACTTTCTTTCTGACAAACTCCGTTAAAAGAAATCGTTCTATGAACTAATAACTGCAATTCTATAAACTGTAAATGTACCGTTCTATGTACAGTGCGTAAAAAAAAGGCGAATAACTTTTCCTAGCTGAATAACTTTTGATCTAATAATCGGATCTTCATGCACTAAGGACTCAATCTTAATAGTTCAAAAAGGTGACTGCAAAGAAGCTAATTAATAAGTGCAAACGATATTTCTTCAAGTAACGGAATTAGACCCAAAAACATACATTCTCTGAATAAATATAACTTTTTTTCGACCGATTTTCTGACCCCTAAAAATTAAGGGGTAGTCGCAATCTGAGAAATATGGTCTTAATAGTTTGGTCAGAAGAAGTTTGGACCTCTTATTGTTAATTTTATCACCACATCTCAAACTTCTTAAGCGAATTGAAACATTTTTGCACACAATTATAAAATTTGTTTATCCAAAGATAATCCCATGCAAAAATATCTTCTAGTAAATATTTATTTCATATTTTATAACCGTCGTTGAACAGTCGACCCAAATTCGGGTTTATGGTTACTAATACTCAACTCCTAGAAATTTTGAACCCAATCCAGAAGACAAGGGAACTCCTGGATCAAGTATTGGGAGAAATTTGCCTACGCGGAGAACTTCTTGACGGAACTAACCCGCATTTGCGCTACATGGAGAGGAAGACCACGAGAACCTCCCACGGTTAGCCTGACGGCAAGTGGACTCTAACCCATAATCCGTCTACCACTGAGGATATTTTACGTCAGAGCTGTGGTCGGTGTGAGCCGGGTGCGGAATTTGTATCGACCAGCCATGCCTGGGATTCGAACCCGGTTCACCTCATTGGGAGGCGAACGCACCCTCCCCTGAGCCACCACGGCTTAGTAAATATTTATTATTTTGTTTAATAATAGTCGGAATAATAGTTTAATAATAGTCGGTTTTGAATTGTAAGGTATTAAAAAAAATTTTCACATAATTTTAAAGAATGCAATTTTGCATTCTTTAAAATTGCAAAATTGCATTCGAATTTTTTATTTGTGAAAACTTTGTTGAATAGTTTGTGGAATTTAGTTTCAAAAAAGGCGTATTTTAATAACTAACATTTAGTTACGCTATTTTCCATTTCAGAAATCATTCCATTAACTGGAATAATCGGAAAAGCAACGTTTGTTTCCATTTTCCCCTTCACTCGGTTACATGCTTACTTTTTGCTTCCAACATTGAAATAACTGGCCATACCTTTTCGACTACTTGCACTACTTCAGTTTCATTATCTACAAAACTCGCTCTATAAACCTAACATTCTATTTTCCGAAATCTATTTGAGGCAAAATTTTTCTATCAACTAAATGCCCATTTTTCTCTACACGTGTTATTAATAGACAGTGCAAGATACCTCAAATCCTGTTTTGATCTTAGATAAATTATTAAATATTCTCCCCCATCCCCACCGTCCTTTCCCCTGCCCATCCTTTTCATGCCCTCTTCCTTTTCATCTCTTAGTTGTCAACTGTAGAAGCATTTATTTCATAATCCTTTGACCAAGAACACATTTTAACTCGCTCACTTGGGCATGAAAGTAATGCATTAGAGACACGATGTGTGCCAAACTGATGTCGTTGTCACGGTCTGTAGCACGCCAAAGACGTATCCTGCGTTATAGGAAATAATAATAAAATGGCGATTTTGGCGAAAAATATCTCGATAATATTAAAACTTGAATTATGGCAGGCATATTAGAGAGGATTGGTATTGAAGATAACAGGTATATTCTAAGAAATGTTCCAAAATAACTTTGTTGTTCTTTGAAAGGTTGTTCCTAAGCATCAGTTAAAGGGTGTACACATATTTTACTCCTCTTTTGTGTTCCAAAGATGTTTATTTTTAAATCTCCTATCAGGTGTCGATAATTATAACATCAATAGCTTATAGCTCCTGTTTCCTTATGCGGAGTGATTCGTAAATAGTGCCTTTAATATATATTTTAAATATTTCTGTCAAAGACGAAATAAAAAGGTATATTTATTAAGGTTGCAAATTCCTATTTAACCTATTTTACGCAAATCATAGAAATTTTATACAATATGGTATTATTTTCCTCTTAAATTTGCTTAAATTATTTTAAATAAGACTCCAGAAAAAGTTTCACGCATGAAAACTATTATATTTTGAAAATGAAATGGTGCTTAATTGGCAAAATCGATGGACAAATAATTTAGTTGAACACTATTTTTCATATAACTTTTTATTTTTTTATTTACAGAAGGTGCAACTTTAATGAATCATAAAAATACATGATTAATCTCAAATGAAATATTTATACATTTTTCAAATATTCGAATCCGTCAATAACTGTTTCAAGTTAAAAAATAAATAAATAATAAAAATAGCGTAGTTTAAAGGTTTTACAAAGTGTTTACTAATTGATTTACTAATATTTTATAGAAGTCTTAAGAACCAGCAGAAAAATAGAATTAGGGAAAAATATGCGTAACAGTATTCATTAAAAATATTCATTGAAATGATCGAAAATGTTAAGCTCTATAGATAAACAAAGACAATCAAAATCTAATAAATGATTACCAAGGAAGATGTGGGTGTTTGAAATTATCAAAATCTGTCTATATGGCAAGAAAAACGGAGAGGAGATGAATACTCGAAAAAGGTTGACCGATCTAGTTGAGCCTTTGGTGAGATAGGTTGAGTGTATTTTATCAGCATTCGAAATCTATCAGTCGTCAATGATAAAAAGCAGAAGTGCCACATTTAAACCTAACCATTAGTAAAACTAAAATAACACAATCTTAATTAATAATAACCGTCCTCACACAGACATCAAACATAAAGATGGAAAAGTGAAAAAAAAAAAACATTTCTGCAATAGTATATTTACATATTTCATTGATTTGAATTCAGTTTAGTTCGCTTCAGATAAAACTTCTTGTTTGACATTTAAGCTTGCAGGTGTCCAGGAATTTTGGTACCTGAACCTTTGATCATTGATTCCACCTCAGAAATTTCGATACTTGACCTAGTTTGTCTTTGATTCCATCACAAGCCACACATAAGTAGGGCATTTCTACAGCAAGTCAAATTCGAAAGGACAGTTTTCATTCAGTCCGTATTGTCAAAAAATCCAAGAAAGTTTGGGATATGTTCTTATGCCATGCGTCAGGCGAGAATCCGTGTTTGTTTTCTTGGCACAAGCTCTCCCAGATTTTAAGTAGCTCATTTCAAATAAAACTATCAAATATTAAATTTGACACCTATTTAGCACTTCCTCCAAAATAGCAATTAACTACCACATCCGGTTAAAAAATAACTATATATTTACTTCACAAATGGGAATCCTTTCCCTTTAAGGATGTGACCTGGGGGTGTAATAAAAAAGATGAAATTTCACAGTTCGCAGAACATATTGCAGTGTAACCTTCCACAATTAGCAAAAGTGATTACGAGGGAGTATTCGCTTGATACGGAAGTCAGCAGCTGTTTTGGCGTCAGCGGACGCTGTATGTCCTGTTAGCCATCTGTATCTTTATATCAAACTACTCACTGACGATCTTAATTGCTTGATAATTCCAGTGACACTTACCTGGCACCTGACTTCCCGTCAACGCGCATGCCTGGCACGTGACCATATTGGCAATGAACACCAATCCATTTGTTCTACTAACACGCACAAGTACAGTTTTTATGCACTACAGTCAAAAAAGGAACTTTATTTTTTTCATCCTGAACTGGGTGGGATGTTTTGGGGATTTCCTTGTGGCTGCAAGGGTGCACGAAACGGATTTAGCTACCATTGTTTAGAAATTATGCGTTCCAATTTAGAATTGGCAGTGACGCGGAGAGGCCTGATGTGTTGTCAAAACTAAATGTTTAAATTAGTGATTAAGGAAGTATCTCGGCCACGTGCCTTACACGTACAATATCCAGCAAAAAATGGGAGAGAAATACCAATTTTTTACTTTTCCGTTTTTTATAGCAGGGTTTTTCGAAGCACTTTCACCAAGAGATAAAGAAGTCACAATTTAATTGATTTAAACTCGAAGTAAAACTTTATGTAATACCATGTTGTCATATAGAATCTTCTGCGCTTTAAAACTTATTAATAATTTACTCAAATGTCTAAAAAATTATAGAACCTTGTTGAAAATCGCCAATCTGGCAAGATTTTTCTATCAAGATGAAAATCAATAAAATCACAGCCTTATTCTTGGTTTTCACAAATTTTTATGACTCTAGATATTGCAGCGTTGAATCAATTTTTGAATATTAAAAATAAGATCACAAACGCTTTTCATTTCTCAAAACTATAGCTTTTGTCCACATGATGTTACATAATGTTTTGCACCATTTTCTGAATTAACATAGAGGTAAAAATAGACTAAAAATAGGCTGAACTTGATCTGAAAATCATGAATGAAATCATGAATGTTACAAGGTTAGAGCAGTAATAAAAATAGCATACTTATAACAAAAAAGTTATCATTTTCTGACTAGCTAGAGTGACCAGATCTCAACGGGAACTTTGAGTCTGATGATACAAGTTTTGTTTCCTAAATGTTGTAAACAAAGGTTATTATTATTATTTTAGCCAATCAAAGTACCGGCCACTTTGTTTTTTTTATTTTTTATTTTTTGTCGTATGCCTGTTTAGGCAGTGGGAGTGCGATTGCTCCTGATTTTCAGTGGCGCCATCTATGGCCAGGAATTCGACTTCTGCCACGCCATTCACACAACCACAACCCGCTTATAGGGCGGGTCACATTCGCACACAAAGGAGAAAGGACATAGAACACACCGAGAGAGAGAAAGAAACATCCATGCCTTCCTTGCCCGGGATTCGAACCCAGGACCTTTCTGATGCAAGGACAGTTCCCTGCCCACTACACAAACCAGTCGGCACCACTTTTCGATAAAAGCAAGCTAACAGGCGCAAACTAAAAGGAATCAAATCATGAAAACGTTTTAAAATTTCTTAAATGTCTTTTTATTTATAACTGAAAAGGTAAGAAAGTAATTTTAACGAGAGTTAGAAGAGTTAAATTGAAACAGTTAATTGGTAGCCAATTTTTATCTTACAAGAGATAATAGAACTACTTTCATAGAATTCTTGTAACTTACGCACAAGGATATTATAAACTGTATAAAATCAAAAATATTATAATGGTTAGGACACAGAGAGAATGGATGAAAGCAATTGCACAAAAAATATCTTTAGCGGATAGAACAATGGTCAACGAAAATAAGAAAGACTGAGAAAAAGATGGATATTGAATGAGGTTGAGAGAGACCTCAATATCTCAAGACCTTACAAACAAGATATAACAAACCAAAAACACCGCGAGGGCTCAGGGGATAGAGCGTTCGCCTTCCAATGAGGTGAACCGGGTTCGAATCCCAGCGATGACTGGTCGATACGAATTGCTCATTCGGCTTGCACTAACCACAGTGCTGACTCAAAATATCTTCAGTGGTAGACGAATCATGGGTTAGAGTCCCCTTGACGTCAGGCTAAGCGTGGGAGGTTTTCCTCTCCATGTAATGCAAATGCGGGTTAGTTCCATCAAAAAGTCCTCCACGAAGGCACATTTTTCCCAATACTTGATCCAGGAGTTCCCTTGTCTTCCGGATTGGGTTCAAATTTGGTTTATAATGTATATATATATATATATCGAAGTATGTACAAATTCGAGGAAACACATAAAAAGTTGCAATTGTAATATATGCAGCTACCAGGAGACCCCTAAGTTCGGGACTTTGCGCCGTGCTTAGTGTTAAAATGAAAAAAATAATAATAAATAAATAAATAATAAATAAATAAATAATAAAAATAAGTACGAAATTCCCCGTTTTGTTGTTAAATTTGGAATGAATAGTGAATAAGGCGATTTTTGCTGCGTCCATTTCATTAACACAAATTGGAGCCGGGTTATTTTCTTAGACACGCATTTTGCGCCACGTCCATGTTTTTTAACACGCATTTGGAGCTGTGTCCATTTTATTAAATACGCATTTTAAGCTACATTTATTTTCTCAAATACACATTTTGAGTTATGTCCATCTTACCTCATTGCATTATCTCATTTGCCTGTTTAGAAGAAATTAAATTCTTCCCCTCAAATCACTCTCATTTCCTTCAAAAAAAGGAGGAAACGTATAGTGGTGACTAGGAGAGTTTTCAGCTATAATTTATAAGGCCTTATCTAAGCTTTCTGTGAAGAAAAAAAATCCTGGGTATTAATTTTTCCGAAGAAAAATTAATTATTACTAGAGTGAAAAAGTTTAATCACAACATATATGTTTTAAATAATACCGCAAATTTGGCAAGATTTTTCCGCCTTGAAGAAAATTAGAAATATTTTTTCCTGTATTATATGTTTTTTATGATCATGAACAATTTTATTCATTGAAAAACCAGATCACAAACACTTTTCTTTAAAAATGAAAAAAAATCTGGCTTTCCTCATATTGACATTTTGCGCCATTTTCATTTTTGGCTAAAAATTAAAAAAAAAAAAAAAATTCACCCTTATGACTAACTATCCCGATTTTACAACAGTTATAAGAAATAACTTATTATAACGCGAATAAGCTTTATTCCATAAGACGAAACAAATTTTATCCATAAACTAATTAAGCCTCCCCCAAAGAATCTTCTTAATAGCGAAAACACTAATAGCTTAAAGATAAGCTAATTACAGCAAAATAATAGTTATTAAGGTAAAAGCGAAACTTGAAACCCAATTAAAACAAAAGATGGAAATTTAAAACAAAAAAGCTTAATCATAAATTAAAAGCACAAATCGTTTTCCCGGTTGCTTAAAAGGAAGCCATTAAACGTTAATTAGTAAAACGCTGGGCGTACTTTTTAATGCCTTCGACAAGGGTCTGTGGGTATTAAGTGCTTTGTTGCTGGCATCATTGTCACTTAAACCATCTTGCCGTGACGGCCAAATAAATAAATAAATGAGATATAAAAAGCAAGGCCTGAAGGTCGACTTTAGGCTCACATGCGCAATAAAGCGCACTTCCTGGCCTAGTCTGTCTGATGGAAAAAACACTACCCGGGAAAAAAGGGCAGTAGCTCATAAATTGTTACTTCTCATGTGTAGTTACATTGTATAGTAACTGATGTTTAATAGAGGCTGATTCTAAGGTAAATAAAATAAAAGAGCCGATGAGTTATGATGGCCTGATGTTAAACGAAAAATATAATGAGGCCTGATGTTATAGAAAAAAATAGAATGCGCCCGATGTTAAAGGAAAAATACAATGAATTAACGTTGAATTAAAAAATATTTAAATGTTATTATAAACTATTTGTTGAATATTTGAGAATATCTGACTTTTAGTAAAATCAGATTTATTTGATTTTATCGAAATAATTCTTGGAGCAGTTCAAATATTATGAAAGCAGCTCATAAATTGTTATTTCGCTTTTGTAGTTACATTGCAACTTAGCTGATGTTTAATAGAGGCTAATTCTAAGGTAAATAAAATAAAAGAGCCGATGAGTTATGATGGCCCGATGTTAAACGAAAAATACAATTCGCTCGATGTTGTAGGAAAAATACAATCCATCCGATGTTAGAGAAAAAATATAATGAGTACGACGTTCTATTAAAATAAATAATTATTTGTAGAATACTTGAGAATAAAATCAGATCTATTCGATTTTATCGACTTTATTTTTGGAGCCGTTAAAATATTACGTAAATAGCTCAGAAATTGTTACATCTCGTTTTTTTTTATAATTTTATAACCGTTATTGATCTGCCGATCCAATTTTGGGTTTACGACTACTAATGTTCAACTCCGCGGCATTGTAATTTTGAACCCAATCCAGAAGACAAGGGAACTCCTGGTATTGGAAGAAATTTGCCTTCGTGGATAACTTTCAGATGGAACTAACCAACGTTTGTGTTACATGGAGGGGAAAACCACGAAAAACTCCCACGGTTAGCCCGACGGCAAGGGGACTCTAAAAACCCATGATCCGCCTACCACTGAGGATATTTTATGTCAGCACTATGGTCGGTGCAAGGCTGGTGCGGAATTTGTATCGACTAGCAATCGCTGGGATTCGAACCCGGTTCACCTCATTGGAAAGCAAACGCTCTATCCCCTGAGCCGCCACGGCTAGTAGTTACATTCCAACGTAGCTGATGTTTAGTAGATGCTGTTTCTAAGGTAAATAAAAAAGCTGATAAGTTATGATAACACGATTTTGAAAGAATAATACAACGCGTTCGATACACTAAAGGGAAAACGCTATGAGAACAACGTTATATGAAAATAGTTAAATTTTATTATAAACAGTTATTTCAAAAAGTAACTTAGAAACAAGAAGAGTTCTGAAAAATCTGATCTATACGATTTTATCGAAATTATTTTTGGTGCCGTATAAAATACGTAAGTAGCTCATAAATAGTTACTTCTTTTTTGTAGTTACATTGTATAGAAAGTCATTTTTAATCGAGGTTGATTCAAAGGTAAATAAAATAAAAGCGCCGATGAGTATACCCCGATGTCAAGGCTGTTTTTTTTTTTTTTTTTTTTTTTTTTTTTTTTTTTTTTTTTTTTTTTTNTGCAATTTTCTTTTTAAAATAGCAATTATTTATCCATTGTTGTAGAAAAATTTATTTCATTTGCAATCTTGATTCTTTAAGCTCGCTCTTGACTTAGCGTCAAAATTAATAAAAATTAATAAATGAAAAATAAGAGAGAGGTTTGATGTTGTTTAGATATAAATCCTAACACTTATATCGAAATTTTTAACACTATAAAGGTTAAGAGAAATAAAAACTGTTTTCAATGCGAATGTTATATTATATAAGGTTATTACCTCTCATTTATTATTGCTTTTTGTGTCGCATATTCTGAATCGCCAAGTTAAATTTTTTTTTTCCAAGTATATTTGATTATTTTTCAAATTAGAGTATCCTTCAATTTCGTTGCGATTAACATATTTATAAAATGTGATTAACATTAACTTATAATCGCACATAAATTAACATATGAATGCGATTACGTCGCCATCATCATCAT
Source organism: Parasteatoda tepidariorum (assembly GCF_043381705.1). NCBI lineage: Eukaryota > Metazoa > Arthropoda > Arachnida > Araneae > Theridiidae > Parasteatoda > Parasteatoda tepidariorum. Next base: position 18,315,340 of record NC_092211.1, read on the forward strand.
GATTGATTGATTGATTGATTGAATGTAGGGTTTACTGGCACAAAGTCCACTAAAGGCATGCATTTAAATAAAATCAGATAAAAGGTATGAATAAAATCAGATATAAAGTATGAGTAATCATCATCATCATAGTTGACCAGACAGCCCAATGTGAGCCAATGCCTTTCTCTGAAGATTTCTCCTTTACGACTTCCGATTTATCTTTGATCGCCAATTCTTTTCATTAATTGCGAGAAAATCAGACTCCACTGAGTCAGCCCATCTCAACCGCAGCTTTCCCCGCTTTCTTTTTCCAGTGGGTCTAAAAAGCAGTATCTTTTTTATTGTGTTGTCTTCACTCATTCGAATCACATGAACGATCCAATTCATTCTATTTATTTTTATGTATTTCATAATATCAGGTTGTTTATAAATCTTGTACAGTTCAAAGTTAAATCTCCTTCTCCAGTTATTGTTTTCATTTACACCACTAAGTATACAAAATCTTTCTCAAATATTGCGATTTAATTTTCCTCCAGTTTTGTCATTGTCCAAGCTTCAGAAGCGTATGTCAAGACTGGCCGGACAAGAGTTTTGAATGTGATTACAATTACAGAGATCCCAACTTGCTCCGGACAGCAAATATATATTTTAAAGTGGTAGTTTATGAATTGTGATTCTTGGTTTAATAAATTCAATTTAGTAGATTTTTAATCACCACTATTTCTAAATCATTCGTTGGCTTATATAATTCACCACTTTATAGTGTTTATGTCATGCTACACCTTTTAAAAAGCAAGCAAAAATAGTCAAATATTTGCAAATTTTACTTTGTAGTTATTTACCGTTTTTTTTAATTATTTTGGCGTGTCCGGAGCAGTTGGCTTCTCTGCGATTAACATGTTAATATCAGATTAAAGAAAAACATAAATTTATAATAAATACATATTTTCTAAACAAAAGTGTCCTTTTTTAATCGACTTTCAAGAAGAAAAACTTATAAAGATCAAGAGAGAGAAACGGTTTATGTGCCCATTAAAGCTGATCCTGAAGAAAAAACTGTTTTTCCACAACATGACCCATCTTCACTGAGTAATAACTCTCGAGAAGGAGGGGGTACCTGTTTTCAATGTTATTAATTTGTAAAAATTCAGTCATCCTCAAAATACATTAGGTGGCAATCCAATCGCTTTTTTTTGTAATAAAATTCTCTTCCCTCTTGAATTCCAATGATGAATGCGAAACATTCACGATAATATGTAATCAGTATTATAATAGAATTTATTCACGATAATATGTAATCAGTATTAGAAAAGAATCCTAGCATTATAAAAGAATTTATTTTCAGGTGTCACAAAAAGGGAAAGTACTACACGCAAAGTAAAAAAGTGGACACCTTAATATTTTTGATGATATTATTTTCACGAACTAGGACTCAATCTTAAAACTCGGGGAACTTAACTCAAAATATGCTTATTAGTGCGAGCGAGCCATGATGGCTCAGGGGATAGAGCGTTCACCTCCTAATAACATGAACCGGATTCGAATCCCAGCGATGGCTGGTCGATACGAACTCCGGCTCGCACTAACCACAGTGCTAACGTAAAATATCCTCAGTGATAGACGGATCATGCGTTAGAGTCCCCTGGCCGTCAGACTAACCGTAAGTGGTTTTCGTGGCTTTCCTCTCCGTGTAACGCAAACGTAGGTTAGTTCCCTCAAAAAGGCATCCACGAAGGCTAATATCTCCCAATACTTTATCCAGTGGTTCTATAGTCTTCTGGATTGGGTTCAACATTGCAAGGCTACGGAGTTGAACGTTAGTAGTCGTAAACTCAAAATTAAGTTGGTTGTACAACAACGGATATAAAATAATATAAAAGAGAAATTATTTAGTGCTGGCAACGTATTCTGGTAAAAAATCAGACACAAAAACAAATTTTCTTCCAATAAACATACTCTTTTTATATATAACGGTGGATTTCGATTCTTAAGTTAAAAGCTTAAAGGGTTGGAGCAATTTTTAATATTAAGTCCCAATAATTTAGAACAGGAGAGTGGTCGAAAGAGTTGGGTTTTAATGTAAATTTTACTTTTTGCATATTTAAGTAATTAAAAAAAAAGATCATATTTCTAAATTTTTATTTTTTAAGAACTAATTGACTGGTTTTCTTTAAGATTTGGTTTTTATCGTTTAAAATAACATAGATTAAATTGGTGGAAAATTGTTTTATATATCACAGTTCAAGAATTTTCAACCATTAGTCAGTCTGATAATAAAAAAACTAAATAAAATTTTTAAATGGATTCATTTTCGGATAAAAATATTTTTTAATTGTATGCAAAATTTTATAATTAGCTTGAGCTGTCCCGGATGTGTCACAAAATTCGAAGGAAAAAAAATATTAAGGAGGGCCAAACTTTCAATTTTCTCGCAAAACTTCGAAGATTCAAACTCCCGACCAACGTTATTTTCTTGTCTCCCTTTCATTTTGAAGGTCAAAAATTCAAATCTATCGAGAGAAAAATATGAATATAAAGTAAAAGTAGATTTTTGTGTCTGATTTCATAACCTGAAATACTGTCCTTTCTAATTAACATATTTAAGTTAGAACACTTAAGATTAAGTTCTAGTACGGAAAAATCATTCCCGTACTAGATTATCCAATCATTAAATCAAAAGTTATTATAGTGTTCGCTCTTTTGTTTTGTACACTGTACAAAAGCAAAGCAATAACTATAAAAATTGTGTCAAAAAGTAGTTAACATATACCTTCAAGCATGCGTATCTTGATCACATGTGGCGCACTAGTGGTCACTTTAGTGGTCAATTTACAGAGAAGGATGAGTTCGTGCTTTTTTTGCCATTTATTATATCACGTTATTTTTACATATATGACGTTATTTATTTATTTCTCATATATATTACACTTATTTTTGTTGCATTTATACAAATACTTAATCTTGCGGACTGCACATCTGAAATTAGTTTTGCTCCTATGGCTGCAGATTTTATTTTAAAAAATCACACTTTTCGTTTATTTTGTCGAAATGTGCAAATTTAAATACGTTATATAAAACAGGTGATCACATAAATATCACTACTATCATCTAGGGGAGTTAGGGCACATCATCAGGATTAAATTGTTTAGGTACCCATGCCTGGAAATGCCATCGCACGCGGCTATGGGCGCTTCCCCATTATGACATGCTCAGATACACGAAAAAAGAGTTTATAATAGCAAAACAACCCTAGTGACGTATAACATTTCTTTGCGTGAGTTCGTGTGCAATTTTAATTCTAATGGTGTGTCCTATCTGTCCTAGAAATTTGTTGCACTATTTAAGCGATCTCTTGCTACATATAACAATTTTTAGATTTGTATATTGAGTAAAAAAATGAACTGAAAATATCTCTTGAAAAAAATAACTAACTTGGAGTGAGAAACGGATTGCATCTTAACGACACGTAATTATCTTAAGTCTATAAAAAAAAATATCTCATGTAATAGAAATAAAAAATTCTTCCCCAATGTTATCATTCAAAAAAAAAATAAATGTAAGATTTTTTTAAAATTTATCTCTAAGAAAAACAATAATTTATCTCTAAAAAAATAATTCATTAATTATCTCTAAGAAAAACATACCCAATTTAGGAAAAACAAATATGCATATTTTTTAAGTATACTTGCCAGTTTTTTTTAACACTTTTTAAAAATATCAACACACAAGAGCATTTATTCTTTTATAAAACTTAATATTTATTTAATTTTGTTAAACATCCAAACTTAATTATCACAAAAATGCCTCAATGGTTTCCCATAGTGATAAACTCATAAAAAGGTTTTCATATTATTTCACTCATTAAGAAAAGTTTTAATAAATAACATAATAGTATTAAAAAAATTTCTGATAAACGCGTGTTTTTTCTTCGGCTAACTTAATGATTTAGAATGGTATTTAAATACATTGGGTTACAAATTTGCAAATTTGACTTATTTATGGCGGTCAACAAGACTGTTTGTTAGATAATATATATATATATATATATGAAGTTCAAAATGAAGATAAAACAAAGAAAAATTACAGACATATGAAAAAAGGGGGGAAATAATAAGTAAAAAAATAACGAACAACAGTTTTAAAAAAAAATTTAAAAAAAGGATGAAATTTTATTTAAAAGAACAGGAAGAAAAAAAGGATGAAATTTTATTTAAAAGAACAGGAAGAAAAAAAGATATAACCTTTTCATCAGCCCACACGATTATATCCTCAAAACAGAGTGCTTTCTGATATTGTATCAATAAAGCCAAAGCAAAATATATTAATACAATAGTGTGAGGAGCACTCAAAAAAATTTTTTACAAAAATATATATACACTATTGTATTAATATATTTTGCTTTGGCTTTATTGATACAATATCAGAAAGCACTCTGTTTTGAGGATATAATCGTGTGAGCAGAGGAAAAGATTATATCTTTTTTTTCCCGGTGTTTTTAAATAAAATTTCATCCTTTTTTTTAAAAAAAAAAATTTTAAAACTGTTCGTTATTTTTTTTACTTATTATTCCCCCCCCCCTTTTTTTTTAATATGTCTATAATTTTTCTTTGTTTTATCTTCATTTTGAACTTATCTAATGAGTTCAGCTTACTTGCAGCTTATTGTTTTTCTTCACTTTCTTCGTGTTTTATTGTATNTGTTTGTTATTTTTTTACTTATTATTCCTCCCCCCCTTTTTTTTCTTATGTCTATAATTTTTCTTTGTTTTATCTTCATTTTGAACTTACCTAATGAGTTCTGCTTGCTTGCAGCTTAAGCGCAATAAAGGAAACTTATTGTTTTTCTTCACTTTCTTCGTGTTTTCTTGTATTTATTTATATATATATATATTGTTTTTTTCTTCTAAATCTTCTTAATAGATTGTAAAAGAGGTAGTATAAGATATCTCCTCACAAATCTAATTTAAGTTGAAGTAACAGTTGTAATTATAGTATTTATTTTTACCGAAAAAATGATAAATATGTTTGAAATTGCTCCCTAATGGTGACAAATCGTCAGACCTTGAAACATATATCTACTGTTTAATGGTGTGGTAATTTCAGCGCTTCACTGCCTCGATCTCTATACACTTTTGATAAACAATCACTCACCACTGATTTATGCGTTCATAAAGTAACAACTTTATGAGAGAAAAATATTGTCACAGTAAAGATCAAACATTCTTTTTTTTTTTTTTTTACATATTTGTACTATTTAATAAATTAAGGTGGTTCTTTGAAATTCTTTCGCTAAGGAAAACAAAAAAGCCACAGTTTAAGCGCCTGAAGCAAAGCTGTGGATATACCATCTATACGTGAAGAGGCCTTAGAACGGACAAATAACTTAAATTATTTAAAAATTAAGCTTTTTTTTAAAATCACCAATTTGGCAAATTTTTTTTATCATTGATGTAATTTATCAAAATCACTGTCAGATAATGTGGCTTTAGAGTAGATTTTGATACATTAAAAAGTTAGACCAAACACGCTTTTATTTTCACAAATCTGTGGTTTTTCTCCATGTTGACGTTTTGCGCCATTTACGGAAAAAGCATGGAGTGCGATAATGCTTACAGATAGGCTTAACTTGACCTAACAATCATCAGTAACTGTTGAAAACTTACAGGAGTGATGAAAATAGCATATTATTATTACTAATGCGCTATTTTTATCCCTATGTGCTATATTTATTTCTATTTAACTCTTATCCGTAACTATGTTTTGATCATCTGTAACCAACATCCTTTGCGCTACTAATTAAAACTAGACAAAATTACAATATGAGGGTAAGTCAAAGTTTTTGAAGATAAGTGTCTAATATAATTTTTTTATATTCATAATCCTTCACCTGCTTTTTTGATCTCATAAAATTGTAAAGCAATTGAGAAAAAATTCGATGATTTCAAGGCTGTTTTTCATATGTCCTTCGTTTTTATGAAATAATGCTTTTTAGTAAATGATATTTATAGCTGATGTGCATTAATAACATTTAATCGAAACTGCAAGGTTAAGTTTTCCCTATCTTTATTAAGCTCCTTCTATTTGTTAATTGTGAGAACAGAGCAAAACGGCAACTGAAGAAAATCCACAGTTTGGTGAAAATAAAAAGAATTAGTGATCTTACGTTTTAATGTTTGAAAAACAATTCTGCACTATCAATATTCTAGAAAATTTTCAAATGCTTCAAACTATCAATTGATTTTAAGTACTTTTACATGTAAAAAAATCTCGCCAGCTTGGCGGATTTAAAAAAAAAATTGAATAACTTTTAAAATATTTAAATTTGCTTCCCAGTTTTAAAGCCCAAATATTTTTACAGAAAGATGATTATATAATTTTATACTTATATCTTGTTTCCTGAATGATGTTCCTCAAATTGTGGTTTTTTGATTTTTTCTTGGAGAGTATGAGCAGCGCATTGCAAAGTGATGTCGGTAGCATAAATATTACATTCTTAGAATATTATTACATATTTTTAGAATTTATATCAAAAATTAAGAGAAAAAAGTAGAAAGCAAAAAATGGATACTCGATAATCACAAAACTTTCTTCGTTTTTGACGAAACAATTTCCTGGTAGATGCTTATAGTATTCCACGATAAATAAAAAACTTGTAATGCCAAATGTATTTAACTTTTTTAAAAAACACTAACGTGGGCACCATATAGACGGCACGATGCAACAAGGACAGATAAATAAATTACACTCATGCCCGAAGAGGGATTTGAACTCCGGATCTTCCTAGTACAAGGCCAACTTCTTGGACACCATACAAACCGGGTCAGCGTAATTCGTCAGTTTATTTTCGATTGTCCAGTCTTTATTCTAAATTCGTCATTCTAGTTAACAATCGCTCACAATACACTACAAATAGGTTTCGAATTGAGGAAACATTTTAGTCATTCATTTGCGAGTTCACGTTTCGTCACAAATCACGTGATTTCGTGACGAAGTGATTCTCAAAATTAAGGAAATGCTGCTCAAGGATTGCTGAATCGTCAAAAGTGAGAGTTATTTCTGAGAGTGTAGTTTCAAGTCACATCAACCGGCAATCAAATTGATTTTGATGTCTTGTTGATGTTGTTTCGATATCACTACAATTTACTATTTCATTTGCGAGTTCACGTTTCGTCACTAATCACGTGATTTCGTGCCGAAGCGATTCTCAAAATTAAGGAAATGCTGCTCAAGGATTGCTGAATCGTCAAAAGTGAGAGTTATTTCTGAGAGTGTAGTTTCAAGTCACATCAATCGGCAATCAAATTGATTTTGATGTCTTGTTGATGTTGTTTCGATATCACTACAATTTGCTATTGAAACTAATATCGATATCTAAGCGATTGAATATATTGAAAAGACTCAATTATGCAGTCTCCAAATTTCTCCATTCATTTCAAATGATGGTATAAATAAGTAAAAATGTCACTTTGGAATCTTTTTTTTACAATAATTTTGAACACGTTAATTCGATGTTCTTATAAAATGTTTAAGAAAATAAAGTACATCGTATTTTAAATGCAACTGAATCGCAACACTTTAGATATCACAAAACGAAGGAAATTTACTGAAAAACTCAATTATGTTGTCTAAAAATTTCAAAACGTTTATTTTAAATTCTGGTAAAATGCGATTTCGAACGAGTTTTATTTAAATATTTTTGAACAAATTAGCTCGATTTATATTGTGTTTACAAATTTAAATACCACTGAACAATATCACAACAATGTAGATTTCACAAAACAAGGCACATATATTTAAAATATTCTGTCGTCTCCTAAGTTCAAAACGCTTATTTGAAACGCTGGCAGAGATAACTTAAAATGTGATTTCGGAAGAGTTTTATTTTAATACTTTTGAATAATTAAATTCGACATTATTTACATTATGATTACAAATATAAAGAACATCGAATTTTCAATACAACTGAACGATATCACTACAACTTAGATATCATAAAACGAAGCAAATATCGCATATTGAAAAGACTCAATAATGTCATCTCGAAATTTCAAATTATTTCAAAAGCTGGTTTTAACTCAAAATGCGATTTTGAACAAGTTTTATTAAAATATTCTTAAAGAGAATAATTCGATGTTCTTAGTATTATGTTTACAAATATAAAGAACATTGAATTTTAAATACCACTGAACTTTATCACAACAATGTAGATATCACAAAACAAGGCAGATATATTTAAAATATTCCGTCGTCTTCCAAATTTCAAACCGCTTATTTTGAACGCATGCATAAATAACTTAAAATGCCATTCTGAACGAGTTTTATTACCCCAGATTACTAAAAAAGATGTCATTAAAATAGAGAGTAGCGGAAATTCTTTCCTAACATCAACAATGGTTGACATTGTGTTAGGATAAAACACGTACAAAGATGTTTATTGTTTATTATTAATAGTCCGTGCATTTAAGTTAAAAGTCCCCTAAAAGTGTATAATCAAATTAATAGCTCTTTTAAGTTTTTATCTGCTTCGTCTAGCCTTTCACGCAGATATGAACACGAAGGTTTCGCTATATTTGGCCTTGTAAAGTACGTCCCTTTCAGCAGGACAACCACAGGATATCCACAAGAAAAGGAGTAAATCACATGATTTTTGCTATAGTAGAGCGCTTGGCCAAAGTAGAGCGGTTCAAAATAAAAATGTATAATAAATGTGCACTTTGTGACAAAAGCGTGACAGTTTTATGCTTGTTTGTACTTCGTGAAAAATTTTCGGGTCAAATTGCGATAAAAAGTACCGGTAATCAAAATGCCGATATTTTTTACCGGAATAAAAATCGCCTATGCTGTAATTTTTGCAGTAATAAATATCGTAAAATAACTGAATCACTCTAATTGAATAAATATAACTAAAAAAAATTACGCTTCAATGGATTTTACGAAGGATGTATCTAAAGTGCCGTTACTTTATATCGTAATTTGATCAGGAATTTTTTACAGAATACACGATATAAACATGGTATTAAAATAGTGGGGAACTTTATTATTCTATCTGGTTTATAATATGGGAAGACATGGGGAAAATGAGGGATAGACTTAAGTATTGTTTTCTAGACAAATGAGGTATTGTTCCCGATGTACTTTTTACGTAGTAGACCAATCTCAAGTCGATAGGAGTCATAGTTTAAAAAGTTATAAAAAATTGTGTGTACGAAGAACAGTTTGTATTTGAACATGTTTAAGTGTTTGTGCAGAATTTCGGTAAAAAGTACCGGTTATCAGGATACCGGTACTTTTTACCGTAAAAATCATCACATTATGAAACAAAAAATCCGATATACCGTAATTTTCGCTGTACTATTTACTATAAAATTACTGAATCACTCTAATGAAAAATATTTCAGTAAAAATTACGGTATAATAATTTAAGGTAAAAAAATGAATTTACTTTAAAATGGATTTAACGGGTGATGCCGTAATTTGATCCAGAATCTTTCAGTAGTTTATCAAGGCAAGTGAGTTGTTGTTTCTTACATGTTTTCGTTTTCTAAATTGAATGGGATCAAAACCAAATCAACCGAAACAATTGTGTAGATGTTATAAGAGATAAGAAAGTTTTCAGTTGTACCTATTTATGAGACTGACATTGCTATTTAGGCATGTGAGGCCTTGTTTCTTATGTACTACTTTACGTTAAATAAAATCGGAATTAAGTCGATCTGACAAAGGTATATGATATTGACTTAGTTTTGATGTTGTCTTTGATTTAATGTTGCGTTTAAAAAAATGCCTCGTTGTCTGGCGAGAAAGTTAACCACGTAAATAAATAAGTACAAAGTTGAATTTTCTGGCAATAACAACTTGATAGAACTTCTAAACTATTTGTCCTATCAATTTTTTTTTTGCCCTATCAATTATTATTTTTATTCTATTCAGTGTAAAAAAAATTGAAAACAATTCCTCATTTGTCTAAATAGCAATATTTTAGTATAACTTAACGATTTCGGACATTTGTTAAGAGTATTAGCAAGTAACTGTTCTATTTAAATTTTATGCTCTTATCTTTATCTGCAAACACACAGACACAATTTATTTTTTTTTAAAACTTATAATACATTGAAATTTTGCGATTTTGTTATGATTCGTGTTTTACATTTTGTGATGAAATAATGTATATGAATACTCCAACTCCCATTATTTCCGGTTCAAAAAACCAATTTTTTACAATAATAATGACTTTTAACAACTAAAATTCCATAAAGAATATACCCAAGAACATCTATTTTAAACCAGTTGCATGTTCGACATTTTACACCGGAAGCAAAAGATTTAAGTTTCACACATTACAAACAAATCCAAGAAAATAAGAAATTGCACCTAATCCTCATACTTCTTTAAAAAGATCCAAAATTTCCTCAGAACTGTCTGTGTGGATTTCAGTAATAATGTATTCCACGCGTTGTCCGAACCCCCTGGTTAAACAGATCCATGCAACTCCTGCTGGTTAAGAGATGGATATACCTGTCTAAAATCAGACTATACAGTGAATAGAAGTAACTATTTACAAAGGAGTTTCTAACAATGGTAAGAAACAACAAAAGATGGATAGCTGGAGAAAAAAGTTTCAATGGTAAAGAAAGCTTTTCTTAGAATACAAATTCATCAAACTTTTCGCTGTATGTTGACAAAATAAGAAGGATGTAGACGATTGTGATGATTATCCCAAAACTCCAATATTTTCAGATGTCAATTACTTGATTAAATTATAACGATGAGAAATAAAATATACACACCGCTGTACTGAAGTAATTATAGACTAGTTATTTATTTGCACTATTTTTTTTAATTGTTATTACACTAGTACCGTAATTATTCACAGATAGGCTTTTCATTTAAACAAAAATTTCTTTTGCACCTGCTTGAAAGTTTACATAAAAGTCCTATTTGTCGCATTAGTATTTAAAATACTAGTGCTAATTATTAAAAATACTTTTCTTAATAACAAATGGGAATAATAAATGATCAAAAAATTATATTGCTATTAATAACCACTGTACAGAAATGGTTATTCGAATAGGTACTTGTACCCGGGTTTTTTTTTTCTTTGCTTTGTGCATCTTGACACCAAAAATTGTAGCACCTACTGTACACCACATTTTCCAACACACCAAGAATGTTCTATTACACTATTTGGAGTAAAATAATCGCCACCATTTTTGCTACATTCAGTACAACTAAAATTCTTAAGTATTGTAAGATAAGATTCATATAAGAGTCAGTAAATGTAATTTTACGCTACAACGATGCAATATAAAATAAGAATCATTAATTTAAAATTATATGCACAATAATTCCTAAAAATAAAATTTATTTGTGAATCAAACTTACGTGTAGCGAAGAGAACATAAAATCGAACTTGAACAAAGCTGAACTCGAATTGAGGCAGATCGAAATTGTGGATTAAAAAATCACTTTATACAGTTCACTGATATTTAAAAAATAAAATATATTTATCCTTATAACACAACTGAAAACATACGTATCTATTTTAACGTCAAACAACCAATTATTCAAACAAATCACAACTATTCATAAACAACAACTAACTCTCAATTGCCAACGTAACTTCTGGCGATAAGAAAAAAGTAGCGCACCAACAATCAGAGCTTTCAGAAAAGAAAATAATTCTCATTTTGTTTAAGTTAGGAAAAAAATTTTTTTTTCGAGTGACTGTAAAACACAACTTTTAAATTATTTAGGTAAAAATTGGAGTAAATTTGGTCAATTGCGGTACAGGTGCTTAGATTTAAAATACACTTTTTAAAGCATTTAGGAAAAAATTGGTGTAAGTTTGGTTAATTCTGGTACATTTAAAATACACTTTTTATATCATTTAGGAAAAAAAATGGGAGTAATTTTGGTTAATTCAGCTTCAAGCGTTTAGATTTAAAATCCACTTTTTAATTCATTTAGGAAAAAATTGATGTAAGTTTGGTTAATTCTGGTAAAGGTGTTTAGATTTAAAATAGACTTTTTAAAGCATTTAGGAAAAAATTGGTGTTAGCTTGGTTAATTCTGGTGCAAGTGTTTAGATTTAAAATACACTTTTTAAATCATTTAGGAACTCTCAATTCGGTGTTAATCAAGAATTAAGTGCTCCTTCGCGTAATTTTTTCGATGATTTAACATCACATTTGGAGAGATATTACAAAACAGTTCTCACAGTGTGGGAGACAAAAAATTTCCTTAATAAATCAAGATTTAACATTGAATAGTTAAAAACCTTAAACACTATCAAGAGAGTTGCATGCAACGGAAACTATAGAAGTTGAATCTAAGACGGTGTGGCTCAGGGGATAGAGCATTCGCATTTCAAGTAGGTGAACCAGGTTCGAATCCCAGAGATGACTGATTGATACGAATTCTGCTCCCACCTCGTACCGACCACAGTGCTAACGTAAAATATCCTCAGTGATAGACAAATCAAGGTTAAAATCTCCTTACCGTCAGGCTAACCATGGGAGATTTTCATGGTTTACCTCTCCATGTAAAGAAAATGCTTGTTAATCCGATCAAAAAGTCCTCCGTGAAGACTAGTTGCTCCCAATGATCCAGGAGTTTCCCTGTCTTCCGGATTGGTTTCAAAATTACATTGAACATTGATAGTCGCAAACTCAGAATTGGATAGACTGTTCAACACTGTTCATAAGATAAAATAAAAATGTTTTCATATGTTTATATATATATATATATATATATCACGATATAAACATGGTATTA
>NC_092211.1:18328812-18416349 GCF_043381705.1 Parasteatoda tepidariorum
ACCTATTTGTATAGCTACCATAATGTTGCTAAACTCAAAATGTTTGTAACTCAATGTATTTAAATTTCATGATGAATGGGATTAGGGTCGCTGCGCGGCCCATGAGCCCAGTATTGTTAAACATCAGAAGGAAAATTTTGAAACTGGAATTTTTATGCGTGTTTACTTTCTTTGTAACACAATTTTTAGTGGTGGTTACGCAGAAATTAAATTGTCGACATTTATTTAACTTTCGTTACCATTTTTTAAAATTTGAAAGGCCAGAGGGAGCCCTGTGAAGCTAAAGTAGTGAAATGAAAGAACAATAATTGTTTAAAATAAAACTTTCTACTTTAATTATTTTCTACTTAAGTTAAAGATATTTTTTACCGCTTTTGTTCGGATCTTATTTTTCTATAAGATCCGAAATATTTATTTAATAAACAAATATTTCGACATATATTAAAATATTATATATTTATTTAATAAACAAATATATAATATTTTAATAAACAAAAAAGTAATGAGCGGAGTTTAATTTATTGTTTTTCAAGTGAAATTTAAAACAAAAAATTTTATCAATACGAAATTTTAAAGTTATAATTATAAACTAAACTCAGTGGCACGACAGCCCATAGAGGGCCAAGGCCTACTGTGCCCATCTCAGTTTTCTTGACCTTGGGCTCTGGGGTGCAGGAGCAGATGTTCCGGTTAGGTGGTCAGCAGAAAGGGATGAAAGGCTGAGTCAACCTTTCCCGGTCCGAGGATCGAACCCATATATCAACCTGAGCATCGCTAAAAAAATTTTTTTCTTTTTAAAATTATAGATTAATTTTTCTAAGCAGGCACATTTTAAGGATTGCAGAATCTTATGCACATCGATGTAAAAAAAACTCTGTGTTTTTGTTCTATTTCTGAACTTTAACTTATCCTTTTAAGAAAATGTTGCACATCACACATGCATATTTTAAAAATGTATAAAAATAATACATTTTTTTTTGTTCTTTTTTTTTTTAGAAGGATGTGTCTCTATTACCACAAGACAATCAAACACAAAAAAAAAATTAAGTTTCCGAAATAAAAAAAAACAAATAAACAAACCGTGGAGACAAACACAACATCTGGTAGGTTGGTCACTGAAAAACTAAAGGCGTTAAAATGTTACAGATACTTTATTCGACGGCTATTATACTTATAAAAAATTCGAAATCGAATGGAATAAAAAAAAAAATCGAATCGCGTCGTTAAGGTTCCATTTTGCTTTTCTGTCCCTTTTCTCACCATTCCCGCATAAAGATCGGCATAGAGGCGTTAAATTACAAATCAGTCCCAAATAATAGGGCTCACAAGAATCTGATGACCACCTACGCTTTAGATTTCCGGTAGTTCACGGTTACAGTCATGAGTTGTTCCCCCCCCCCCTATTCACATCTTTTTATTTCATCCGTGGTACTGTTTGTTTATTTTTAGTTTCGCGATCGCTATATATACCTTCTTGCTTCTGAGTGTCGAAAAAAAAAAGGTTTATCTAACTCCCTCAAGCGAAAGGTGAGTGGAGTTGAGATGTTTTGTTCCCACAGTAATGGATTAAGAAGGCGAAACCATTGATATAAACGGTAGTTAAGAAAAAGTGAAGAAGAAATTACTTTTGCTCCCACAGTAGTTTCAAGGCTAAACAAATTCTGTTTCATCATTTTAACCATTTAATTTTATTGTTTGTTTTATTTTTGAAATTTGTCAGCGGTTTAACAGTTAACGATTCGGCTAATATTTCTTTAGTAAAGATACAATTTGATATAAAGTCAAACATAAATCTTACCGAAATATTGTAGTAAAAAAGTAATTAAGTACTAAGTTGATCCGGAATCAAGTTGAAACATTTTAAAGTTCTAAAGTTGAACTTAAATCAAACTGATAAATTGCAGAAAATAAAAAATTCATTAAAGTTCTAAATTTGAACCAGGATTAAACTGATTATAGCAAATGAGTAACTCTTTAAAACTCTAAATTTGAACCGGAATCAAATTGCAACATTGTAACAAATGAGTAATTCAGTAAAGTTCTAAAGTTGAACCTAAAATAAACAGAAACATTGTAGAAAATGAATACCAATCCTTAAAATGTAGAAAATGAATTTCCTTAAAGTTCAGAGCTTGAACCGGAATACAACTGAAACATTGTAGCAAATGAGTAATTCATTAAAATTCTAAAGTTGAACCTAAAATAAACTGAAACATTGTAGAAAATGAATAATTCCTTAAAGTTCTAAACTTGAACCGGAATAAAACTAAAAAATTGTAGCAAATGAGTAATTCATTAAAATTCTAAATTTGAACAGGAATCAAATTGAAGCATTGTAGCAAATGAGTAATTCATTAAAGTTATAAAGTTGAACATAAATCAAGCTTAAACATTGTAAAAAATAAGTAATTCATTAAACTTCTAAATTTGAACCGGAATCAAACTGATTTTAGCAAATGAGTAAATCATTAAAATTCTAAATTTAAACCGAAATCAAAATGAAACATTGTAGCAAATGAGTAATTAATTAAATTTCTAAAGTTGAACCTTAATTAAACTAAAACATTGTAGAAAATGAATAGTTCATTAAAGCTCTAAAGCTGAACCAGAATAAATCTTAATTCATTGTAGCAAATGTAATTCATTGAAATTCTAAATTTGAACCGGAATCAAATTGAAGCATTGTATCAAATTAGTAATTCATTAAGTTTTAAAGTTGAACATAAATCAAACTTAAACATTGTAACAAATAAGTAATTCAGTGTTTCCCAAAGTGTGGTACGCGTACCCCCAGGGGTACGGGAACAGTTCAGAGGGGGTACACGTTCTTATGCGAAATATCTTGCAACAAACGAAACAAAAAAATTTTTTAAAAATTTCAAACAAATTTTATATAAAAACAAAGCTAGCCATGAAAATTTACGATTACGTATTTTTCTATTGGCTATTTTTTGCTGAGTTAACAATTAATAATTAACGGTGTTAAGAGCCAGTTGTGATTCTTAACTTTTGTGCAATTTTTTTATAGTAAAAATAGACATATTTTGAAAAATTACATTCACTTTTTTATTAGTGGTACACAGCGCTACGAAAAATTTAAAAAGGGTACGCAAAAGTCATAAGTTTGGGAAACACTGAAGTAATTGATTAAAGTTCCAAAGTTGAACCGGAATCAAACTAAAACATTGTAATGGAAGAGTCAATGAGCAAAGTTGAACATAAATGCGACTAAAAATTGCAGTAAGGGAGTTAGTAAATGAAGTTGAGCATAAATTCAACTGAAACATTGTAGTTAAGGAATATTTGAGTAAAATTCAACGTAATCTAATTTTAAAACCGTTCCACAGTATGTCTAGATTGGACAGGAATTTGGGCGCTTGCTTGCCCTTCAGACTTCATGGGTTCGATTCCTGAGAATGGCTGAGTACAAATTCACTCTCACTCATTTTTATTTTATAGAGCACAGTCAGTAGCATTAAAATAAAAAAGTATTTTATTAAATGATATTGAGACTGATTTGCTTCCACAGACGCAGGTCCCGATTTTACTGGGATAAAATTTAAACTAAGGGTTTTGTGATTTGCTTATTCTTGCTGACAATTCGAGAAGGGATATGAGCTATGCTTACGTAAGGTACTAAAAACTCTTTATTTTCGTAAAAATTTTAATCAGAAAAACAATTTTAAAAAAAAATTAAACTTGCAAAATTTTTAATTTTGATACAAAATCTTAATTTTGGGAGGGGAAAAAAAACAGCGGGTAAAAAATTAAATTAAACTTGTTTATTCGTTATTCGAGTTTTTGTTCGTTATTCCAGTTTCCAGGAATGGGTTTCCATCAAAGGGATCTTTTGTAAAAATGGAGAAATTACTATCTATATTCGTTTGAGGATACGGCTGTAGTCAAAAGCATTTAGCTTAATGCAACGCATCGCCATCGCTTTATTACGGAGAAATAGCGTTTAGTAACTTTCAAAACTTCTACGAATTTTTTTTTTTTCTAAAACATTTAAAGCAATAAAACTATATGGTGAGTTATTTTTTATGTGTCATTAAATACTATGCATTTTGCTATCTTTTTAGATTATAGATTTTTATTGTTGTTTAAACTTATTAAAAGTGAATTCTCTCAATGCAAATGCCGCAAAAAGACAGATATTTTCTGAAAACCGAAAACTGGCAAATGTATAATATATTTTTTTTCTAATGATTTCGGAATGATATTGTAGAATAAGGTACATCTTTTCTGATTGGACGACCCAAATTGTTGAATTTGGTTTTCAAGAAAGAGGCATTATTACGTAATATTGATTTGGAAATACTAAGTACATGGTTGCAAAATCGAAATTTATGCTGAGCATGAGTGGAGATGGGTGAGTGAAGCGAGCAATGTGCGGGGCCACTTAAAATTTCTTAAAAAGTGTCTTAAAAAATCGTCTTTCCCGGAATAATCTGTTTCCAGAAAAGGCCCCCTCCCCCGTTGGTTAAGAATAGATCTGCTAAGGTCTAGAATTTATCTATGAATGGTCAAGAAACTAAAATGATTGCGAAGTAATCACGGGGTTAGTGGACTAAGCGAGCAGGGATGGAACCACATAGTTTAACTTAACAGGTTGGAAAACTCTTCTCTCACAGAATAATCTGTTTCCAGAATCTGTTTTCTGAATAATCTGTTTTCTGTATCCATTTTTTTCTAACACCGGAATTTAGTTTCAAAATTTAATAAATAAATAAATCATTGCACTAAGAAAAAAAAAGTATTGTCAAAACTACTAGAATATGGTTAAATTTACCGTGTTTCTGGCTCTATGTCAACATCAAAAAGCTCGGTTATTTTTAACGAAGCTCTTTGGTAATGACTTTTGTTAAATTAACCATAACCATTATATTATGTGATAATATGTAGTGAATGTGAAAAAATTTCGTAATTTTATCATAATATCTTACAGCATAGAATAAAAACCATTAATTCGGTTTTTAGTAAATGTGTGGTTATAAGAACTATAATTTTAAAAACCAGAATTTCCGGTAAACTTTTACTATATGAACGGAAAATTTACCGAATGAATAATTTAGAAATACTATGTATTTTTTTCATAACCGGAATTATATATTTTTTTTTTACCAGAAATGTCATTACCATACAATACGGTAAATTTGCCAGAATTTTTTTCACCGTGCGAAAGCATATTAAATTTATTATCTAATAAATAACGTACAAATAATTAAAACTAAGTATTGCTGATAATTCTGAAAGTTTAGTTTCCTTACAACCATGCATTGCAATTCTACTCCTTGTTAAAATATTTCTTCTATAATTATAGGTTTGTAAGAGTTTTCGTTGAAAAGTATTGAAAAGTCAAGATTTTAAAGAATTACAATGGATCTGCTATCTCTTTAGAACCCCATGGGAGCCAATTATATGGGCACACGTGTAAAAACTCTTCTATATTACACTATAGGAAGTCAGTATTCACTATTCTTACTACCCATTCTATAGCTGACAGGTTCATAAAAATGAGTACTGAAGTTAGTTTGCATAGGCACAGTGCTAATTTTTAGTACCATATTTCTGCAGTTGTAATTATATAGTTTCTTTCATATTCAAGTTCTATGGAAAGTAATCAAACATTTGACTTGTAAAAGTGTCAATGTGGTTTTAAATCCAGTTGGAAACCCATTATACGTGTACAGTTGCAAAAATTCCTTGTATTTACACTATAGGAAGACATTCGTTATTCTTACTTTATAATTCTGATGATATACTTGATATCTGTTTCCTGTTGAGAAACAGAAAACAGATGTCAAGTTGCTACTTATGTAGAATGAATAATCATACCTAAACAAATTGACAATAAACACCAGGTCAATAGTTATCGCTATTACAATGGCTCTACTTCCAATTGGATTATTCAGTATTTTCTTTGTACAATTTTCGTTACTTAGGCTGTATGTGTTGTTGGATACACTGCTTTGAAGAATTTAACTTAAGATAGATTCAGGAATTGATGAGTTACTGTGAAGAAAAAAATGATATCAATCTGCATGACTTATGTTCTAAGGATCGAATTTTCACAAACTAAATGAATAAAAGGGGAACTTAAAAGAATTAAAAAGGGATTTCTTTAATATGTTTATTAATTAGCTGATGATATTCTTAATTAGTTGATTAAATTATTAATCAGTTGATATTTTAAGTTACGAAAACAGGCACAAAAAAAAAAAATTTTCCGTATCTGAATAAATATACCATTTTTACGACGGATTTGGATTTTTAATCATCAAGATATGTGAGGCTGTATAATATGGAAAATATAATCCCAATAGTTTGATCAAGAGGGTAATTTAAGTTTGAATTTTTTGCATATTTCACGCTAACACGTGAAGTTTTTCAAGAAAATCGAAATATAGTTTGCAATCAGTTATAAAATTAGCTCTAAAAATAGTTCTGAGTTACAGTATCGCGAGTAATAATTATTAGTTTTTGTTATTTTACTAAATTGTGGCTGAAATTTTTTTAAATTGGAAGGTACACAGATTTAAATTTTATTTTAAATGACAAAAAAAAAAAAAAAATCAATACATTTCTCGAATAGTTTCTGAGTAATAAAATTTCAAAAGAGCTGTATTCTTAAACTCGCATTCCTCCAGAACTATTCGATCAATCTCGTTTTTCTTGCACCTCACTCTAAGAAAATTTATTCGTGTACCCTTGCTATTTAATATAAATTAATATGTAACATTTTTAAAAAACTAAGAATTTAAAAAGAGCCCTTTTTTTTGTGCAATTCAAACCACTTTCTCATGTACCTTTTTAATACATTGAAGAATCAAATACCCAAGAAACGATATTAAAAAGAAATCAAGACCTATTCATTTTAAAACTTCATGATTCAAGAGGTATTTACAGCGTAAGAACAGTTTCACACCTCCAGATGGGACTGTGTGGGGGTGGAGACTGCCCCATCCCACCACCCCTCTCGTGGGAATGTCAGTGAGTACAGGCTCGAAGGTTTTTATTGTTATTACAGGTCTCTTCGGTGCTTGATTATACCTTACTACTTCCTAACGATCCGCGGTTTGATTTAAAGGATGATAAAGAAAAAAGAAAAAAACGTTCGAAAACTCTATTTGCTCTAAGGCCTCCTCCCACACCGACTGAGTGTCTGACTGTCTGATCTTTCTGAAATTTGGCCAAGTGATTATTTTGTTAGCTAAATTATCTTTTGTAGAGGGTCAGGATGGGGCTACTATCTAAAGTGCCCTTTTCTTTTATTGTTTGTTTTGTTCGGGAAAAAAAAAGATTTTATTACTTTTTTTTTAGACAAGTTATTCCTACAGCTACTGGTCATTGTATTATGATGAAGACGAAAGAGAAGATAAGTTGTAATAAGTTATATATTATCAGTTTGTGGATGGTTTTTGACGTAGTGATAAGTCGATAGAGATCGTAGCGATAAGTTTTGAAAAGTCAAATAAAATAAAAAATCGCAATTGAAACTGTAGGGCATAATTGAAAATTTTTCTCCGATTAATAGTTGCTTATCAAGCGAATTTTTGTTTGAAAATTTAAAAACATGGATAAACTTTAAAAAAAAACAAAGCTTATCAGGTTCAGTTTAGCATACAATAAATGTGTTTCAGTTTAATAATATAAAATATATGTATAAATTTAAAATGTGACTGACTCCTATTTGAGTAATATAATGAGAGCGTCAGTCTAAAAATTTAAAATTTGGGTTAAATTTAAAAATGTTTCAGTTTTATATAACTGAAGTATATGAAAGTATGCTTCAGTACTAGTATATAAAAGTTCGATATTTGAAAATAGACAGTAATTTGAAAAGATGAATTTTATCTGACTCATAGTTGCATAAAATCTGAGCATTTCAGCTTGAAATATATACATATATATAAATTTAATAAAAGAAACTATTTTTAACTGAGTTACATTTGAATAGAATATGAGAGTTTCAGGTTGAAAATCTAAAAATATACAAATTTTTAATATTATGAGATTTCAGTTTGAAAATTTAATAGCGTTAATTTCAATAATATTAAATGTAAATGGCTAAAGTTTGAATACAATATGAAATGGCTCATATTTGGATTCAGTTTGAACATTAAGAAAATATACATGAATTTGAAAATAAAGCACTTAATTGATTCATAGTTGCATAAAAAGTAAGAATTTCAATTTGAAACTTTAAAAAAAATATTTTTAACTCATTTGCGTTTGATTATAACATGAGTGATTTAAATTATGAGGTAAGTATGATTTAAATTTTGATTTTGCTGTCACATTAGTGTATTTCGTCCCACAGTGGACTGATCGCTAAGACATGATTCCCAATAAAACATCGAAGTCAAACATTGCTGGCTACGATCAATGTGCGGGTGGGTGACCGCTTTGATCAGTCTGCAAATAAACCGAGGGAAAGCGGGATCTGTCCTTGTTAAAATGTTCTACCGTAAAGTGCTCGACTTTACGCGCAGGTCTTTGGGCTACCGAAGCAGAGGGGTCATCCCCTCTGCAGAGGATCGAAATTGTAATGGCATGTCTTCAGATCATCCTCAGGAATCCTCCCTTATAGTAGCAATAGCCCATTACGCAACTCAAGTGTGACGCGAACCAACAGCAACAATTAGTCTATTTCAATTAAATCATCTTAGAATAAAGAAATAAAAACGAATGTTCCATTTTTGTTTAGAATTTTCAATGAAGCTAAGATTTCCATTTAAATATGTCTCTTTTTTTTTTCCGTATCTCTTCTTACAAAAAAAAAAGTCATAACTGTTGAGTTAGTAGTTATTTTTTATTTTATAACTGGCGTTGAAAATTCGTTACGACTATTAATGTTCAACCTCGTAGTCTTGTGATTTTGAACTCAACCCAGAAAACAAGGTATTCCTGTATAAAACATTAGGACAAACTAGTCTTCTTGGAGGACTTTTCTGATGGGACTAATACAAATTTACGTTCACAGGGAAGAAAACCACGTCAGCATCGTGGTCAGTGCGAACCAGGAGCAGAATTCGTATCAACCACCTACAGCTTGGATTCGAACCTGGGACACCAATTGGGAGGCGAACGCCCTATCCCTCGCGACCCCACGCTGACTTAGCAACACTGAAAAATATTTTAAATTTATGTTTTAGGTACAATAAAATAAATAAGTAAATAAATAAAATTGGTCACATTTTTTTGATAAACTGAAAACGTTCTAACTGCAAAGAGATACGTTCTATCGAATTGAAGGCATGAATTTCGATTAAAAGTTTTGATAAATCCTAATGTCCATCTCAAAATCAGGTATTCAGATGTTTTTATAAGACTGAATACGTGAACTTGGCGGTGTAATAACTTTTTATTGCAGATCCATCTTTTTAAAAATTCAAATCAAGTTCTCATTACAATTTGATTCTTCAACTGTTTCCATTTACTTGTCTTAGAAGACAGTTAAAAATCTAAAAATAAAAAAAAAGCTAAACGTTAAATAAAAGATATAAAAGAACTATTCGGCCGCAGACTATAATAAAATCTCATATTCCACTATCACCCATAAATCATAACCGCGACTGTAGATGGCGATTATTCGATAAAACAGAAAATGGCAAAAAAAGTTCAAGTTTTCGGCAAGATGTCGCATTATTCTATTTTGTATATCATTGTATGCATATTATGCATTGTATGCGTCTCATTTTCCAAATGTGTGAGAAAGAAGCAGTTTCACAGTTTTTCTTTCATTTTGATACCGCTCTTCCAGCCGTTATTATTACTGTTATTAGGGTGTAAGAACGGGTATAAGTTCTTAATGGTCACGATTTCGCAGTTTTGTCCACCTCTACAGGTTTCAATCGTAAATCTTAATTTTTGTTTTCTTATTCAGGTAACAGTGTCTGCTTTAAGGTGAAAATCAGCTTAGAAAGTGACAAGTTTATGAATGCGTAATTTTGTGGAAGAATTTCGAAGACCTCAAATTTTATTCTTTTTATTTATTTTAATTTTGGTTTCATGGTTTTTCAGTTGGCAATTTGTGTCAGCTAGAAAGTAATAAAAATAAAACAAAATATTTCGTCTGAAAATTACAAAAGTAATTCTTTGTGGTAGAATCCCTTTCATTTAAAAACAACGTTTAAATTTACGAAAGGTAAAGTTTTTATTAAAATCTACACGCTTTTCGGTGTTAGCGAAGAAGTTTCAATCGTAAATCCAAATTATTGTTTTCTTTTTTAGGTATCAGGGTCGGTTTTAAGGTGAAAGTCAACTTAGAAAGTGATAAGTTAATGAATGCGTAATTTTGTGGAAGAATTTCGAAGACCTCAAACTTTATTCTTTTTATTTATTTTAATTTTGGTTTCATGGTTTTTCAGTTGGCAATTTGTGTCAGCTAAAAAGTAATAAAAATAAAACAAAATATTTCGTGCGAAAATTACAAAAGTAATTCTTTGTGGTAGAATCCATTTCATTTAAAAACAACGTTTAAATTTACGAAAGGTAAAGTTTTTATTAAAATCTACATGCTTTTCGGTGTTAGCGCAGAAGTTTCAATCGTAAATCCAAATTATTGTTTTCTTTTTTAGGTATCAGGGTCGATTTTAAGGTGAAAATCAACTTAGAAAGTGATAAGTTAATGAATGCGTAATTTTGTGGAAGAATTTCGAAGACCTCAAATTTTATTCTTTTTATTTATTTTAATTTTGGTTTCATGGTTTTTCAGTTGGCAATTTGTGTCAGCTAAAAAGTAATAAAAATAAAACAAAATATTTCGTGTGAAAATTACAAAAGTAATTTTTTGTGGTAGAATCCCTTTCATTTAAAAACAACGTTTAAATTTACTAATGTTAAAGTTTTTAATAAAATCTACACGCGTTTCGGTGTTAGCGCAGAAGTTTCAATCGTAAATCCAAATTATCGTTTTCTTTTTTAGGTATCAGGGTCCGGTTTTAATGCGGAAATCAACTTAGAAAGTGACAAGTTAATGAATACGTAATTTTGTGGTAGAATTTAAAAGATCTCAAATGTTACTTATTTTATTTTATTAATTAACTTCAATTTTGTTTTCAGGGTTTTTCAGTTGGCAATTTGAATCCACTAAAAAGTAATAAAATACGAAAAATTTGGTAAATCTTTGCTATAATATTAAATTCTATAAAACGCGCCGTTTAAACTCGCAAATAGCAAAATTTTTATCAAATTCTATAGGCGTTTCGGTGTCAGTCAAGAGGTTTCAATTGTAAATCTAAATTTTATTTTCACCTTATTTAAATAAATTTAATTAAGGTGAAAATCAACTTAGAAAATGACAAATTTAACTTTACGATGGAATTTAGAAGACCTAATTTTAATATTCTTATTTTATTTATTTATTTTAATTTAGCTTTCATTATTCGCAGTAGACAATTTGAGTTAGTATATAGAAATATTTGGTTTAAATTACAAGTGTAATTCCTTGTGTTTTACTTTTCATTTAAAACAATTTTTAAAACCACAAATGGTAAAATTCTTATTAAAATCTTTGCGCGTTTTGGGGTCACAATGATCAACCACCTCAAATTTGATTTTTCTTTATTTTATTTATTTATTTAAATTTTGGTTTCATGGTTCGCAGTAGACAATTTTAACCAGCTAAATAGTAATAAAATCAAACAAAATATTTGGTGTAAAATTACATGAGTAATTCCTTGGGGTAATATTAATTTTAATTTAGAACAACGTATAAGACCACAAATGGTAAAATTATTATTAAAATCTATGCGCATTTGAGTGTCGCAATGACAAACCTTCACCACAAATTTGATTTTTTATTTAATTTTATTTATTTATTTTAATTTTGGTTTCATAGTTCACAGTTGGCAATTTGATTTTGCTAAAAAGTACTTAAACGAAATATTTGGTCTAAAATTACTACAGTAATTTTTTGTGATAACATTAAATTTCCTGAAAAAACAACGATCAAAACTGCAAATAGAAATTTTTTATGAAAACCTACACCCGTTTCGATGATGTCACAATGGCACATTTGCATCAGTAGATAAATGGAAGGGGTGGTGAAACACAAATGACGTTAGAGCTGCACAATGGGCTATTGGCGACGGTAAGGGAAACATCCCTGAGGATAATCCATAGACATGCCCTCACAATTTTAATCCTCGGCAGAGGGGATGGTACCCCCACTTCGGTAGCCCAACGATCTGTACACGATCTGTATCTAAATTAATATAAAATACGAAAGTATGGAAAATATGTTAAATAAAAATTTTTTGTCAAAGGGCTCATAATCTTAGTTTTATAATTTTATTTAGTTTAAATATGAAAATCATCATAAAAAGTAAATTTTTTCATCTCTTTTTTTAAGAAAAAATTTTCAAGCCTCATTAGAATTTTCCCGGCTCATGTAATTTAAAACGAACTAGCAATATTAACATTATGATAGTAGCGACAGTAAACTAATACAATTGATGTTATATTAATTACTCGATGAAATGTTACAAGAAATGTTTAAAATCACTTATTATTTTATGTAAAATATTTTTGCTCCTTCAATTTCATTTCAAGAAATCCATTTGAACATTTTTACTTTTTCCTGACATTGAAAGAAAATGAAAAAAAATTTAAACTGAGTTTTTCAAGTAAATTTAAAAGGAGAAATCGGTATTTTCACTTAAAATGAAAAATGTTTGGTATATCAGTTTTATTATAAACTTCTATTAGTACAAAAAATCCTCTCCCTAAAGCTTTCGAAAATAATGCATCTAAAGTTTTATATTTCAGATTTAGCTAAAAGGAAATTTTTTTTTCTGATTTGTAAGACAAATAAAAATGTAAATTTTTTTTTCTCTCACACATTTCGTATTGGGGGATTTTAATCTTAAATCTAATTTTTTCCCTCGAGTAAAAGTTTCAAGAAAACAGAAATGAGAAACGTGTTAAATGCGTAAATCATTTCTCATTGTGCACGAAATTATTATGATTGATTCATTTTGCACTTAGTAATTATTATAAAACTAGACCGAGAGAGAGACACGTGAATTTTTTTTTAAATCATTCACATTTGTTAAATAATGTAAACCAAGTTTAAAATATAAAATATATTGTGAATTACTTCACATCTGGTTTGACGTGATTGGTACTGAAGTGAATTTTAATAATTGCACAAACTTAAATCTATACCGTAAGTAAGAATTTTTTTTTATCAAAAGCTAGTTGTAAGAAATCAACCTTTTTAAGACTGGCTCTTGTCTGTATGATTAAATTCACATTTAATAATTATTGTAGAACTACACAGAGATGTAAAACCTTGTAAATAATTTCAGACCAAATTTGAAAAAATTCTGAAAGATTAATTTCACTAACTTTCTAACGATTAATTTCTAACTTTTGACAAAGTTTTGGTCTTACTTATGATATAGATTTAAATCTGTATAGTTATCCAGTATTGAGTAATTTATAGCACATCTTCTTAGGACTCAGAACGATTACTCTAAGAGTTAAGGACACAATTTGTTAACTTGATCAGCGATGAGATATTACTGGCTCAATTTGCTATGATTCAGTACAGTACGTTACGAATTATTTATGACTCAATATGATTAATTTTTCTGGAATGACTCAATTTTGTTAAGATTTAGTTTGGTTAGCTATGACTCAATTATAAAAAGTGTGTTGTTCGATGACTACACTTAAGATATATTTCTGCAGGTTGAAAATTAATAATTTAATGGAAAAAATATAAATCGCTAACAAAAGTCATCATAATACAGANATTGATTTGTTATGGGAACATGGAGGACTTTGAGACTCGACAGATTTAACGTGCATCACCATTTACTACACGGGG
This sequence comes from Parasteatoda tepidariorum, assembly GCF_043381705.1. NCBI lineage: Eukaryota > Metazoa > Arthropoda > Arachnida > Araneae > Theridiidae > Parasteatoda > Parasteatoda tepidariorum. The sequence goes on from NC_092211.1 coordinate 18,342,653, forward strand.
AGTCTTCGGTCGGCGAGGATCGAACCCACGTCCTCTTGGACTTGGGCCCAGCGCCCTACCGACCAGGCTATCCCGGCCACTATGACTCAATTTCAATNTTTTTTTTTTTTTTTTTTTTTTTTTTTTTTTTTTTTTTTTTTTGCTATGACTCAATTATAAAAAGTGTGTTGTTCGATGACTACACTTAAGATATATATTTTTGCAGGTTGAAAATTAATAATTTAATGGAAAAAATATAAATCGCTAACAAAAGTCATCATAATACAGAACTCATAATACAGAAGGATAATGAAAACAGCAAAACCAATTGAATGCCGGAGGAAATAAAGAAAAATTGAACCAAGAATTTAAAAAAAAAAAAGACGTTTTCTTAGGTAATCAAACTGGTTTTGGTGATTGTTTCAATTTTCTTCTTATGCAGTTTATACCGTATACAATTTATCGTACATTATTTTTAATGTACAAAATAAAATTGAAATCATCTTATTAAAGTATGCATGATAAAAATACTTTAATTCATTCGGTTTTCCAAAGACTGACTTAAAGTAAAATTTCATTTTGATATTTCGGTATCTTAAAATTACAGCTGGAAAAAAAAAATTTAAAAAATCAAAATGTACGAAACATTTTTTCTAAAAATTAAGTCATTCGAATTTCAAGTAACAAGTTAGTGAAATATCTCATTTTTTATTCCCTCCAAAATTGAAAAATGTATACATATTTGTTTGTTCCATGTATAATATCAATTTTATTAAAAAAAAAGTAGAGCTTTCAATTTAGAATACTTTCAAAATTATTCGTTCAAAAAAATAAAACTATTTCAAAGAATATGGTTCACTAAAAAAATTTTTTTATTTAGAAATAAAACGATTTAAGTGACGAAAGTATTTCTTATTCAATATGCTGTGTTATGTCCAGAAAATAAAAAAATTTCAATAAAGAATATCTGATTAATTTAAAAATAACTGTACGTAAATCAAACTTTTTCAATTCAGAATATATACATAATGTTTGTTTAAAATATAAAATTATTTCAATGAAGACTATCATATTTTAAACTTCAAACAATTGATTAAGTCAGGTGTGATTTTTATTTCACTCAGATGCAAGAAATAATGAACAAATGTATGTTTTAAAAACATTTTATTCAACTGATCGACAGTCATATAATCTTTTTGCAAATCAAATGCGTATCACTGCATATAAATCTGCTATGCAGATATTATGGATATTATTTGAAATATAAATAAATACATTTTTTTAAACAGTGAAATTATATTACAATATGATAATATGGCATCTTTATACAATAAAACAAATTTACACAAGATTTTGAAAATGAGTTAAAATACACATTTATAAGTGAGAATGTGACAGCTGCGCCAAATGGTTATGAAAATTAAAAATTGGTTGACAGAATAGTATTATAAATCAAATAAATACATGTTTTCATAAATTCAAATAGCCAGTTATTTTTTAAAAAATACAAGCGCAAAAGTAGTTATCCTTTCATTAAGCGTATGCTAGTCGTTTTACTGTAAAACTAACATTTTCAAATTAAAAACATGCTACCACTTTTTACATTCCGGGGACATGAAGAGAAATTAATAAACTGAAAGAAAATATATAGCACATATAGCAATTTTTTCTTTTTTAGAGTTTGAAGCAATAAAAATATTAATAATGACAATAAAATTGTCAAAATTTTATGTAGCAATTTTTGAATTATTTGTTTAGCAGACTCTTGAAATAATTCAACTTAAAACTGTAACATTAAAAAAAAAAAAAGAGCTAATATATAAAGATAAATAAATTTCATAATTTACATTAGTTGCATTCTTTTTATTCTTATTTCTTCTAAACTTTTTGTATAGCTACAGCCTAAAAAATTCATAGTTAACTGTAACTTCACTTTTATTAATTCATATTAAAAAAAGGAAAATCCATTCAATAATTGTACAATTATAATAGTTGTACAATTATTGAATATATAATCATTTTTTACAGTTTATTCACTACTTTTGCAATTTTTTGCTTAATTAAGTTTGAAATAAATAATAGATTTGACTTTCTTGGAAGAAGTGTAACTAACTGTTTAGAAACAATAAAGATTTATATAGTTAAAACAGTTTTGCATAAATTCATTTTTCTTTGTGTTCAAACTAAGTGAATCATTGCGACAATTCCAATACGGTGCATGCTTGATAAAACTGATTTTTTTAAACGATCGACAAAAAAAAAAAATAAATAAATAAATAAATCTTAAAATGATCAATACAACTACTTTTGTAGTTGTATCTGAAACGGTCTTTGCACTGGTGAAAGAAATCTTGGATCAATACAATTACAAGTGTAAAGATTTTTTTGTGCTGTCAAAATTAATCCGGGATCAATAGAGTTATAAGTGTAAAGATTTTTCGTGCTAATAAAAGAAATCTTGGATCAATACAACTATAAGTGTAAAGATTTTTCGCGCTGTCAAAAGAAATATTGGATCAATACAACTACAAGTGTAAAGATTTTTGTGCTGTCAAAAGAAATCTTGAATCAATACAACTATAAGTGTAAAGATTTTTTGGGGTCTTAAAACAACTATTCACAATATCAATGCTGCTTCTATAAATTAAAAAAAAAAAAAAAATTTAAAAAATTTGATGGCGAAACAATACTTGGAAAGGTCAATACAAGCGCAAATATTTTTTTTATCCTTCGCTGGCTCTGTATATTTATGCCTTACGTTACGAAAAAACAAAAATTAGGCATTGAATTACAAATTGTTGAGCAGCTACGGTCGCTCCATTGTAATACAAAAATTAAACTTAAAAGACAAAAGAAAATTTAATCATTACTCTATAAACTGAAACGCCACAAAATAAAGGGAGACGAAAAGAGACGAAGCACACAAAAAAATTGGAAATACAAAGCACCAAAACCGAAGCGAAATTGTATAGGAAGCGTAACAAAAGAATTTTTAAAACAATAAAAACTATACCTAACACCATAATGGATAAATAAAAACGATGCATCTAATTGAAAGAAAAACACAAAGAGAATATAATAATTTGCAATTTTATAATGAAAATGCATAAATCAAAATGGAAAGAAAGAAAACAGAAAATGTGCATGCCTAATTTGAAAAGAATTATTAAATAACAGGTAGTGCGCACAATTGAAAACTTTTGCAGCGAAAAGGTAAGTAGTTATTGCAAGAATATCTGGATTAATTGACAATTCTACTGTCTCGTTTCTTGCCCATGGATGTGAAATAGCTACGTATTAGCGAGTAGTATTGGATTATTAAATTCACTGTTCGATATTAAATTAGTTATTAACTGAGATCACAGAAAAAAACTTATTTCTTCGATGAAAAAAAATTGACTATTTTAGAGAGAAAATTAATACTTTTAGAAAAGTTATAACTTACACTAATCCTTTAATCGTCTAACCCTTTAAAATCAAATCATGAATTATTAGGTCTGTTAATAAGTTTAGCTGTAAAATATAATTAAAAACTATATGAGTTAAAATTGAAAAGAATGCAAGCTAATTCTTTTGAAATTGCATAAAAGTACATTGTAATAATATAAGTAATTCTTCATAATCTGTTTTAAGAATTTAAAATTAAAATGAATGTGCCTTCAAAAACAATGTATATTTTCATGTAAATATTATTATTATTTTTTTTTTAAATTTTATGCTGCGTAACAAAAACACTCATAAAAAAAATTTAATATTAGAAATCATTTTAAGTATATTCATTTTTCAGCATTCTAAGCGATGCTATAATTTTCTATTTTTTACATAAACGCGCGCCATAAATGAAATGTACAGAAATTGTACACTTTAATGTACATCAAAATGTACACTTTAATGTACATATGCAACTTCATCAAAAGAAATTTTAAAAAAAAAGTGCAAAATGGTTTTTCATTTTCTGTAACTGTCCATAGAAAGTGAATAACCTGGCGTGCAGGCATTCTTTTACTCTTGTCTTATCACTGAGGCAGCTCCTATTTTTAACTTCAATCCTGGATTTTTATCGCCATTTCTATCATTTTTCGCCAAAACCTGCGCCATAGACTAGTAGTCAGCCAAATTCATCAACTCATATTAGAAGCCACCTTTTCTTTCATAGTTGACAAAGAGAAAGTCCAAGAGTTCTATACAAATATGTACAAGTTCTGGAACGTTTGAGAAAGTCCAAGAGTTATTTACAAGTTCTGGTCATTTTTCGACGGAGGATCACAATAATAAATTAAATTTTTTTTAAATAGCTATCAATCTATTTTCAGCAAGGGGGTTCCCTAGCGAAATAAGAAGGTAAAGATGACGCTGAAGATGAGGTGGGTGAAGTGGCACTTGCCGCAGCCATTGGTGGCACAGTAGATGAAGAGAAATTGACTGGCAATCCCATGGCTGTCGTTGGAGCAGATGGATACATCCTGTAAGCCATTGGTTTCTGAAGACCAAGTCCTTGTCGGTAATACATGTCCATTCCTGGTAATCCAGCGGTAAAAGGTAAATTAGCGGCATATTGATTCAGCCAGTAAGGAGTAGACTGAAGCATACGCTGAACTGCGGCATAGTTACCGGCTTCGGCTAAAAGTTCTAAACCAACAGCTGTTTGACGCTTCCATTTCGTCCTATTTAAAGAAAGAAAAGAAATAATGTATAAATTATAAAATAAATGTAACAAAAATTGAAGTTCATAAAGTTTCACGATATTATTGTTAATAATTTTATTAATATAGAATAAATTTTTAAAAACACGCTCAGTGTTTTTAAATGAAAAAGCATTCGTTTTAGAATTATCCGTTTTACTGTTTATTTCATACTTTATTTATTATTTCGATTAGAACTTTAAAATATTTTAAGGGATCAATTGAATTATATTTTTGAAATTAAACAATTCTATTTTGTAGATAAAAAGCTTACAGCTAATCGGAAAAAATTACCTAATCAGCTGCAATATAGTTCAGTGTCTGTAAAATCAGACGATCCAATATTTTAACTGTAACTCAGACAACTTATTTAAAATTTGAAAAATTCAGACGATTTGTTTAAAAAAATTATTTTAATAATCTTTAGTGCAAAAATATTTATTTAAATTATTCCAATACAAGTAAAAAAAAAAGTATTTCTCAAATAATTTTTATCGAATATGAACGATATCATAAAAATTATTTCCAGTAAAGCAACTTTTTTGGGAAGAAATATATTCCAAACGATTATACATAAATAAGCCCCTAATGAGTTGGTATCATGATATTAGTTATAAGTTAAATACTATATTTTTGTGAAAACGACTTCTCGGAATCTTTTTTAAATGTTCATTTGTTACTGAATAGAATTACAGGTTTTTAAGCTAAATTATTCTCAAATATTATCATTGGTAAAAAATTTAAAAAAATAGTTTTAAACGTGTTTTTAAAATAAACATATGAGCAAAGTGTTCTAATATTGTTACATTACGAGTTAACATTAATTAAAAATAAAATAAAAGATTAAAATGAAAAAAAAATTCGGTTTTTTTTTTTTTTTTTTTTTTTCTAACTTCGAGAGAAACTATTTTCGTTCTATTATTCGTGTATAATAAATATGTTTAAACTTGGAATATAAGATTTTTTTTTCATATGAAGCTATAAAAATAGGCAATAAATGATCACAAGCTATTTTGATAAACGATATTTTTCACAATGGTTGACTCACAAACTATAGAAATGTAACTCTTTGTTATTTCCGATCGCGTAGAAGTACCCGGTGTCGGAGAACGATTGAATTTAAAGGACAAGAATTATTTATCCTTGCTGCACAATACAGTATAACTGTTTAAAAGTTGAATTGATCCGATACCAAGTAGCATAAAAATAAAATATAAGAAACGCACAATGGCAGCAAAACGGAACCTGATATTCTTTTAGAAGAATCAAAGCGAAATGCCTACAAATTTATTGAACAATGGAGGAAATAAAACTAAAATAACTAAGTCGAAATTGATAAACTCGTAATTTTTGAAAATTCAATCCTTTGTTATAAGAAACTTTTCACAAAACGACGCTATTTTGTTATTCAATATTGATATTTTTAGCTTTAAAAGACAGTTAAGGTTTAAGGATGCTGTTATCTTATGTTAAAATAAAAGCAAATTCTTCAGCAAACGATCCAATAAATAATAAACGATACTTATAATTGTTTTGTTAAATTCTGTTTATATTTTTAAAGTTTATGTTTCTCAATGGTAATATGAAGGTAAATTCTACGTTTAAACTTAGTATGAAAGTATACTGAAGTGAACTTCCGAATTTCTCAAAATCGAACAAACCATTTGTAAATAATTCGTGATTAGAAAAATGCTTTGACCTGCAACATTTTATTAATCAAAAAAAATAATTAAAAAAACTTTGAAGTAAGACAAAGAATACAATTTCTTCAGCAAACGATCAATAACGGACTAAATTCATAATCGTTTTCTAAATTGCTGCTTTAATTTTTTTATGGAATAAAATAAGGCAAATTCAACCAATTTTTTAAGGTAAAAAATTATGACTGCTACACTGTATTCCATAACTGTTTAAAGTTTATTTAATCTTACACCAAAGTTACATTAAATTAAGAACTAAACAATAACAGCAAAACAAAACCTGATAATAGCAAATGTCTATATAGATTATAAGAGTTAAACAATGGAAATAAATTGCAGCAAACCAGAACCAAAATTAAAAGGGAAATTAGCGAATTTCAACATAATTATTTCAATAATTTCATCATGTACAAAGTCGCAAGAGTATTTCTTTAAGGAATTTCAATATTTTATGCAATAAATTTCATTTTAGGTGAAACTATATCTATTAACAAATAATTCTTGCAATAAAAGTCAAAGCAAAAACGACTTCCGGTATAATTATTTTTTAGGTAAGCATGGAATGTTTTTGTGATCTGCATATTTTTGATAACAAAGGGGGAGCGAGAGTCCAAAAATATACTTTTGGAAAGAAAAAAAAAATTTAAAAGTTCCTTAAGAGTTTAATACATTCGATACAAGGTATACATACTACGCAACAATTGAAACAGAGAGATAAAAAAAAAAATTTGAATAAAATTTTCGGAATTAAAATTGTTTTGATTTAATGATGCAAATAAAATTAAATTCAATAATTTTACACTAAAATAAATTCAAACTTAAAACATAAAGATTATGTTACCTTCTATTTTGATACCATGTTTTGACTTGAGTATCTGTGAGATTGAGTTTGGACGCTAGTTCCATTCGGTCCTGGACGCTGAGGTATTTCTGTCGCTCGAAGCTCTTTTCCAGCGTTTGAAGCTGATGGTCAGTAAATGCCGTCCTTGCTTTTCTCTGTTTTTTAACTTTTAGATTGTAAGGTGGACTACTGGATGGGTCATTACTGTTTGTTTCTTCCAGACCAGAATGATCGTCTGCAAAAAAAAGAGAAAAATAAAATTAACTAAGTTTTTTGTTATTAAACCAAATTGCATAGCAACCAAACACAAAAAGAAAAATATCCTATAGATTTCACAATGAATTAATAAATATTTTATGCAATACATAAATATTCCTTATACGAAAAAACAATAGGGTTCCTTTTTTTTTAACTACTGAAAGTAAATGTAATATAAACAAATATATCAAGCTAATATTTACGAATTTAAACTCACTGCAATCTTTAATATTGACGAACTTTATTGAAGTAATCTATTTTTGATAGTCTAAGGTTGTAGTTCTGGACAAAAATAAACTGAAAATTTCTGAATTTTTTTGTTTTTAACTGATTACTATTAAAGAAGCTCGCTACATAATGTATTAGTAATATTTATTTTTATTCAAAAAAATAAATAAATAATAAAATAAAAAGTAAAAGTAGAAATTATTATGTAAAAATTCGATTTCAATAAGTATTTTTTTTCCTTAGGAAATTTACTTATTTTTAAGAAATTATCTAAAAGTGTACAAAATCCGGGAGAATTTTTATTAAACCAGTAGAAACTGTCAAAATCTACGAGTCTACTGGTAAATCCAGTAAAGTTGGCAGCTATATATAAATAATATAAAAGTATCTTTTTTCCTTAAATTGAAATATATTTATTTAATTTTGAAGTGATTAAATATTTAGAAATTTTTTGTCGTCAATAAATATAAATGAAAGATTGCGAACTAAAAGACCGACTAATTTAAAATACACAACAAACCTACAGAATATAATACTTATGCAACTTTAATTAAATAAAACTAGAAATATGTGAACATTTAGCTGCAATTATTATGTCATAGACAAGAAGAAAAAAAATCAGTAATAGTTTTTAACAATAAGCGAAAGCCTACTTGGCGAAATATAGGAGACAGCATTCCTACAAAATAGCCAAAATCATCCCACATTTTCAAATCAAATGAATGAATTAGCTCCCCCTTCCAACTAATTTCCCGAACTTAACAAAACGTTCGCCAAGAAAAAAGAAAGAAGTTTTAAGTGAGGCCCATATTGTGAATAGGAAATTCGGGGAAGATGATAGAAAAGTAGAAAACAAAAGGGACGGGCTCGGGTAAACTTTTTCGGGCAGGTAAAATGTAGATGATTACAGGGAGGACGGTGACAACGTCGGCTACCAACGTCGAAATTCTGGCGCCGGGGGAAATTATACACCTATAGTCGCCAAGCACTTCAAAAAACTGACAGTGGTCAATTACCCGAATTTTTTTTTTCATTTTAATTTTCTTTTTCTTCATTGTAGGTTGATGAAAATTGTCCTTTTTGTGGGTTATTACTAATGCCCCTTTCAATCTCTGGTACCTCCGTCTCGATTTTTATTTCTTCCATTCAGAGTTTGTTCGTTCTTCGTCTTTTTTATAACATCCAGCCTTTGCTAGGCGTATAATCGAAGAAATATTGGAACTTTTAAATTTTTTTTTTAATAGCTGTTGTGTACCACATAAAATATTCCCTACTTGGGGGCTTTTATGAGAAAGTTTAGTAATCAATAAAATGGGAAACTATATTACATTGGAGGTAAATTGAGTGCTGTAGTTTGCATTAGTGATTGACTAAATAAACATCCATTAATAAGAAATATAGATTTTATTTATTATTTTGTATAATCACAGACATTAAGTCTATTTTTAATCGTTGTGAAATATTCTTGAATTTACATACAATCAAATATTTTCAGGATACGCAAGATAAAAATAGAAAGATTGCAATTTTCTGGAACAAAAAAAATTTAATTATAATTTTAATTTCTGGTTCTTAAAATGTTCCTTTCTATTTAACACATTTCGATACTTAAAATCCATTTTGATAGGGTCCCCCCCCCCTAGGGCCATTTGAAAGTCGGGCGCTTTTCATTAGATTTTATAAAACTCATTATTAGCTATTTGGAAGAAAAAGAGAGGGAAAAAAAACAGAAAAAGGTTTTTTTACTGAAACTTTTACAGATTTAAAGATTTTCGATTAAACCAAAAGACTAAGGGGAAATTATGTACTGTAAATGAAACAGTGTGCTACACTTTATTTTACAGGACCGCACATTTTTCTCTCTTTCAAAAAAATTACTTAGTCTATAATCTAATCGTTATGAATTAAATAAAATTGTTTCCCTGTAAACGCTACTCTTTTCCTTGATCTACACGAATCAAATAAAATAAAAAAATCAGAAAACAATGTCACAAACGGTGCAAAATGAAAATGATATGTCAGTAAATCAACATCAGAGCAATATATAAATCTAACGTAATGCATAAAGCAGACGATCATGCAATCCCTGAACAAACTATGACTCAATATCTAAATCAGACGATTGAAAAAATACACAAAGCGGCAGAGAATACACGCGTGGCCCAATCAGAATAAAAAATACTAAAATGGCATAGAGTTGCCAATTTGTCAGTATATTTTGAGACATTAATGCTTAATCACACACACTAAAAAAATACTGAAAACAAGGCTCAAAAAAAGCTAGATGTATTCAGTAAAAATACTGAAAAATCACGTGTCAGCAAAGAAGAACGAAACTGATAATTGTATATTTTCTACCATTAGCCTTTAATTCATTCCATTTTAAAAGAAAGTAAACGCAACTCTAAAAAACCATTTGATTTAAAAAAAAATGTAGAACTTTATTTTCCAATCAAAAATAAATTACCATCGAAAATAAATTATTCGTCAAAACAATAATAAACGTTAAAACGCAAACATAAATGGAGATAAAATAAATAAAATACTTTTTTCATTCAATGCACAACAAAATATACCATGAACAATAATAGTTTAAGGAATAAATTGAAATATTAATAATAAATTATTAAAAATGGAATTTTCGGACCTTAATTGTTTAGATAAGCGTTCAATATATGGCTGAAAGCATTGTATTTAAAAGAACAAAGTACGATATAAATATTATTTTCTTTTGCACAAATTGTTCCATTTTCGTTTTTTTGTATGCATTTCAAAAGAAGTTTTAATATTTAATGCGATTCCATAAAAACAATCAGGTATTTCATAATGATATTTTTGTAACTATTTTCGTTCTGTCTCCAAATTGCCTTCTCCTACCATCCCTGTTTCCTGTTCAAATCGAACAAAAACAACGGAGGCTTACTCGCGAACAACAATTAGTGGTGATATCTCTTTTGATGGTCGTTGGTCGCAAACAATGAAATTTTCGATGGCGACTTCCTTTTGCTGATCAGATAATCAGCATTTTGTTCGATCGATTAGTACATTTATCTCTCACATGCGTTTTGTATCCTCAGTCAATGGACCAAGATCTAAAATATTACTTAAAAGAAATTGACCCAATGGTCAATTAATCAGTTTTAAAAATGTGAAGACTTAGAAATAATATAGCATATATAGATGTCTCAGTACCAAACGATTTATTTAGTTTTTTTTTTAAAAAAAATTTTAACGATAAACAATAGCAAACGATAAACAATTTTCATTGCTACGTATTTAATATTCTCCTCAAAAAAATCTCAATGATTGAGTACTTTGTTAACATAAGACTAATTGTAGAACCTTTATATCGTTACTGATTAGTGAAATGAAAAAATTTCCTTTCAAGCAAAAGATTTATAATAGCTTTTTGATAACGAAAATGTATAAGAATTTTTTTTTTTTTATTGACAAAGTTTAAATTGGATTATAGCTTAACAAAATAATTATCAAATAATTATGTCAAATTTATTCTATTATTTTTTACACGTTTAAATTTATTTAAATAGATTTTGGATAATTGTGCTTCATGATAATGAAGAAGTTTATTAAATGATATGAATTTATTTTATAAAAGATGCCAACTCTGTCATGCAAATGAAAAAAAAATAACGTAAGTGCAAGTCTTTCGCGAAGTATTTATGTTCATTTTTCAATTCTGTGAGATTTCGTAATTTTCGCAAACTATTGCATAGTTTATCAGGATGGTAAAAATTTCTTATACTCCTACATTTTTTTATTAATTCATTAAACTTAACATTTTTCTTCTTTTAATGTGCCCATTCACTTTTTTAAGCCATTTTAAGTTAATTTGCAAAATTGACACAGAATTTTTATACGTTTTGTATTTTATACGAATAGTTTTTATGCGTATTTTGCCAAAATATATTAATAAAATTCTAACAATAAGATTTATTTTAATGAATTTATTAATCTCAATCTATTAATATATTTATTAACTTTTTATTAACGTTTTATTCCTCTCTTGAATTTTAGAAGATTGCGAACTGTCAACGCTATTGTAACAAGTACTTTCAATATGTTCATACAGCACTTTTCACAATTTTTTTTCAAAGATCTAAACAAAGTAAAAATAACAAAAAATAAATTTTAATTAATTAAAATATAATATAATATAATATAATAATATAATAAATATAAAATATATACAAAATATAAATATATATAAAATATATATATATAAATATAAAATTTAATAATTAAAATATAATTTAATGAAAAATATTAAAAATGTTTAAAACAAAAATGCAATTTCAAATAGTTTCCACAACGACTTAGTCATTATTTTTGCAAATTTTTTACAAGAAATTTGAATCAACAATCATTTTAAATATGAATTACGTATTAATTTTCAATAACGATTAGTAACGTATAATTTTTAAAAACGATTAGTAACGCATAATTTTTAAAAACGTTACTTTATCTTTAACAACTTAATCATTAACAACAAAGTTCCTGAAGCGATGTATTTTTTACACTAATTATTCTTAGTCATAATTTAATTATTTTTTTAAGTCAAACTTTACTACTTGGACAAGATTGTCAAGGTTTTTTTTTTTTAAAAACATAAAAATCTTATAAATTAAACTAAATATAAAAAAATTGGTAATCAAAACTTTGTTACCAATTTTTGATCTAGGAGTAAAAAACAACCTTATAGTAAGTTTTTTAATTTTTTTCTTTTTTGGTAAATTTATTTTATTAAAGACCCATTAATTATTCTTAGTCATAATTTAATTATTTTTTATGTCAAACTTTACTACTTGGACAAGATTGTCAAAGCTTTAGCAAGATTATTTTTCTTAAAAAAAGAAAAATCTTATAAATTAAACTAAATATAAAAAAAAACTGATAATCAAAACTTGGTTGCCAATTTTTGAACTAGGAGCTCTTGAACTAGGAACTAGGAGGATCTTTTTTTTTTTTTTGGTAAATTTATTTTATTAAAGACCCATTAATATCGCACTTTTGACGGCATTTATTAAATAACGGAAAAAAATTAATCTGCGTGACATTATAGTACGGTACTAGTACCCTAAAAAAGAAAAACGTTGCATGCGATCTATCTCAACCACCCTCAAGAAAGAGAGAGGAAAAGAGAGTGGGGCGGAAGTCAAGAAGAGAGCATTTAAGATAAACACCACACGCAAGCATTTAAGACGACACGGACGGACAGACGGCGGCCATTCCCACGGTGCCACGCTTCCGGTGGCCGTATCCAACTCGGACTATCGGTCGGTAAACCTCCGCCGAGCAATTACCCAGATCTGGCAAAAGAGCGGTTTTATACATTTTCCAATTTCTGTGGGGTCTTCGGTTTTGCTTTCTTGAGCACAGGGAGCAGTCAAGGGTGTAAACACTCCTTTAAAATCGTGGGAAGACAAAAGAATTTGCATTCGGAATTAAAGACTTATTTTTATAACACACACCAGGTGACCATGAGGAAATCGTCTACTTTTTTTGTAAAAGAGTAAATTATCGTCTGCGTCACTCAAATGTGCACAATATGGTTATAAAAGAGAACTAAGTCGAGTGGAATGTTGATCCTGTTTTTTTATCCTCCATTATTTAAATTAAAAGGTCATCGGGCAGCTTTTTCGAGTGTGCAGAAGTTGAAATTGATTTGCTCAAAAAGACATTAAAAACAGATAAATTTAGAAATCTGAGTAATGTTTTCTCGTTTGCTATTAATCAGAATTGAAAGGGAAGATAATGTTTTCTTAGCAAAGAATTTTTTTTTGTGCTTTTCTTTTTGAAAGAAACTTTTTTTTAAAAATATTTTCAATTTTTGTTTTAAATGCATTCCTTTTATTATTACTTTGAAAATACTTTAAGCATTTAAAAAAAAAAAATATTTAGTTCATAAAAGGTTATAAATCAGCTTTCTAAGTGCGTGGGAGTTGCAGTTGATTTGCNAAGTATTTTTTTTTGTGCTTTTCTTTTTGAAAGAAACTTTTTTTTAAAAATATTTTCAATTTTTGTTTTAAATGCATTCCTTTTATTATTACTTTGAAAATACTTTAAGCGTTTAAAAAAAAATATTTAGTTCATAAAAGGTTATCAATCAGCTTTCTAAGTGCGTGGGAGTTGCAGTTGATTTGCAAAGAGGCCCTCATAAAATTAATATATATATATATGATGCTGCACAGAATATATTTCCTGCAATTTCTGAGTTTTCAGATGGGAGGCGAAACTACTGTCTCGTCTGATAAAATAAGTAATAAAACAAATATTTTATTTTTAAAATTAAAAAATTGTTTTACTAATCTTAGAAAATTAAATACTCAACAAATCCTAGTTTATTTTTAAGATTGAAAGTTAGATAAAAACGCAAATGATTAAGACATATTTCTCTCTTTTAATAAATTTGTAAAAAACAAAATACTCCTTTTATTTTCAGTCAAATTTTATTTTTTTAATTTTTATTAAAAACAGGTAAATAGATGAATTTTTCAGGAGTCCGGAAATTAGAGAGTATTCCAGAATAATAATAATTTTAAGAAATTAGCACGTACGCCATGGCCAAACGTTTTATTTTCATTATACTTTGTGTAATATTTGAGATTGCGTGCTTATAAAAAATGTACTATTTCGACAAGCGGTTTCACTTTTGATTTAAAATATCCGTAATCGGTAAATAAATCAAATCAAGTTCAGGGGGCAAGGCAAACACTGATAGAACACATAATATCCTGGTATTTACACGCACCCCCCATACCTGCAAGAACGCACAAGCGTGCGCTTTCGGAATCGCGGGCACGTGTCATTTATTGTAAAGTCAACTTCCCAACAAACACAACACATGGACACACAAGTCCCTCTTTCGATCAAAAAGAGGGGACACGCGCCCCCCTCATTATAACCGTGTCGGACGGCACGTGCTACAGTAGTCATGGAAACACGCAATCCTGGCCTTTCTTTTGACCAGTACGTGTCATAAATACATGTCATTGTCATTACAATCAGACCAGACTGACCCCCCACGATCATTATACCTGGTCTGAATCACCCATTGATTTCAACGAATTACTTTGCAAACAACACCCATACCTCATTAAGAACTCGAAATGGATATCCCGATGTTATTGGAAATGTGGTGTTGATTTGGAATAAAATATCCGACTGTTGGACTTGTGGTGTTAATTGGCTGTTCTCTGACGTCCTAACCGGACCTTACGGGCTGGACAATGAGCAACAGGATGTATGAAATGGACACTACAATGAGAAGCTGCCAGCCGTTGAAACAATTAAAGGTAATGGGACCCGCTTTTTAGGGAAATGGGTTTTAAGTACCCATAACGTAAGTTTCACATGACAAATCACAAGTGCATTTGTGAAATATGAATTAGATTTTTTTTTTTCCTACCGTTACATATTGAGATAAAGAGTTTTGTGGCTTTCACAGAAGGCAGATAGAAATTGTTTTCTAAGTAGAAATTAATATAGTAAATGCCTATGGAAATTATAGTATGATACAACAAAATAATTTTGATATTTGCATAATGCGCTTAAAAAAATCGTGCAGTTTTATCGAATGCTAAGTAACAAAGTTCTTTTACCGTTCCTCCTGATAATTACTAAAATTAGTACTGTCATGTGACTAATACTAAGATCACATGACTAGCACTTTTTTAAAACTGTCATGTTCAGATAACGATTGGTAAAATTTGGAATTAGTTTCTGTTCTGTAATAGTAATAAAAAAAAAACATTTAGTTTTTACTGATTTCTTTGTGAAATAATTTTTTAAAGTGAAATTTTCATTTAGTTTCATTGTTACTTTATTTATTTTTGAATGCAGTGTTTGTTCGCAAAATGCTTTGCGAAATCGTTAGATATAATTACATGTTTGTAAATGAGGTAAAAAAGATTTGAAATTTTCTTAGAATTCTTTGTGAGATCCGTTTTTAAAGTAAAATTTTTACAGAAGAAACTAAAAAATTTCGAAATTTTGGCATAATTTTCTTAATGAAATCGTTTTCTCGAGTGAAATTTATATAAAAGAAACTAAAAAGATTTCAAATTTTCACAGAATTCTTTATAACATCGTTCTCAAACGTAAAAAGAAAACAAAAATGAAACGATGCTCACGTAAAATACTTTTAACAGCATGATCTCATAAATTTACTCAAACAACAATTTGTAAAACGAGAATTAAGTTCTTTGCGATTATTCTATGGATTACTGAATTAAAAATGTTTTAGTTCCCACAGAATGTTCACTGAAACTGCATTCTAATGATAATTTCCGTAATGAAAAATATATTAATAGGCTTTTAAAAAAAAGTTTAAAAAAAGCAACCAAAATATTTTTTACGAAAATGCATTTGATTTGAAAATTGAACATGAAAATCCAAAAATATCAGTTAAAATTTTGAATCCATTCGGTTGCATAAAGCTGAGTTTGTTAGTTCTATACGCTTTTCCAATATATCTCATTGCATATTTCCTACTTAATTATAAAAATATTCTATTGCGAAAATTACGGGATTCAAATTTTAGATTATCGTGTAAATGGAATAGAAGCAATTACTGCTTTCTTTTGTTCATTTTACGATTGGAACTTTCTTTGAAACACAATAAAGTCAGACTTTAAGAACCTTTTCTTTTAAAGGGAATGATTATAGAAAACTTATTTCAATAATATCTACAAAATACATAAATCTTCCATTGCGTGTATTGTGAATAATTATTTGATTCACTGGTGGATGTAACATGTAAGTCTTAAAAAAAAATGATTCATTTTGTCTTTTTCTAAACTCATAATCTAAGTCTTTAATCTTGACATAGAGAATCGCATCGCTGATTTGCTGACGGAATAGGTAGTTTCGGGTTTGTTTTTTTTAAACACATTCTGGTTAGCTTTTATTTGATTCAAATTGCTGGATAAAAAAGGTCGATGCTATATGATTGTCAACAATTATGTATTAAATAAACTCATATGAAAATAAAAGCTGCGATGAACTTAAAGTAAGATTGTAAACGAATAACAAATATTATCAAAAATAGAAACTGGAAATATTAATAAGTAGAAAAAATATATGGGTAATATTTGAATCTGAAATTTTCACACGAATTCTTTTAAAAAAAATATTTTATGTTCCTTATTGGAAAAATTAAACTAAGTTGATAAATCTTTTCTAAAAAAAAAAAAACAAGACTGCAAAGGAACTTAACAGAACTTGATACATAAAATAATTATGTAATCACCAGTTAAAATTTATTAAATTTAATTTCATCCTGAACTTTTTGAATTTCGAGTTATCTTGACTTACATTAAAAAATCAATAACTCAAACACTTTAATCTTAAAAGTATACCCAAAATTTAAATATTTCTATCGATAAAACTTTTATCAAAACTAATGACCATCATTTTTCTTTAACTAAATATAGTAAGACAATGTCTTAAAACTAAGAATCAACAAGTTAAAAAAGGGCTAATTACTTTAACTTAATGCTAGCAATGCGTTCATATTAATACCTAAGTTACTAATAACAATGTGTTTATACTAATAATAACTTAATAATAATAATGTGTTCATACTGACAATAACTTAATATGTTTATACTAATAACTAACTTAATAATAATATGCTTATACTAATAATTACTAACCTAATGTGTTCATATTAACTAAATAATAATTTGTTCATACAAATGATAACTATTAAATTGCTCTCCTGACCAAGTTATGGGGACCTTATTCCCATATTGCAGCTACCCCCTATATTTTGGGGATCAGAAATCCAAATCTGTTGGGGAAAAAAAGTATGTTTATTCAGAGAAAGAGGGCTCCTGTGTCTGATTTCGTAACTTCAAATATTGTCTGCACTAATTAATTAGCATATTTGAAGTTAACCCCTCGAGCCATTAAGATTGCGTCCTACAACGCGAAGATCCGATCATTAAATCAAAAGTTACTTAGGGTAGTTTGGTTAATTTATCGCGCACAGTATGTCACTAGTAAAATCTCTATAAAAATCGCTGTTTTATTATTAAAGATAAAAAAAACATTATAGGTTCTAAATACATACTTTAATGGTAGACCGACTACTTTGTTTTCATGTGTATAAAATTGTTACATTAACTATATAATAATATAGATATATCACCCTATTACAAAAGACTTGTCTTCCTTTTCTCCTCATCTGAAACAAATATGGGTTATAAGCATGGGCGACCAAGCTTGGAATTCGATAACTTTCACGGATTTTTTTTCTTTTTTTCCAGTTATTTTCCCACGTTTCATATCTATCATTTATCATTCATTCATTTTTAGTTCGCGAATTACAACGTTTGAAACAAGAAAAAGCTGACAAAAATAAACATCGAATTGATCAAAAACGGCAGTATATTGAAGTCAAGGGTATAAGTTACGGTTGTAGATGCAAATAACGATTCGCTCTATTTTATACTTTAAATTGTTTATATAGTTTCCAGATTGGCGTATTTTGGTGGATTATGAAGCAGCCTATTCCCAAATTTAATGTTTTTGTAAAAATAAGGAAGAAAAGTAATTTTTCGGTAGAGGTCGAAAAATAAGTGCGCTAACGGCAAAGCTTGAAATCCGGTATTGTATAGTACATACAGGGGTAGAAGTGACCAATGAGAAAAAAATAGGATTGTTTTGAAAAAAANAAAAATAAGGAAGAAAAGTAATTTTTCGGTGGAGGTCGAAAAATAAGTTCGCTAACGGCAAAGCTTGAAATCCGGTATTGTATAGTACATACTATATATCCGGTATTTTATATACATTTGTCGACGAGTTTTCGGCATTTCTTAATTTTATAAAATGCCGAAAACTGGTCAACAAAGTATGAAACAATTTAACGTTTCTCACATTGTATATACATTCTATAGAATAGATAATGAGAAACCAGTAAAACATGAAAAATATGAAGCATTCTGAAAAATGCCCAGGTATTCTATATATTTTGGTGTTTCATACAACGACAGTAGCATAGATGTATTCAGAATATAATTTAGATCTTAATAGTGTTCTTTTAATTATTGTCTTTGGAAAAAATGTGCAATAATGTTGTATATACAGAGATTTTAAAGATTTTTTTAAACAGATTTAAGTTATTAACTAATAGCACAATTTTTAATATTTTAGCAGCAGCATAATTGCTTGTAAAAAATGCTAAATATTAAAAGTTTAGAAAAAGAAATTTAATGAAAAAATAATAACAAAAACTTTGATTAAAGTTTATTATAAAAAGTTTCATAAAAGTTAATATATTTGACACTATTGATTTTTATAAAGCTTAATGAGCCACGTGTTTTAATGGCAATCAAAAAGTTTCATGAAAGTTAATGTTATGATTCATTAACTTTTATTACTCTTAAATAAGCCACATGGTTCATCGACAGAACTGACAGCTGACAAAAAAAANAAAAAAAAAAAAAAAAAAAAAAAAAAAAAAAAAAAAAAAAAAAAAAAAAACTAATTCAAAAGTAAAACAAAGTTTTTCCCTATGCCATGGAGATTTTAGCTGACACTATAAAAACCACGAACTAGAAATTTTTTTTTTTTTTAAATTAAGCAACTTGTATAATTCTTACAATCTTATCGAATTTATACTTATTTTAAAATATTTTTGCAAATAACGAATTTTGATGCTATTAAAAATAGTAGTAAATAGAAAGTAAATTTATGCTGTATATTAAACATCTTCTTCCTAACATATAAAAACATTCAGCCAAGAAAATAGGTTGATTGAGAAAAGAAAGCTAAATTTTAAAAAAAATCATGGGGGAAAAAACAGGGTAACTACTGTGGTATTAAATAAAATATTTAAATTGATAGCGTAAATTTGTTTTACGAAATTAGATAATCAGTACCTAAATCATACAACACTTACAGAGAACAAATAATAAACAATAAGTTATATTAGAAAATTAAACTTTATCTAGGTTAATGCGGCTTGATAAAGTTTAATTTTTTTCCTTTTTTTATTATTCCATTAAGAAAAAAAAAAAAAAAAGGTTCATAGTAGCAAACCGTTCTATGCGATTATTAAACCCACAGCTCGCTTGTCATCTGTTATTCTAAATCCCATACATAGGATAACCCCCATGGTGTTGGGAAACCGTACATACACCGGACTTCCGAATCACAACCAAAAGAAAAAAAAGAAAAGGAAAAAAGTATTTTAACAGTGATAAGGTTAACGGGCTTAATCGTTTAAAACTTTATATTGAAAAGATTGCTTTCTGTTCTGAGTTCTTTTTGTGACTCGTTTAGCAATTGCGCATGCCTATCGTAATTTGTATCACTTTTCAATTGTATTGATTTATTAGGTTTTTAAAAGGTTTTTCTAAATGCATTAGCAAATCAAAGAAAATTAACATAATTAAAAAGAATTCAATGTTTTTTTTTTTCTTGGAAAATTACAGCTTTCACTACATAACACATTCAATTAACTAAATAAGGGAATTTAAACATGCTTGATTTTTTTTTGCCCTGTTACCATCCAAAAAATCACACTAGTCTATTAGATAATTAGTTAGATTATTCTTAGGAGCTCAGACTATTCTAGTAAATTCCTTCAGACTATTATTCAAAAGTTTCAATAGCAAATTCCAATTATTTTTACGGCACCATCAGACTATTTTTTAAAAATTCCGACAGTAAATTATATAGACTCTACAACAGCAATTTGTGCTTTCTTTAATTCTAACAATAAATTCTCATCATTTTTGAAACAGCCAGCAGATTATTCTAAAAAGTTTCGAACAGTTAACTTTGCTATTTTTATTACACCGCTATATAGCAGTTCTTCAATTTTGAACAGTAAGTTCTTTTTGCAACCAAAAAAATTAAACAGTTAATTTTCCAAAACTGATCTCTGATTACTCTTGAATCCCAACAGTTAATTCTGCATTCCAACAGTTAATTCCCTTTTTCCAGCGGCCAACAGCTTAACAAATTTCAACTGTAAATCATACGATATCAATAACCATTACCTGACCATCCTTTAATTCTAACAGTTAATTATTTTCTGCAACCGTCGGCAGATTAATCCTTTAAAGTTACAATTCAGAAATTGAGCTTTACAACTACAAACTGGCCTTTCTTGCTAATTTCATCAGGTTATTTATTACAAATTCCAACAGTTGATTCAGATTTATTTTAATAGAGCCAGACAATTCTCATAATTCACCAATGGCAGATTCTGATTTAGACTTATTACGTGCTAGACCCTGCTTACGAACTTTATTATGTAAATCAAAGCTTTTTTAAATAAGCAAGCATCATGCAATTATCACTTCTAATTTGTATATTGATAAAATATATCTTACTTTAACCTTTTCTTTTCTTCTTTTTTTCTTTTATGTTTGCTGAACCTTGAATGTTAACGTTCAAAAGTATGCACCATGACTCTGTTTTCTTACACTCTGAGCTTTTCCTCATTCAATCTCGTAAAATCATTCAAGTTAGTAGTAAACAAATTATTGGCAACCAATTATTCACTTTGTGGGGTTTCAATGTGGAAGAGCCATTTGCCGGCTTCTTTTGCAAATGTTTCATGATATATTTGGCGACGCATGATCAGCCATTCGAATAAAAGTAAAAAAAATCACACTCTCACCACGCTCAAAAATTGCGCCATTGAGAAATGCGTTTAAAAGTTGGAAAACTTTTAAGAGTAATAAAGACGTCGTAAACACTTAATATACAAAAAAAAGGGTATCAGGAAATATATTTCCTGAAGCGAAACTTTTTGAAAGTTTATTATCAACTATTGTTTGTTTATATTTGTAGAAAATAGTCATAATTATTTTTAAATTTTTAGGAATCTTGCAAGCAATGAAATTTAAATAATTTTGTATTCATGTTGCTGAAATTATATATACAGAGGTACATACAGTGAAATCATTTATAAAATTGTGTATGGATATTTTTACAACCTTCCCAATATCGGGATTACAACTATCAATGTTCAACTCCGTATCCTTGTAATTTTGAATCTAATCCAGAAGACAAGGGAACTCCTGGATCAAGTATTGGGAGAAATTTGCCTTCGTGGAGGACTTTTTTGATGTAACAAACCCGAATTTGCGACGCATGGAGAAAAACCAAGAAAACCTCCGACGGTTAGCCTTGCGAAGAGAGGATTCTAACTCATGTTCCGTCAATCACTAAGGATATTTTACGTCAACACTGCGGTCAGTACGAACCGGGTACTGAGTTCGTGTCAACCAGCCATTGCTGGGATTTGAACCCGGTTCACCTCTTTGGAAAGCGAAAGCTATATCTTTTGAACCTCCTCTGTTCTGTGTATGAATAATAAATTTATTCACATAACCTTAAAAATGAAAAGTTAAGATATTTGCAATACTTATGTTTTGACTAAACATAAATTATCGTTCTTAGTTATGTTTATTAATACACACGATTTCAAGCGATATGAAGTAAAACATTAGAATTATAATCAAGCATTATAAGTGATTTAAAATGCCTAGTTCTTTTATTCTAGATTTAATAACGTTATAGAATAGCAATCATATTCGTCAAGTTTATAACCAGTTACTTTCCTTCTGTCGATAGAACTAAATGGTAACACTTAAAGCGATATCCCATCAATTCAAAAGAGCTATTTTATAAAAATCGTTTGCTTCTTTCTCTTAGAAATAAATTGAACAATATAAATGATCAAAGAAAGGCGCAACCGCACTAAAAGTAAATAACGCGCGCCAAAGTCTACCGATGAAATCGAAACCCACCATTTGTGGTTTTTATTTGCTTATTTATTTACTTTCTCCTAAACTCTACTTTTTCATAGATTGCAGGGTAACGTACACTTCGCGATCCCGCCTATTTCCTCTTTCAGCGGAATACGGTTAAAGAGAATATTCCCGACTTTAAATTTACTTCTATCATTTGCCAAACCCATAGAATCATGTGGTAAATTCAATATCTATTCTTAATGACGCATAACAGGTGCGCGTGCCATATAACAATCTTTTTTGTTTTAGTCATTGTGTCAAATAAGAATCCAAAAGCAATCTGAGCGTTAATAAATCAAAACGACATTTTAGAGTAGGAGACGAACAACTCATCTTTACATCGTGTAGTGTTACTAGAACTGGCGGATTGTCAGTAATTTTTAATATCGTCCTGTTCAATCACAAAATGTGCTTCAGGGGAAAAAAAAGAAATATGAGAAGATACGGTGTCAGCTTGTCATTAAAGATAGACATATCTTATTTTTATCTTTTTTTTTATTCATATCTTAATATTTGTTTTTTATTTTCGTTTGCCGAAACATAAGATGTAGCAGTCTTGATTTAATATACCCGTCAAAACACAACGTTAAGCAAGGCATAGAAAATTGATTAGAATTTCAAGATTTAATACGATAAAATATAAATTAACTGCATTAAATAGAAATGTTCTAATATACAATGTACGTACAAATATTATCAGATGAGATTTTTTTTCATGGTCTATTTATATTTAGAAAGGAAATTTTAATTTAGCATTTAAATGTTTATCAAAAGTATTTTAAAATGTTACGAAATATATCAATGTAATTATTGTAAAAAGATAATTAAAGTGGAATAAGGCTTTTGAAATCTAAATTATCTATGATTGAAAGTACAGCTGTTGCACTGAATAATGATTAGACGAAGTAAAGTACTTGCGGGTGTACAAAACATAATATTTTTATTCATTATTTTATTTTTTCTTCTGAATAAATGCACATTAGGCTAAATACAATACTTCTGACCAATTGCGTATATAAGAACTATAACGCTTGTGCTTTTGGTTAATTGAAGTTATTTTATAATTGTCTTGGAACAGCCGATCCAAGCAAGTGGCCTTGCAATTTTAAACACATTTACTACGTGGCCTTGCAATTTTGAACCCAATCCAGAAGACAAATGGATTCCTTGATGAAACATTGGTAGAAATTTGCCTTCGTGGAGGAGTATCGGAGGGAACTAACCCGCATTTCCATAACAGGGAGAAGAAAACCACGAAAACCTCCTACGGTCAGCCTAACGACAAGAGAGACCCATGATCCGTCTACCACTGGGGATATTTTACTTCGGTACTATGGTTAGTTCTAGCCTCGTGCAGAATTCATATATCGACCAGCTATCGCAGGGGATACAAGCTGGGTTATCTCGTACGAAGGAAAGTGCTCTCTATCTTCTTAAATATTAATGTGCTATGTTTAGACACTTAATATCATTAATGTATTTACATAAATTAAAAAAAAAAAACTTTTTAATCACTCTAAATACAATAAATTATTAAAAATTTTGAGTAAAAGATCAAATTCTAATGTAATAATACATTCAAATTCACTTCCGGTTTCATAGCTTGAACATCATAAAAAAAAGCTAAACAATTAAAAAAATAAATAAAAACAAATAAAAAAATTTAAAAAATAACGCAAAAAAGAAATAAAATTAATAATAACAGATAAATAAATAAATAATAAATAAAATAAAACATGCGAAAAATTTTGAAACGACAAATGCTCAGATCCTAACCATCGATTTCGTCCGGATAGTAACCAATCAGAAAGGTTTGGTTAGGCTCATGTGTGGTCCGAACCAAGATAATTAAGCAATGCTGTAGGTAACATGTATATGGGAGGTACTTTAGCACTATTTACCACATGCTCTTTGAATAAGTCAAGGAATTATACCAACAATGCAGCAACAAAGCGGACAAAATATTTAAGGCAAATTTTGACAAGCTCTATTGGCAATGCCATCATTTTTCATACGAAGTACATTCGAAACTGGGGTAAAGTGGTAAATTGACAGGATAATTATACCCCGAATATACCTGATATGAACTCGGATGGGGGTGGACGAATTCTTATTGTATGCTTGTGTACCGATCAATCAATGGAATCGTGTAAAATGAAAACTGCTTTTTAATTTACAATAGTATCAAGATTTCAGCTAAAGATAAATTGAAGAGTCAAGATTAAATCAAGAGAGAGACTAAAAGTTAAATTCGAGACAGGATTTAAGTACGCGATGGTATAGATTAAAAAATTATTAAAAATTCTCATATAAGAAAAGGGATCCAAAGCCTTATCTATAGCAAAACGTAAGGGTCAAAATGAAGAAATAGATTATAATCATATAACCAACAGTGAAAAAATCTAAAACTAATCGATATTTATTAAATAAAAGTCGATATACCTAAACAGAGCTAAGGAAATATAGACATGAACAAGAAAGAGAACATATACTATAAAACCGTAAACACTATTCAGTTTTTTTCTTTAAGAGAAGTAGAACCATAATATTCTTAGTATTATAGCAACTTTATGATTCATTGAAAGCGGCTTCGATTTAAGCTGAACCATAATATCGTACAAATTTGCTGCAACCTTTTTAAGGTGTTAAATTGAAACGTGCTTGGGTTTTAAGTCGAACCATAATCTTGGGCAAATTTGCTGCAACTTTTTAGGGCGCGAAAATGAAACATGTTGACCAGTTGAATCATAGTTTAAGACACAGCCACCATTTTGACAAAAATTAACTTTCATCAAACAAAAAATCAAAGCACATAAAACTATCATCATAACGAATGGGCACATTAGTTACAATTTGTATTTGTCAAAACCGCGGCCATGTAAAAAAAAAATCGCTGTTATTATTTATACAACAGCTTTAATTAGTGAAATGTCAGATATTTGTTTGGGCAAGTGCTCCAATTAAAATAAATAAAAGATTAAAAATTTAACGATTTATTTTCACGAAAGATAAGCAAATCGGTTCGTCTTTCCAATATTCTTGAGCAAAAACACGTATATTTAAAACGCAAGACCAAACTCTAAGCCATAAAACTACTAAACCGCATAAAATGTTTGAAGTATTATTCTATGATTATTGCACAACTAAAAAGATGATGAGTATTTTCATAAAACGATAATTCCGGTGAAACGTTTGTAAGCAGTAGTCGTTTCCATGCCTGGCTGCTGACGCGCATAAAGTCTAGCATTCATGATTTTTTTTTTTTAATTTACCTTTTTTTTATTCTTTTTTCCACTAACGATAGGGCCCGCTGTGCCCAAGGATTGCATTTCATTTACCATTTCTGGCGGTTAAAAAACGATATGAATTAGATGTTCAAGGTTATGATTATCATTTACCTTATATATTCTTTAATACTTAATACGCGACGTTTAAAATATAACGCCCCCTCCTTCATGGCTGGATGATCTTGGCGACATACTTTTTTTTTAGGGAGAAAAAAAAACGCAGCCCAAGAATTGCACAGTATTTAAATAATCATTTTTAAATTTGAAAACGAAGAAGAGAACTTTCTTGAAGGATGGAATGTTTATTTTGGTTGAGCTTAGGTTAAAAAACATGTATTAACTTATAAAAATGGCATGTTCTTGTTTATTTAGATTTTCTAAACTTATAATTTTAAATAAATATTTTTTTTTTTTTTTTNTTTTTTTTTTTTTTTTTTTTTTTTTTTTTTTTTTTTTTTTTTTACTGAATTGGAATGAAAAGAGCTGTTTTGTGCATTTTTTCAAGCAGTGCTCGTATTTTTAATGCACTTTGATAATTTTTAGACATCTGTCTTTTCAAATCAGTTTTTTTTTTAATTGTTAAAAAAATTATTTGAATTCTGATTTCATACAAATAGATAAAAAAAATTAACATAATCTTATTAAACAACTGTCTCCAAAAACTAAATTCAAATCAATGAAGATTTATTATTAATATCATTTATTTCTTATGATTATTATTTATAACTACTGTTATTATTTATTCCCTTGCTGAAGCTATTCAATTATATAATGAGTTTCTTCTTTTATAAAATCTATTGCTTTGTTGTATGAATTAAAATTTCAAGCTTTCAACAAAAAATTTTAAAAAAATTTTATATTTTAAAAATTGGAAATTTTTTCTTTTAAATTATCTATTCACTATGAGTGTGTTTGCTTTTAGAAATTAATCAACCGTTTATCAATGTTTTTTTTTTCTCAAAAACTGGGAATTGACTAAAATAAAAAACTAGGATAAAATCAAAAACTAGGATGCTATATTGAGGGAATATAAAATCTAATTAACAAATTCGTTATTTAAATTACCTTCATTTATAAATATATAAAAATCATGTTTATCCTAACACTATCTTCCTTTTTGACCTTATTTTAAATATCCTAAATGAAATGTTAGAATTTATGAATGAGAAATCTTAAATAATTCTACGAGCCTCGTTGACGAATAGTTGACTTAAAAATCACGATATTCATCTAAACAAATCGGCATCCATTTGTTAAAAGCTTTTAGCTATATCAGTAACAAAAACCTATGTTTTCAGCCTAAGCTGCATCCACCCAATAAATGATAGGTTGTCAGCAAAAAAAGGCGCAGTCAAGCTGATTTCACACCGTTGTCGATTGGGATTGTAATTTTCACACGTAAATGAAAATAAGGAAAATAAAACTATCATATATGCGTTGCCATAAGCCAAAAACTAAAAAAATATGTTCATAAGGCTGTGCTGCAGTTAACAAAAAATAAACGTGATAGGTTTAACTGACAGCTAATATTAATACTAGGTTAATGGCAGTAGCGCGGGCCCGAGGCTGCTATTGTTCACTCTCAAACGTGACGTTTAGAAATATCGAATACAGTTACGGGTTGTTGGGAAATTAGATTTTCTATGATTTGGGTGTTAATGCGCATTTGATTTTTCAAAATGTAATGACACTTTTTTTTCTAGATTTAATTAAAAGGCGGAGTTTTACTGTTGTTAGCTGGGAAGCACAGAAGGTCACTATGAAACTGTTCGATTATGCCTAGTTATGGTGGCTCGTTAACAAGAGGAGGAAAATATGCGAAATAGCCTTCAGCACAAATATTTACTAACTTTAATAAATGAATAAAACTATTGACACCAATTTAAAATAATTCTTTGACACAATTCAACACAACATCGCATAAACTTTTCGAATAAATTACTACAAGAACTTTTTTGAACAATTGATTGATTCAGAAGATTAGTTTTAATTCTTCAACTTAGCAAGCATTAGTTCAATGTGAATGAAGTTACAATTACAGTTTAATAGAAATAATTCTAAAGCAAGCGATTTCACTTTCCGAGTACGAATCCTAACGGTATTTAAAATTCGTAAAATTGATAAATGCGAAGCAAACGACAAAGGTTTAAATTCAATGCTAACAGAAATTATTTAAATTTAATGCAAACGACAATCATTTAGATTTATAGCAAACGATATTTTTCAAATTGCAGTTTATAATAAAAAAAAATAATTAAAAAAAAATAACTCAAGACAATCACCGCCAATCTAAAAAGTTTTTGAAATCAATGTTACTCAGCATTCGTTGAGAATATATGGTTTTTATAATGATTTTCATTTAAACTCTTGTTTGCTAAAAAAAGAAATTAAAAAAAAATTTTTTTTTTAATTATTTCGCAGAACTTTATATTAAGTTGCTGTGATCTAGATTAATATTCATCCATTAAAACAATATCATTCAAAATCAAAATAAACGATCTTTCATATGATTACATTCACACCGACTCGACTTTAAAACAAATGACACTCCTAACAAGATTCAAACGAAATTGCTGAAATATCTTAAACAAAATATATTTTTTGCAATAGGACTAACTGTTGCAACTTTTTTTTAAAAAATAACTTATGAACTAAAATAATAATCACGATAACTTATAATTATTCTACGCAAATTTATAACTATTCTAACAAGTTCTGTGCAGTGTAATTAAAGAAAAATCCATACAAATTGTGGTTTTAATATCGATGGCAACAGTACTTTAAACAAAATTGTTTTAATATTCGTTGTCATTTAAAAACCTTTAGTATAAATCTGATTGTTCTGTTACAAAAACTTAACACACATTTTAAACTACAATTTCTGAGCCTGATTGTACTGATAAACGTCATAAAAACAACATTTGAAAAAATTGCAGTTTCTTTTGTTTTAAAAATCACTACATACATTTCCTATATAAAAATTTCGAAATCAACTTTAGAATACATCAACAATTTTTAATTTTAATTCAAAGGCAAACGTTAAAAATAAAAAAGTTAGAATGACCCAAACTGGAATCAAGAAAAATAAGATTTGGTTAAGTAATAATTGTATATAATAAAACTTATCAGAGTTTAATTTAGATGTTAATTGTTCGCAAGCTTCAATTATTTAAAAATTTTCTTGGTTTTTAATATAACTTGAAAAATATTCTTCATTATCATACTCAGCAATGCAAATTACGCGGAATTAAAATTTTTTTTTATGATTTATAAACATAATTATAGTACAAGTTTTACTCATTTACAATAACATATCTTGTAAAAACATATAAGGAACTTCACGGATAGAACTTACTTACTCTAATAGCAAGAAACTAAAAGAGAAAAAATACTAGTTGTTTTAATAATATTCTTATATTTTTTCTTTAAAATAAAACTTCCAACATTAAGAAAATTTCCTGATGATGTGTTAACTTCGCATAAACAAGAAAAAAAAATCGAATAAACTAAAAGTTATGTTGATTTACAATGAATTTCGAATTCGTGTTCAAATTAATATATTGATAACTGATGCTCCGACACCTTGATAATGATAATCTCGGTACACTGCAAAGAACACCCTACAACTTCAAATCAATTTTTTACCAAAAATATCAGAATAAAAATTTATCATAAATTGAATTAAAATTCTACTACTTAAAATAAAATCTGACATTTGACGTTGAGTACAAAATTGTTAATAAATTAGTATTTTTGGAAAACAAAACTCTGTCATAGACGGGAAGTGACAAATACCTACTACAAAATCCTAAAATAAAAATTATTGTATGTACAATTAACATGGCATCATATTACGGTGGCTAATTAAAATCGAAATACTAATATAAAATTAAAAATCATTTAGAACATCGATTTTTGTAAAAACTGCAAAATTGTTTTAGCTATATCATATAACTATACTTATTTCTAATGGAAATATACTTTGAAATGTCCAATAAATATTTTTTAGTTACATTTAATTGTTTATTTCATAAACTAAGTCAATGTTGCACCCGATATAAATAACCTTAGAGCTTTAAGGTTTTTAAAAACTTTAGCTTCATGGATATTTAAACTAGAATACCCCGATTTTGCTCTATGCTGTTTCAAATTAGCAACTGTAAAAAATTCCGATTTCATATTACGGTAAAAAAATACTAGCACCGTAAGTCCAGAATCTGCAAAATTCACTTTTAGTATAAAATTTCACCGTAATTTTTTACAGTAATATTTATTTAATTAGTGATATTACACTAACTATTACTGTAAAATCAAAGTTAATCAGAATTTTTCTTTCTCTTCAAAATTTTACGGTAATAAGTACAGACACCTTGAGTACTCAGGTTCAGATCTAGAATTTTTTACAGGGTAATTTATTCTTTCTCTTATATAGATCGAAAATTAAAATTTTAAAAATACTTAAAATTTTTGATTTAAAATAAATATCTAATTAAATTTTAACAAAATATAATAACCTGAACGGAATCTAAATAAACTAAAATAATAATTGCCGCAATATGCATGGCTGCTGATGAGACATCAATAATTAAAAATAAATCAACGATCAATAATTTAAATTAAGAATTGTTCCTAACACCAATATTCTTCAACTAAATCAAGTATAATAATAACATACATTCTAAATTATAACCTAATACCAAAATGTACAAATTCAAACGAAGTTAACCGCATTTGCATTTGGAGTCAGATTAAACAAGTTGGAGCCAGATTAAACAAGTTGCGATGAATTATCCGGCAATGCGATTAATTATCCGGCACTATTAAATTTCAATATCCATTCAATAAAATTTAAAATTTTCTTACTCTATTATTTTTTTAAGAGATGAACCAAATTTTTTAATGTTTTCAATAAAAAATTACTGGTTTCAAAAATGAAAATACTCAAAAACCTGTTGATTTTGTAACTAATTTCTGCTATTTCAAAAATTAAATCATCCAATTAACAATGTAACAATCAACGTAGATTTATAAACCGCTAAATTTGAAATCTAATCTTCTACATTTACTACTTCAATAACCGAAAGTTAAAATAATAAACTGAGAAACGAACTAAACACCACTCAACATTTAAATTCTCGAAAATGTGTACTTAGTTTTTCATTTGTAACACATTTGTCAATCTCAGTACACTTGTTACTCCTTTTTCAGACTTAGTACACTTGTCACTCACATTTCACTGTTAGTACAATTGTTAATTATTTAATCAATCTTTGTACATTTGTTACACATTTTTCACTTTTAGGACATTTCCAATTGGATGTTCATATTAAGAAGACTATGAAACACATATAATGATTAATTAACAGTCACTTGAACTATAAGTGCGGTTCTGATCTCTTTAAAGAAAGAAAGCAATAACGCAACTGGGAATAACTACGCATGTCTAGAAAGTAATCAATGATATCATTCCTTTAAAACTAAAGAGGTAGCTAATGGAAGAAAATTTCTGTTTAGTACTACATTTACGCTTAGTGTATCATTAAATACGTGGATTTATGATACATAGCATTGCGAATACAATTAAAACAGGTGTGTTTAGGTCCATTTAGGAGACCATTAGCTTCGTTAGACAAGTATATTCTCTTAAAATGCTTTGAAACATAATGGCGCTTAAAAGCTAGTTTACTTTCATTACTTCAATTTTAAATTCTTACGTATTACTACTAATATCACTTCAATTTTAAATTCTGACGTATTACTACTAATATCACTTCATGCATCTTTAAATTTTGCACTTCATGCACCTGTGCGCTTTACTACACATAACTTTACACTTACTTAACATATTTACAACAGATTTCTGCAAACATATTTATATATTTAACGTATTCTTTCATGCATTTTTACAAAACTACATATTCCCTCATGCATTTCCACGTATTACTTCTTGCTCTTCATACATTTAACATAACCACACTACGCGTTTATTCATACGCTCTTACAAAATTATATATTATTTCACGTATACTGCGTATTCTCTCATACATTTTTATTTATTACATCAAGCATTTTAAGTATCGCTAGATATTCTTGTTAATATTGAATTCTGAGTAATAGCTAATCAGACACGTCTCATACACATTAATAACATCACCTCGTATACACTTGGAGTTATTTCATAAGAATAAACAGAAATAGAAACTCACCATTTCCTCCGTCCCTTGTTTCATCGTCTGAAACGTCCCCATCGTCAACATCCCCATCTTCTTCCAGATGTGAGAACTGACTGTCCCCATTGGGTCTCCGAACGTCCAACATTGGTCTGAAAAAGGGGTTTTGATGGGGATGGAGAGGATGATGAAGAACACTCATCGGCGGGGGTGGCGGACCACTCGGCATCGGTGGACTCGATCCCAACGGCGGACTAAAGTTCCTTTGCCCAGGCCTTTGGGCAGCAGGGCCGCTTAAAATGTCTTTAATTAAAAAGGAGGATGGTGCACTAGAATTAGGAGAGGGCATCCCACCCCCTGACAGAGGTCGCATTATTTCCGAACTCACACGACCCTTATCGTCTGCAGAAGAATGTTCCTCACTGGTGGGGTGGCGATCCGGTGGCATTTGCTTGTGGAGTAAATCGACAGTCATGGCCCGCTGGCCGTATTGGAAATGCGATCCCGTAGTTAGATTTAAAAACAATTAAGTTGAAAATGTCGGCGTTTTTTTGGCAACAGTTCGGTTGAAGATTGTGCAATCAATCCGCCGCTCGCAACGACCAGGCTACAACTGAACTCAAAACGCCGGTTTCGAGACCCAATCCCCCGCGCCTACAGCGATATTTTGGGAGGAGATAATTTCAACCAGTCAGAGCGCTTTCGAGTTCCTGACGTCATAGTATTGGATACTGAATAGTCCAATTATTGACGTGATTGCTTTGAGTGCGGCCCATTGAAGGCGTTGATCTATAGATGGAAAAAGAAAGAGAATAATTATTGTTTAGATGGAGTGTTTATTCTTTTATTTTATTGTTATTAGTTCCGCTCGAGTATTATTTTCAACAGGGATGAACCTTGTAAGAGGTAAACATACAACTCAATGCGCTTTTTTTTATTCATTTTTTTAATATTACAACCTTTTTTTCCCCTTCCTCTAAGAGTTTTGCTGTTTTATTATTTTTACCCCTATTTTATTTTTGATATAATAAAATCAGCAGAGGATATAAACCTATGGATTACTCGTATTACATTCTTTTTCATAAATAAAGATTAAAAAAATATTCTTAGTTTTAAGTTTCACGAAAGGACTTTTTTTTTTCTTCTCTAAAACTTGTTGCTTTTGTTATGTTCGATATTTAGTATTTAAACTGTATTTAGATTTAAAAAATATTTATCGCGACAAATTTCGAATCAAAATATTTTTATTTGTCATTAATGGAGGATGCGTATTTTTATTGTATTATTTTTCATTTAATTATTTGCTTTCAGGTTACTTAAATAAAAATATTTATTATCACTATATTATTACGATATACGATTCTATTTGCAAGTCAGAAATTTAATCACAAATTTTATTATAATTTATCTATTTATTAATTATTTAATACACGCACCATTTGAATGTAAACTATCATTTATTATTATTAATTTTATTAACTAAAAGTTCTACTAAATGAATCATCACATTTACATTTAAAAAAAATTGGAAGAGAGAAGTTTGAGGAAGGTTCAGGAAAGAAATTACTTACAATCAGTAAGTATAAAAATATTAATAATTAAAATTATGGTTGCATGAGAACAAATACGTTCGGACTTCGATTTAACGGAAATTAAATTCATTTAGTCAGGTATTTTCGTAATCCCAGAAATTGTAACATTTCTACATTTATCTCATAGAGAATGCAGCCAAATAAAAGTACCCAAAATCCCAGTAGAAAAAAATCCTTTAGCACGGCAGCGGGAGTTTTAGATTATTACAATATCTGCAGATTATTTTAAATTTAAATTTTTTTTTTTTCTTTTTAGTTAGCAAACAACTGAGGGAAATCGTAGACATTCCTCTTAAAACATCTCTTAACTTGTTTCGAATAAAAATTTCAAAACCTAAATTGTGAGAACACAGCATTAAAAAAAGAAAAAAAATGAAAATTTTTTTTTATTGATAACAGATTTAACTGTATAGAGATATATTCCATTTATTTATTTATTGGTTTAATTGTATAAAGTTTAANTTTTATTTTTGATATAATAAAATCAGCAGAGGATATAAACCTATGGATTACTCGTATTACATTCTTTTTCATAAATAAAGATTAAAAAAATATTCTTAGTTTTAAGTTTCACGAAAGGACTTTTTTTTTTCTTCTCTAAAACTTGTTGCTTTTGTTATGTTCGATATTTAGTATTTAAACTGTATTTAGATTTAAAAAATATTATCGCGACAAATTTCGAATCAAAATATTTTTATTTGTCATTAATGGAGGATGCGTATTTTTATTGTATTATTTTTCATTTAATTATTTGCTTTCAGGTTACTTAAATAAAAATATTTATTATCACTATATTATTACGATATACGATTCTATTTGCAAGTCAGAAATTTAATCACAAATTTTATTATAATTTATCTATTTATTAATTATTTAATACACGCACCATTTGAATGTAAACTATCATTTATTATTATTAATTTTATTAACTAAAAGTTCTACTAAATGAATCATCACATTTACATTTAAAAAAAATTGGAAGAGAAGTTTGAGGAAGGTTTAGGAAAGAAAGTACTTACAATCTCTAAGTATAAAAATATTAATAATTAAAATTATGGAAGAACAAATACGTTCGGACTTCGATTTAAAGGAAATTAAATTCATTTAGACAGGTTTTTTCGGAATCTCTGAAATTTTAACATTTCTACATTAATCTCATAGAGAGTACAACCAAATAAAAGTACCCATAACCCCAGTAGAAAAAATCCTTTAGCATGGCAGCGGGTGTTTTAGATTATTACAATATCTGCAGATTATTTTCCATTTAAATTTTATTTTTAGTTAGCAAACAAATGCGGGAAATTGTAGACATTCCTCTTAAAACATCTCTTAACTTGCTTCGAATAAAAATTTCAAAAGCTAAATTATGAGAACACGGCATAAAAAAAAATTTAATTTTTTTTTAATTGATAACAGATTTAACTGTATTGAGATATATTCCATTTATTTATTTATTGGTTTAATTGTTAATTGTATAAAGTTTAAATTTAATTTAAGTATAAAGTTTGTATGTATATTTTTTAAGGTTTTATATTTAAAAATTTTGCTACATGTATGGTAGATTAAATTCATTTTTATACATTAATAATTTCTGTGATGTGGTCGCGGATAAATTTAGATTTTTGAAGATGGGGCCTCCTTAAATTCTGCTACTGAACTCATAACGAAAAATTGTACACTTTTTACTTAGATAAAAAAATTCACTGAATTTTTAAGCACTAAATTCATTTTATTAGTGCGCCTATATATTTCTCTTTAATAAAATTTTTTTAGAAACTTGGTTCCAGGATTGTCAGAGAAAATAAATATTTGTTTTGTATCCCTTCACTTCTTTTTAGTCCATTGCTGATATAATTTTTCTCATGAGAAAATTTATGTTAATTTTTTTATAAAACGAATGATTCCAATGTCGATTGTATGTAGAACACTTGTTCAATTTGCAGTAAAAACACATGAGTTTAATTTTTATTATTTTTCTTAATTGCAAAAATAATTAAAAAATAAATGGTATAAAATATAATATTATTAAAATTGTATTAAAAAATTTTTGTTTATGGGAAAATATCAAAAATGTTATATTGGCCATTGAAATAATTCGTTAATTCAGGATTGGACATGAGTTTTCAATTTATTAAATCGCGTTTTTGCGTCATTTCAGGTAAAAATAATATTCGTTGAATTCCTTAATTCGGTAAATAGAGGTTAATCAAATCTGCTTCGGACTCCTCCGCTTAGAATTCTTCCGTTTCATTAAATATAAGATGACTTCATGGTACTAGCTTGTTTACGCCACAAATCATTTATTTTAGAACTGCAAGTCTTAGAAAAATAACAATTAACCATTATAACAATAACAATAATTAACTTAATTGTAATAAAGTTCAAAGCAGATTTAACTAAACTGTATTTACCGAATTACGTGATTTAACGAATATTTTTTTATCTGAAATAAGGCAAAAACTATTTAATGAACTTAAAACTCATGTCCAATCTTGAATTGACGAATTATTTCAATGGTCGATACAACATTTTTGATATTAACCATTTTAGACAGAAAAAAATATAGTAGTCAATAAAAGTATTTAATTGAATACATACAACAGATTAAAAAATTTGTATAATTGACTATAATAATATTTATGAAATCAGAAATCATTATGAAATAAGCGTTTAATAGCGACAAAAATGACATTATCGAGTCATAATGTCACTTTTTATCACTAATAATAATACAATACTATAATTTTTTGCTTTTATATGCATACTTTAACATGGGCTCATGGTTAATTAATGTTTGCAAAATGGGGAACAAAATAATAAATAATAATAAATCCCCCATTTTTGGTCCCATGTAACATACATTTCCTATCCATTGTAAATGGCCGGCGAAGGCTAGTCGATACGAATTTCGCATCCGGCTTGCACCGACCACAGTGCTAAAGTGAAAGTGCCTCAGTGGTAGACAGATTATGGGTTAGAGTTCCCTTGCCTTCAGGCTAAACGTGGGAGGTTCTCGTAGTCCTATTCTTCATGTAACGCAAATGAGGGGATAGTTCCATCAAAAAGTCCTCCAGGAAAGCAAATTTTTCCCAATACTTGATCCAGGAGTTTCTTTGTCTTCTGGAATGGGTTTAAAATACAAGGCTACGTAATTGGACATTAATAGTTGTAAACCCAAAAATTGGGTCGGCTGTTCAACGACGTTTATAAAATAAAATATCCAGTGTAAAAATGTGCAAGATTGATTCATGTACTATAAATTTACCAATTAATGTAAAATACTTCGCCTCAAAATAATTTTTATTCTTTACCTTAAAATTTTACAATTCAATTAAAAGGAATATTCTAACAGAATACTAGATTTGATTTCTATTCATTTTATTCTAAACCCTTTACTCATGAACAGAGGAAGAAAAAAAAAAATGGCATGTTATAATTATTTAGATAGTTTATTACCAGTATTGAAAAAGAGATTCCTCTTTTAAAACCCTCTTGCATCATTGTCAAACAACTAATGAATAATGAAGTAGATATGAATTGTTTTAAGTGGTAAAATAGTTACTTTCAAAACCCTCTTGCGTCATTGTCAAACAACTAATGAATAATGAAGTAGATATGAATTGTTTTAAGTGTTAAAATAGTTATTTTCAAAACCCTCTTGCGTCATTGTCAAAAAAACTAATGAAGGAAGTAGATAAGCATTGTTTAAAATAGTAAAATGGTTATTTTCAAAAACTGACATTTTTAAATGGGAATGACAACAAATTTAAATGGAAAAGACGTACAACTTAAATGGCCAAAACCTTACATGTTAATAGACAAGGCAACAAATAGCAAAAGCAGCACTTCCGAAAAGACAAAACAGTTTTGAATTAACAGTGGAAAGCATAGCAAAAAACAACTTAAAAGGCAGCAATTTAAATCGTTAAAACAACAGTCAAAACAGATTTAAATTGATCAGTAATTGAATTTAAATGGTCAATTTAACAAACAGCCATGACTAACTTAAATTCACAAAACAAATTTTAATAGATTATATATTGGATTGCAAAAATAACAGATTTTAATGAACGGAAAAATACATTTAAGTTGGTAACGCATAAGAAAACTAAATAATGCATTTAAATTTAATTGGACAAGACTGGTTTAACATGGCCAAGTTGCATGAACAAGCTGACAAGTTTAGGTGATCTAGAACAGCAGTTCCCAATTTTTTTTTCGGTTACGGAATCCTAAATAATCAAACTTCTTTCAGCGGAACTTAGATTTTATAAAGTTTATCAAGGTAATCATGAACGTTTATAACCTATAAAAGACTTTTTTCAAATATTAAATTGTTTTATTATTAATTATCTTAAATTATGTTTTAATTATGCTTTACTTAATATATTAGTTATTTTATTTGGATTTGAAAAGCATAACGGTAAATATTAATGCAGTATTTTATAAGTGCTTGTTATTTTCATAATTTGCTTTACATATTGTTATAAGAAATATTATACATTCCTTTGAAAAATACAATTTCCATTTCTCTGTCTTTTACTTGAAATAATTTCATGGAAGCAACTGAAGGATAAAATAAATTATGAGTTACAGGTTGGATTTAAATGTAATCTGAAGCTTCAAAACTCATCACTGGTTATAAAAAGTACTAACTCGCGGAATTCCTTTAACACTTCCATGGAGTCTAAGGATTGCATGGAATACTATTTGGGAACCTCTGATCTAGACTACTAGACGTGCAACACTAAATTGATCAAAAGATATGACAACCAACAGCCATGACAAACTCAAATTCACAAAAAAAATGATAATAAATTTAATGGGTAATGAGTTCAAGTAAACAAAATAGCGCTTTTAAATTTAAATGGCTAGTTTAACATGACACGTTGCTGGAACAAGCTGATACTTATAAAGGAATTGACAGCAAAATCAGGCACGACGTAAACGGGCAAGATTATATGGATCAAAAAAACTCATTACACTGGACTTAAAGTTTAAATTATAAATTTGTATAAAACAAATAAAAAATAAACGAGCAGATATTCATACAGGGACGCTAACTGCTCAACTGTCTGCAAAACTTTTAATAAATTGGTCGCGAATTATGTAGCAAAACTTGCAGAATAAGGATAGTTACGCCTACCTTTTTAATGTGTCACCACGAGATAAATGCAGCAAAGTTCCATTTCGTACGATACTTTGAATTTTTGATACATAGTTGCGGAAAAACTACTTAAATGGAAAAATACTAAAGTAAAAATAACCAAGAGATAACTGTAGCAAAGTTACATTTCATACGATACCCTGAATTTTTGATATGTAACGGTAGAAAAACTACTTAAACGGAAAAGTACTAAATGCAAAAATAACAACGAGATAACTGCTACAAATTTACATTTCATATGATGCTTTGAATTTTAGATAAGCAATGGTGGAAAAACTATCTAAATGGAAGAGTACTAAAGTAAAAATAACCACGAGATAACTGCAACAAATTTACATTTCTAACGATATTTTGAATTTTTGATATGTAGTGGCGGAAAAACTACTTAAATGGAAAAGTACTAAAGCAAAAATAAGTTAAATTTCGTCACCACTAGAAAATATTATTTTACAAGTTGGCATCTCCGTTCATATGACATTTCCAATGGATGGCAAAAATGTAAATCCCAGAAAGGTTGAAGAATATGCAAACTTCAGAAATGTGTCCACTTCCTCTAGAAACCATGCGATTCCTCATGCAAAGTGACACTAATTTGAAGCCCACCCAGTTATACACAGACTACCGCTGCACAAAAGAATAAAGAGAAGGGATTCACCACAATTATATCCAGGATTCTTCGGGGTCAGTTCAAAATAGTTCCAAGTCAAAAATTGGCCAGCCTGATGACAAATTTGCATTTTCTTTTCTCAAAAGAAGTTGTTCAAGGGGGAATTCTGAAACCTGAAGAGATTTGGAAGACAGTTTAGAACATAATTGATATTTTTCTGAACAACGTTTAGTGATGGGAGAGGTTACGAAGAGACCACACCAGATGTTCTGAGAATGTGACAATTGCAACCGCTCAATGAAATACAGAGAAAAGAAGATACCGTAAGCAAACATTCTGTGCAATAGCTCTAAATCCCTTTCTCTAAAAAAATTCTTTTGTGTCTAATGGCTCTAAAATCCTAAGATTTAATACAGAAGCAGATAAAAATAACTATCTGTAAGGATCTATTAAGCAGTGGTTCCATTAGTGTCCTTAAGATGTGGAACATTCAAACTCAGTCTCTTGTATTTTTATTTTAGTTAAAATGTTTTTGTATTTAAGAGAGAAATTTCCAATTTATATTATTTATTCCCATTTATATTATTTAATACAGCAATCTGGACTGAAATTACCATTATTTTCAGTCTGATCTGGCGTACTGTTTCTTGCAATACTTTTCACCAAGTAGCAAAAAAAATTTTTTTAATAAAAAGTTTAATTTTTCTTAATGTTCAATTGTTAAATCTGCTGTAACAAATTTTTTTTTTTTGTGATGGAAAATTACGCGATTTGGAGGTCACGTCATAACTTTCTCGCATTCACGCAGCAACTATTTTTACACATTTCTTTTAGACTATATTTTCCCTTTTGTTGCTACCGCTCTTATTTCCATAGTCAAAAATCCAAATCCTACTACTCCGTGCTTATTCAATAATTTTCACTTATTAATCATCAATTACAACCCAAGACTGGTACTTAATTTGTGAAAAACCGATGATTAGATCACAAGTTGTTTCGAGTAGTGTATATATATTTCTGTTTAAGGTCAAAGTCTCCGATTTTTGATGTATTCAACGCGTATGCGGAATAGCTGATGAGAGGAAAGTGCTGTACTCAGAAATAACTTAACTAATAAATAACTAAATAACTTTTGTTGTAATGATCAGATTTTCACTAAGTGCTAATTTTGGGTTAAAAGGGGTGGCTATTCCGTAAACAAACCAGTAAGTGCAAAAGCTCAAAGTCCCTTCTTTTTTTTTAAAAAAAAAAAAAACTGTATTTATTGATTGAAACCTTAATATTTAATACACTAGCAGATAAAAACAATTATTAATTGGAATCAATCATCAATCTATCAATTGTTGTCTATTACGAGAAAGTGCCGTACTCTGAGATTTGAACAGTGAACAGAAAAAAATACATTTATACTACCCTAAATAACTTTTGCTCTAATTATCGGATTTTAATCAGTCTTAACTTGAATGGGGTTTAATCAGTGCTAACTCTATTGGAGTAGTAGAACGCATTTGGATTTTTTTATCATGGAAATTATGAGGGGTAGCCGCAAACAGGAAAATATGGTCCCGTAGAAATCTGGAAAGCAGTTTAAGCAGAAAGGTGGGAAGGAAGTTTGAACCCTTTATGGTAATTTAACTTATGGCGTATTTCACCAAAACTTTGGAACCAATGAAGTAACGAAACACATAAATTGAAACGAAATCGGTAAATAATGAATTTAAGTTTAAATTTTGTTATTTAACACTGCATGGTTTAAAATGTAAAAATTTATATCCCATACAAATAAAAAATTTTTTACTGCTAGTCAAAATAAAAACAAGAAATTTTTACCTTCGATGGTTTTTTGCATTGAATTCTATCTTCGTATAAACCAATTTTAAACTTATCTGTAAAAGCCCTTCAATTCAAATAAATAACCAAAGTACGACGAAACACGCAAAAATTGAATTAACTGAAATCTGCCTGAATTTTCGATTACTCGTCTGACTAAACTATTGGAACTATATTTTCAAGGATACAACTACTCCCCATATTTTCATGACTAAGAAAAAAAATCGCAGGGAATTAAAAAAAAAAAGAAAAAGGGTATATGTTTATTCAGAGAACGTAGGAGGAAATGGGTCAAGACCAGATTGACTAGTCGGAGCTAAACTGTTCGACCTAAAAAAACTGTCAGATTTAATCAAGATATTGTTTAATTTTGTACAATATTTCATTCCTGAAAACGAAATCAGGCACAAAAACGAATTTTCCTTGAATAAACATGCAATTTTTTTCAATGAATTCAGATTTCTGAACCAGAAAATATTAGGGGTGGCCCGCAATCTGGGAAATATGGTCCCTATGGTTGGGTGAGCAGAGCGATCCGAAGTTTGGACCCCTTAATGAAAAATTTACTTTTTGCGTCATATCTGGAGAACTTATTGAGCGAATTGAAAAATCTTCGCATACAATTATAAAATTCACTTAGCCAAAAATAATTCCATACAAATAATAATAATAATTTTTTTGTAAATTATTTCTTATTTTATTTAATAAAAATAGAAAAATTTTTTGAACTGTTTGGTAATTTTTTAAAGTGTAAATTTACATGGCAAAATGCAAAATTTGAGCGAAATCGGCTGAATAGTTTCTGAGAAATCGAATTTTATGTGCACGACTTGTTTAAAATTCGATTTCTCGGGAACTATTCAACCAATTTTGCTCAAATTTTGTTTTTCGCCAAGCAAAATTTCTGTTTTTCAGAATTATCTACGGATAAACAAATCATATAATTGTGTGTAATAATTCAATTCGCTTAAAAATTTCATGAAATATGGTGAAATACGCAAAAACATCAAGGGGTCCAAACTTTGGATCGCTCTCTTGAACAAACTATAGGGACCATAGTTTCCAGATGACGGTTATCCCTTATTTCATGGTTCAGAAATCCGAATTCATCGGGAAAAAAAAAATACATGTTTATTCAGAGAAAGTACGTTTTTGTGTCTAATTTCTTAACTTAAAGCATCGTCTGCACTAATTAGCATATTTGATGTCACCCCCTCGAACCAATTAAGAAAGAGTCCTAAAACGTGAAGATGCGATCATTAAATCAGATATTATTCAGGATGGCCAGTTTTTTTTTCCCCTCTCTTTTTGCGCAGTGTACTACTTTTTTTTNATATTTAAAATCAGGTATTTAATTTTTTTTCTAGTAGAGGATAGTCTACTTTACTCGTCTGTCAATTAATACTAATAATATATTGGATTTTTTGTTAGTTAAAAATAGCTAAATAAAAAATTTAATTGACCCCACTCTCCCCTACTAAAACGTGAAGATGCGATCATTAAATCAGATATTATTCAGGGTGGGCCGTTTTTTTTTCCTTTCTTTTTCTTTTTTCTTTTTGTGCAGTGTACTAGTCATATCACCTGGTCTTTCCTCACATGTCAGATAAAAATGGATACACATGCTCATTCTATGGATAATT
Source organism: Parasteatoda tepidariorum (assembly GCF_043381705.1). Classification (NCBI taxonomy): domain Eukaryota; kingdom Metazoa; phylum Arthropoda; class Arachnida; order Araneae; family Theridiidae; genus Parasteatoda; species Parasteatoda tepidariorum. The sequence continues at coordinate 18,385,429 of NC_092211.1, forward strand.
TAGAAATACTTGAATTTCAATGAAAAAATAGTACATATTTTTTTTTCTTATATGCCAATTTAAGAAAATCGTGCGTCTAATTTACATTTACATGTGGTATAATCAAGGCCGAAGGAGAGAGAGAGAAGGACAATTGCTTTGGGGCTCGGGATTGCTGAAAGCTCGACCAAATTTCCTTTAAAAATATATATATATAGCGCTTATTAATTTCATTTTAAAGAGAATTAGAGACATTTTCTTCATATGCTTATAAAAACTGGAACTTTGTATAAAGGGTCGGCTCTACGAATTATGAAATAAGGCTTTTTGTGCTTTGAGGATTCGGTCAGCAATAAATTTTGTTCTGGGTTCAGTAAAAACTTTGCTTATCCTTGGATGCAGTAAAAACAAAAGCGGTATCAAATTCTGGCGAATCACAATGCAGGAAGTCAAATGTAAGAATCGTAAACACAGATTTAATTTAAACTTGAACGTGTTTCTGAAAACAGTCTTTTTTTCTACCAATCAAATTTGTCTTGTTTCTTCCTTACCTTAATTACACCTTCCTCTACGATTTCACAGATTGCGATAGCATTTTCTTAAAGAATTTTTTTAGCTTTCTTTCTTTTTTTTCTTCCCTGAAATACTATTTATCGACCCCAATGTGTATACTTTTTTCCTTTCATTTTTGATAAGGACTATAAGAATGCATATTAAGGGGGACCTTAACGAAACACCCTGTGTATTATGTACGCAATTATGATGGTGTTTAAGGTGATATGCTAATTAAATTTGATAAGGCGAGGGGCTATAAGAATAACAATAGTCACTATACCCCCCTTATCGTTAAAGATATCTTGTATAATGTAAAAATAACTAAGTTGGGGAAAAAATTAAGTGTTTAAAGAAAATCTTATCTTATTTGTTGACAAGAAGTTTAAAAATCAACAAAATTATGTATAAATAATATTTGATTAATCATTAAGACTGTGTGGTATAATGTAATATAATTATAATAAAATAATAAAACTTTACACAAAATGAAATTGTTCGTAGTGGCTTAGTTGAATGTTTGGTTTTGCCATTATGGAAATCTTAATCAGTTCTACATCAAGTAAACAAACGCAAAATTTATATGTAAAGAAAATAATATAATAAAATAAAACTTAAACTACTTTTTTCATCTAGACTGGGAAAAGTGAAAAACTTAATTTTTGTCAAACTTGCCAAAAATTATTTTGTAATAATAAACACGTATGGCACATCACTTGGAAAGACGTGGGGGGAGAGAGTTTTGTTGGGGATAGGAGTTTCATACGAAAATAACGCCCCCTACATTTTGCATATTAGTTCCGATAAAAAATTATATCTTTCCAGTTCAGTTAAAAAGTAATTTTTATTTTATTATATTTAAGAGTAAAGTTTAATTTATAAAATAGAATAGTTGTGGAAAATACAGTACTTGATTCATCATCTGTCGTTTCGTTTTCGACGTCAATCCAAAAATCATCATCGTCACTATTTGTCTTCTGGATGGTCACCTTTTGACACGAATGGGAAGGAGGTGAATTCTGTGAGGGCAGCGTGGGTGGTGGACCACCCTTTCGGAGTTCGAACATTTACTGAGATCTATGAATTAGATGATGAAGTTAGAAAACCAAGCATTTTTTAAATAATAAGGTTCAAAAATATGTTTACGATAGAAAGAAAACATTAAAATAATAACCTTTACTTGCCACCTTCAATTTGTTAAATTTAAGACTCTTTTTTGCGCTTTTTTAATTATTTACCGGAATTTGTTTATTTTATTTGCGAAATTGTGAATTTATTGTTTGATTAAATGCACATTCGATATTTTTTTACTGAACTAATCCCTTTGACGGTTGATTTTGGTTCTGAAAGGCACCCCCCCCACCCCGAATCAAAAAAAAAAATTAATAAATAAATAAAAATAAGGCTCTAATTTCTGATTACAAAGTTGCCCTAAGTAGGTGGAGGTGGAAGATAGAGACTAGGAATGACTAGATATCTTCAAAAAAATATTGACTGCGCATATTTTACCTTTTCCGATCCGATGTATACTTCGAGATATTTAACAATTTCAAAACTTTTTTTTACCCCCCCTCCCACCCCGGAATATGAAGCAGTACCTTAGATCAGAGTTGCCAACTGCTCCGGACACGCCACAATACTTAACAAAACGGTAATGACTACAAACTAAATTTTGCAAATATTTGACTATTTTTGCTCCCTTTTTAATAGGTATAGCATTGAATAATTATTACAAAGTAGTGAATTATATAAGCCTACAAATTATTTAGAAATAGTGGTGGATAAAAATCTACTAAATTGAATTTATTAAATCAAGAATCAAAATTAATAAACTACCACTTCAAAATATTTATTTGCCGTCCGGAGCAAGTTGGCATGTCTGCCTTAGATGTCTAAATAGAAATAAGTAAGCCCCAATTTCAACCTCGCGTTAAAATTCGATGCACGAAAACAAGCAACTTTTTACCACTTACTATGAGAAGGGTATTTAAGAGTTTTCCGTAGGTTTGAATATTTTGTTAAGAATTTCAGGGTTTTATCTATTTTCATGATATTTTTACTGCTGCAGTGAAGCAATCTTTGCTGAACTAAAAATAAAATTAAATAAAAAATATATAGGTTAATTATTTTTTTGTGTCGGAAGAGGAAACTTTTGAACAATCTTATATAATGCAGAGTTTTTCAACAAAATGGGAGTGTAATGTTCATTCAATTCTTAAATGATATAAAAGCACGAAAAGGTCAATTAAAACATGCAAAATCCCAATCTTCAGCGCAAACATCTACCGCGTTACTCTTCGTCGTGTTTAGGTTACAAAGAGAACTTCGCACGCTTTTCAATCAAAAAATTGAAATAAATTTTCCCTGTGCAAAAGTTTTCCTCTTAAATACGAATTCAAATATTGAAAAATTCATTGAAAAGAAAAGCGCAGTTATTTAAGATAAACAAATGATCAAAACACAGAGGAAGTATTATTTTACAAAGGCAACCATTGAGCACGGAAAAGTTACTTTGTTTTTTTGTATTATTCCCGCAGAACAGGTGAATTAAGCGGATATTGCATTAGAAATCGTTTTTGTAAGGTCTTTGGTTGGGCATATTTGCGTTCAAATAATGATATCGGTAAATGATCTATTATTCTTTAGAACTAATGTTGTTTCTTTTTAGTGATCAATTACCTGGTTTGATATTTCCTTAACTGGAATTTACTTTGGCTATATAAATTAGCATGTGAATTGATGACGCGATATTTCTAAAAATTTAGAGAGGAATAAATAAAATATCAAAACACCGAAACAATGTTACAATGTAACCGTTTTGATGTTGTTATAGCATCGAAACTTCATAAAAAATATTGAAATGCTCAATCATAATATTGAAATATTTAATCGACGCAATGAAATATAATATTTGAAATTTTTTTTGCATTGAATTATCTTTGGGGTAAACGAATTTCGTAATTATGTGCGCTTATGTAATAGCTTAATGCAAAATACTCAAAAATTTAAATTAACATTAAGGGGTCCAAACTGTGGGTCGCTTTCCTGGCCAAACTATTGGGACCCATATATCCCAGATAGCGACCCTCTCAGATCAATCAAAATTACTCGGAAAAATATGTTTATTCCGAGAAAGTAGGTTTTTGAGTCTTCTTTCGTAACTCATAATATCGTTTGACGTAATTAGTATATTTGAAGTTACCCCCCCCCGAAATATTAAGACTGACTGTTAGAAAGCAAAAATCAGATTATTAGATCAAAAGTTATTCAGGGTGGTCATTTGTTTAGCGCACAGTACAGCAAGAACTTAATATAATTTCATAATATCGATAATATCATGTACTGAGTTGTCAAAACAGTCAATTATATCGTCAGATTGGAAAGTTACAACATATTAAAATAATGAACAGGAATTTTAGAACAAAACATCATTCATAGCAAAGTGAAGAACCATAATATTAGAACAATAAGTTATAACATATTAAAATAATGAACAGGAATTTCAGAACAAAGCATCATTCATAACAAAGTGAAGAACCATGTTATTAGAACAATAATTTATCATATTGAAAAATTTATTTATCGGAACAATGATTTGTGGTATTAAAATATTAAATTATCCTGCTCTAATTTTGTACTATCATATAATTATCGAGAAGTTGCGGCACATCAATACTTTTAATATGAATTTTAGAACGCTATAAATATCCTTATATCTAATTATAATTACGAAACCATCCAAGTATATTGAATGTCGAACCGCAATATTTAACACGCGATCATCACATTGGAACGATGCACCATCGGATTTAAAACACAATTTTGGAAAATTGAAACGAAATTTGCCATAAAATCGGAACGTCGAGCCATTTCTTTAGAATCATGTTACGACACTTTTTCGATACCCTACTGTTTGACAACTTCTTTTTTCACTAACTGGAATTAACTTAACAATTAACGTAACAAAACTTTGACTCTTTATACAGAAATCATTAAAAATTGTCAACTCCAATATATCTTAAGAACTAAACTAGAATTTGAATTGAAAACTTATATATATATATCAGAATGAAATATAAATATTTTAAAACATAAAGTCTTTAGTAAATAATCAAACTTTGAAGTTTATAAACGTTAAAGTTTATATAAAAAAAAAACTTGTTAACTTACAGATATTGCTGCAAGCCGGGATAAAACAATAACCTTTGAACATGGAATGATTATCTGGCTCCGAGGGAAGTGTTGATGTTAAACGACAAGTGAATGTTGTTGTTGTAGTTCATTCACGTCGCACTAGAGCTGTATAACGGGCTATTGGCGACGGTCTGGGAAACATCCCTGAGGATGATCCGAAGACATGCCATCGCAATTTTGATCCTCTGCAGAGGGGATGACACCCCCGCTTCGGTAGCCCGACGACCTGCAGGTAAAGTCGAGCACTTTACGGTAGAACAGTTTAGCGAGGACCAATACCGCACACCCTCGGTCTCTACGCAGACTGATCCAAGTGGTCACCCACCCGCAAACGACAAGTGAAAGATGAAGTGTAATCTGGGCCTCCGAGGCCGAAGTATCTTACAGCCAAGTACCTCTGTCAAAATTGTGGAGGTATCGGGTTCGATTCCTGACTTAATTTTAGACATGTGGGTAAGTACTTTATTAACGTCACACTAGAGCTGCCCAATGGGCTATTGGCGACGGTCTGGGAAACATCCCTGAGTATGATCCGTAGACATGCCATGACAATTTTGATACTCTGCAAAGGGGATAGCTTCCTTGCTTTGGTAGCCCGACTACATGCATGCGAAATCGTGCACTTTACGGTAGAGTAGTTTAACGAGGACCGATACCACTCACCCTCTGACCCTACGCAGGCTGATCAAAGTAGTTCCCCACCCGCTTACTGACCGCAGCCAGTGATGCTTGACTTCGGTGCTCTGCTGAGAGCCACGTCTTTACGATCAATCCACTGTGGGACGACTTAATTTTAGACGAATGGAAATTTTATATTTAAAGGGACTATGTTTAGTTCAACACAAAATCCGTTTTGAGATTTTCCCGACAAAGCAGGTTCACTGTTCTGCTAAACGCTCTGTAGCAGGGAGGTAGAGGGTTCGAGTCTCACCGTAACCCTAAAAGTATCTCTCTGATGTCCCTCTCAAACTTCTTCCGTAATTCTATGACGTAACAAGGACTTATGTACATTTTAATGAGCATGCGCGTCTGTGTGTAACAAGAAATAATAGTCCATTACAGTAAATATTTATGTAAGAGTTCGTAATATAAATAATTAAGTAAGCCANGACAACTAATGTATTTTAGTTCGCGGGCCACAAAAAATGGGCTCGCGGGCCGGATGCGGCCCCCGGGCCGCCAGTTGGACACCACTGGTATATACAATAAATGGGCCATGAATATTCCTCTCTCTTTGTAGTGGTTCGTGATCGTATTAACTTAGTCACATGACCTCAAACGCCCAATCAAATTGAAACAATTCTCACGCGAATAAAACAAACCAAACGCGTTTCAGAATTTAAGTAGTTAGCATTGTTTTGTCCTTTAATTTACAAGGTAGACAAAACCTGACCCTGATTAAAAAGATCTGAAAACTTAGTGCAGATTTTACGCTATATTAATTTACTATGCAAAAAGAAAAAGAAAAAAAGAGAGGGGGAATTGGTTTGTATAACTCAAGAACTAATGATCGGATTTTCGCGTACTATATTAACTCTTTCTAAAAGTAACAAAACTTTTTTTCGCTAATTTAGCTGGGTTTTCCTATAATTATTGAAACCTATGATCTTGGCCTGTCGAGGCTTGTTTTGTGATTCAATTCTCCTTGNAGAGGTGAGAATTGGTTTGTATAACTCAAAATCTAATGATCGGATTTTCGCATACTAGGACACGATCTTGATGGTTTGAGGGAATGACCACAGATATGCTTATGAGTCAGTGCAGGCGATATTTTAAGTCAAAATCACAGACTTAAGAAAGTACTTTCTTTGAGTATCTGAAAGTCCGATCATTACATCAAAAAACACCCAGGGTAATTAAGGTTTTTCTTCTTTTCTTTTTTTAGCGCACTGTACTATATTAACTCTTTCTAAAAATAGCAAAACTTTTTTTCGCTAATTTAGCTGGGTTTTCCTATAATTATTGAAACCTATGATCTTGGCCGGTCAAGGCTTGTTTTGTGATTCAATTCTCCTTGCTGGATATCTGGTTGAATTGCACATTCCCCAATCTTGTTTTAGTGGTTTCTTCCGATGGTTTCAGAATCGAGAAAGACTTCGCAAGGTTGAGTGGTTGGGAGCATGGTGCGTAGAGCGGGTGTTTTCTACCACTACCTACCCTTTGATTTAAATTGCATTAAGGTTGAGTTTGTATGTGCCAGTATGGTCACCAGATCATAATTGAGGATGAATCAATCCTTTGCCATCGCCAATAGCCCATCTGTGTAATTCTAGTCTGACGGTAACAACCAATACCACGTTAAAATTATATATTTTTTACATTATACGTCAGAAAGGTTTATTAAATGCTGAAATAGTTACTTAGTAATGGGAATTTAAGACCTTATATAGCAGTGCTCAAAAACCGATTAGCCCATGTGAAACTCAGATTCTTTGTTGTTGTAGTTCATTTACATTGCACTAGAGCTGCACAATGGGCTATTGGCGACCGTCTGGGAAACATCCCTGAGGATGATCTGAAGACATGCCATCGCAATTTTGATTCTCTACAGACGGGATGGCACCCCTGCTTCGGTAGTTCAATGACCTGCTCGCGAAGTCGAGCTCTTTACGGTAGAACAGTTTAACGAGGACCAATANTGGCGACGGTCTGGGAAACATCCCTGAGGATGATCTGAAGACATGCCATCGCAATTTTGATCCTCTACAGACGGGATGGCACCCCTGCTTCGGTAGCTCAATGACCTGCTCGCGAAGTCGAGCCTTTTACGGTAGAACAGTTTAACGAGGACCAATACCGCACACCCTTGGTTCCTACGCACACTAATCCAAGTGGTCACCCACCCGCACACTGACCGCCACCAGTGATACTTGACTTCGGTGATCAGCTGGGAACAGTGTCTTAACGATCAGTCCACTGCGGGACCAGATTCTTTAAAGAGGAGCGTTATTAATTGTCAATACATGTTTAGTAAAAACTATAAAAAAATCGGGTTAAATGTCTTTTTTTAAAAATTCAATTCCTTATTCAAAATTGATCAAAGATATACCCTCTTAATTCCTTGAAACAGATGGGACACCCTTGTCCCTTTTATACATACTTTTTCTGACGCGCTAATTTACAAGCAAAAATATATTTCGGTGATTTTTAATCATAAAAAACAGTCTAGTAGTTACGAAAAAAATAATTTAGTTTATCGGAATTATATTTATACAGAAATATAAAATTAAAAAAAAGTAGTTTAAAAAATAAATTTTTTTTTTATTCCCACTTAAGAATTTATCAATAATTGATTTCGTAAATTAGAGAAATTTCAATGGAACTTGTTTCACTTAGATCTAAATAACTACAAACAAGTGCAAATTTGAAAAAGTTTTGATTGGAAATGAGTCTTGTTTGGAAGATTTTACACTTAACGCGGAAAAAGACACCCGTGTCTCATGCTATATTTCATAACCATCTAATATATATAATTCTCTTACGTGGCTCCCAAATTTTGGCTGTATTTCCTTTCCGCCGGTGGCAACGTTTGCCTTGTTTTGTTTACGTTACTCTTTCTCTTACACGGCGAATCGACCCATGATTGCCGCTAAAAATGTCCGATGCCAAATCTAGAAGAGGTGGCTCAACATATAGCGCTTTTAAAAACTAAAATAACCAGAGAGCATCAGCTGCGGCAATCTCATAATATTAAGCTAGGCAGATGTGAGTAGTCTTTGTCGATAGATCTCTTTTTTAGTATTTTGTCGAAAGCGCTTTTTTTTCACGAATTTATAAATTACGAATTTATTTGACGATTTTTGATTTATATCACGAATTATACTACAGCACATTTCTAATAGGTTTAACGAATTACATGTCATTTATTTGAATTCAAATTTATTTTAATGACTTAATATTTACTAGAAAGATGTAATTTTTTTTAGAAAAGAAAGTTGTTATATGGATTTGAATGATTGTTTTGAATTCTTAGAATTTTGTGCGTTTGCAATGTTTGCAAGTTAGTAGCGAGCGAAGCAAGCTTGGTTTGCGAAACAAACCATATAAGATTGCGTAGCAATTTTCGGTGGTTGGCGAGCGTTAGCGAGCAGGAGGCGCAGCCCACTAATTGTATATAATGCCGGATGTTTTTAGGCAAGGTATGAAATATGAGAAGTTTTAGATAATTTCCCTAGGCATTGTATATAATACCTAGGCATTCTATAGCCTCTAATACCTTCAAATTTATTTTAATGACTTAGTATTTACTAAAAAGATGCAATTTTTTTTAGAAAAGAAAGTTTTTATATGGATTTGAATGATTGTTTTGAATTTTTAGAATTTTGTGCATTTGAAATGTACCTAAGTTTGTAGAGAGCGAAGCGAGCTTGGTTTGCGAAGCAATTTTCGGGGGTTGGCGAGCATTAGCGAGCAGGGGGCGCAGCCCACTAGTAAATTATTATAATGCTAAGTATAATATTTTTCACTTTATTTTGATCTAAATTAATGTAAAATAATAAGAAAAAATATGGAAAATATGTTTAATAAAAATTCCGAGTCAAATGGTTTGAAAAACTGTGTGTTAAACAATAAATAAATGGCGAAAAAAAATTGCGAATTTAATGAATCTCGACTGGTAGCGAAAGTTCGGCAAAACTAAAATTACAAGGAGACAGCCAGCGTCAAATGGTGGTCTCCGCAGACGATTTTAGAACCGAATTAAACTCACGATAGAGAGTTTATAGAAGTGAAATGAAATAATGAAAAAAAGAAAAGAGCCAAAGGGTCAATTTCTTTCTTCCTTAAACGTTTATTCTCTTATACGCTATTCACACTTTCGAATGTGGGCGTAAACACGGGCAAACGGGCTACTGGCCATTACGGGAGAGTTGGCAAGTACCCGCTAATTTCAGAAAGCCCTTTCTTAAGTACGGTAATCGGGGGAAGATAAATGCTATGCCTTATGACAGTTCAGAATATTAAGGGTAATATTGGTAAGAGGAGGGAGAGGGAGAAGAAGGGTCGGCGAAGGAGGAAAGGTCGTTTGGAAAGTGATTTTTCTTCTCTTAAATTGGGAAAAGAGATTTCCACAATGCTCTTTAATTTTTGGAAGAAAATTTTTTTTTTGCTGGTTTATGAAAAAAAAAAAATTCTTAATTTTTATAAAATGAAAGAAATTATTTTAAATTGCTATGTTTACGAAATTAATCACATAATAGTTACATTTTTTGATAATTTACATGAAACCAAATTATAGAGAACAAAAATAAAAACTGCCGCATTCTCTCCTTTTAAAACCATAGTAGTTTAAAGAAATTTAAGAAATTTTTTTTTCTTAAATTGGAAAAAAAAAACTTGATTTTTTTTTAAAATTTAAATTTCTTTTTTATTATCAAAAACTATGCAAAAAAAATACCAATGTTCAAGTCAATGAATATAAACAATATGCTATACTGGGACCGGGATAGGGAGCTGGACTCCGGTTCGTAAGAACGGGAGTTCGAAACCAGCCGGTCAAATACTCCTGGTGTAGTGAATGGTCATTGGCGCACGATAAATCTGTTGGGTCACAAAGCCCTCCATGTTCCCATAACAAATCAATACCTATAGGGGGTAATAAATTGGAGAAAGCTCCTTCTCTGGTTCTGGTCAAAATTACGATGTGTGGATGAATGAATGGTTCCGTCTCTGCCACACCCGTTTATAGGACGGAACTATAAACGAGTGTTGCAGAAGTCAAATTCTGGGCCATAGATGGAGCCACTGGAAAACAAGTACTGGAAAACTGTACTCAAACTAATAACTAAGTTTTAACTTAATAGGTTTATTAGAAGTTGAGAAATTTTGGAGCGCAAGGTAGAACATTTAAATTGAGAAAAACAGATTTAAAAACAAAACTTTGAATAAATTACTTTGAACAAAATATTACAGTTAGAAGACAATTCCCATTTAGAAAACGGGAGCGCTTTTTTTCTGTTTTCTCAGTTTCAGTATTTTTGCTAGGAAGTTAAAGTATTATCTTATATACTTGGTGTCAAATTGATCAGAATGAAGCAGGTCGCAATATACATTTATTTAAAAAAAAATATCGAACATTTTGTAATGAAAAGCTTTTTATTCCCTTTAATATATTTTCCTCTTTCTTCGATAAAACCCAGGTATCAGATCTATATCTTACGATTAACCTAATATGGGTTTTATACATCTGTATTTCACATTTTCTTGAAATTAATTCTCTTTTTAGTAATCAATTATTTCCAAATGCTGATTCATTTCTCCTTTTTATCTGTTTAATTATGCAATTATGAGTTTCACCAAAAGTACTTGTATCCTTAAAAATTTTATCATCAACTTTTAGATCTTATAATTAATTGTTCTCTTTCTTCCAACTTTGACAAGATCATTCATTTCGTTCTGGTTTCATTAATAACCTTACCTATTTCATTTGCTATTCCTCTAAATTGTAGTGGCCTATTTTTGTGCAAAAATTGCTATATTGTGTGCTTATGCAAAGATTTGTTAAGACTTTGAGAATATATTTTCTTCGTTTGTCGATTAATGTGATTCCCGAATACTATTAATATATACGGTACCTATTAAAATTGCATAAATACTGTGCAGTTTCAATACGAATACTTTAGAGAGAGTATTTTTATGGACCTTCGAAAGGGTTATTACCAGAAAAAAAATCCTTGATTGTGGCAAATTTTGACTCTTTTGAGTTGGCCTCCAGCAACATGCCAAATGATGCTGAATATAGTTCACCTTTACTTTGATAGTATAAACAACTAAAAACGTGTTTTGCTTATTCTTATAACGTAAAGCCACTAGCAATACCAGCAAAAAATAATAGATGAAATTTTTTAAATTATTTTATACTTATTAATTATTTTTGTATATGTCATTTAGTATTGTACATGATTTCGTAATGTTGTTGTTCAGTATTGTTTTATTGATTGTTCACTTTTACAATATTACCCCCATTCAAAGAACGGGTTTCCAATTAGTAACATAAAAAATAAATAAGTATGATCCGGCTGATACATATCAGCCACTTGTCCTATTCGATTTGTTGGTTACATTTTACTGCAAAATTAAAATCTCTGGCACATTTTTGGACATTCTTGAAATTGATCTTCGAGACATAATAATTGTCGAGTACTATAAAAAGTGAATCGAATTTCTCTCACCAAATTCGATTCACAATAATACTTAACAAATAGGGTGTGTCGCAATCACATTTTTATTCTTAGAATTCAAAATTAAAACCAAAACTATTTACATGTTAAATATCTCAAATTAATATTCATGCAAAGAAGAAATCAAAAATATTAGTAAAGTCAGCCGAATCATAAAAAAGAACTGTAGAAGATATTCAAACATAGACCATTGTAAAAAATATTTTTTGCTAAATTAATTTTTAGCTAAAATTAAAAAAAAAAAAACATAGCAACAATATTGTTCATGGAAAGAGAAAAAAACAGAAGTAAAAGAGCAATTTTTTAAAAAACTATGGAAATAAAAAAAATCTCTAAATCTGCATTCTATTTACATAATATATAGTATTGTAATCCTGGTAGATATCATCTTCGGATTGGTGTAGTCCTGGTTTGTGCTATAAAACAAAAAGACAAAAATTTTCTGTGGTAATTTCAAAATTCATACTACTATGAATTTAACACATTGCACCGTTAACTAATGAATTTCATACTGCATCTTTTTTTCCAGTGCCCACCTGGGGAATGACCTTTCGTCAGTACAGACATCTGAAGAGCAGATTTGTTGGCAACTTTTTCAGGGGCACCATATAAGGTGAGCCAACGTTGTTTCCACAGAAGGGACAATCAGTACAACGAATGAAAGAACATCCATGCCTTGTCTGGGATTCGAACCCAGACCCTTTCTGATGCAAGGTCAGTTCTTTGAACCCTACAAGTATGGTCGGCTAATGCATCTTTGTAATCGATATTTGAATATCCAATGAATATTATCCTACTGTGGGCATTAATTGTAAAAAATGTTCTATAAAACTCCAAGTCTTATAATTATAGTAAGCTTTCATAAAATTGAAGAAATTCCTTTTCTTTGATTTCAATAAAGGTAAAAACAGACTAAGCACTTTCGTAATCATAATGCAACAAAAAAAACATAACTTCAAGCTTTTTTTTAAAAAAATATTATCTTACAAGATCTGAATTAAGTAATTTTTCCAATTGTTGATGCAAGCAAAAACAATTTGCTTTCATTTTAAGACACTCATGAAACAATCAAAAAAGTAAAATGGTCTTTTTTAACATTGAAATCAACACACAATGTCTTAATAAAAGCGAAATAAAAAAATTATAAGAGCATTAAATAAGGTTCAAAAACAATTTAAAATTGTAAAAAAATCCATTTAAATTGAGAGAAATGGCAAAAGTTTTCAAATGAAACATACTTTTTCACAGTATGAAACATTAAAATACCAGAATTTTTTCATGGTGATATCATGGTTATTATTTCTAACAGGCTTTTCCGTATATTATACATCAAACGCGGGGCGTGAATAATGGCACTTTTGCAGCTATAGTGAGCTTGCTTGTGTCACTGATGTTCTCTTATTCTTTAACTCAGAAAAATCATACACTCTAATCGTAACTGTCACACATATCATATATATGTTTCTTAATGATCTTAAGGTAGTTTCACAAAGACCATTAAGAAGTTAAAATAGAGTCGTACGAATTTTGAAAAAGATATAATTCTTTTTCTTTTCGTGAGTGATTCTTAAGCTGTTATGTTTACTTTTTTTATTTTCTTTTTTTTTTTAGAAAAAATGATGTCTTTTTTAAGGAGGCGATTGCCCGAAAAATTGTTTTTCATCACTTTGATACAGTCTACTCAAATATTTTATCTTTTTTTTTCTTGTCAAAAATAAATTATTTTTATTTTTATTCTTACTTTTATATTTTAGCTTGGTTATAAGTTAGTCCAATTTTAAAAATTTTCAGTAGAATTTTGTTAGCATCTAACAGGAATTAGTGGATGAGAATTACCAAACAGCCGCAAATATAAAAATTTTACAGCAGCTGCGTTTCGTGTTTACATGGTGTTCCGTAATCTCCGCTCTTAATGTATATTTTAAGAATTCTTGTCGGAGTCATAAAAGTATGTAGGGGCATGAGTAGCAACAATCAGTAGCAACCGAAAATTATACTTTTTTATTCAGTACTTTTTAAAAACTTGAATAAAGCTGTCTCTGTGAAGCCACATTTGGTAGAATCCCGCAGTGGACTGAACATAAAGACACGATTCCCAGTAGAAAACACCGAAGTCAAGGGCGAGGGGGCAACGGAGTTTTTGTGCATCGAAGCTCGTACTTCCGATCGAAAATATAAAGGGTGTATACATTAGTGGGGCATGTTAATCTAGCAGAAAATAAAATAATAACTAAATTAATAAACTGATAAATAGAAAAATTTAAAGTTATAATCTAACTGCTATTTTCATCATATCCTGCAGCAGTTTAGCATAGCACTCGAGTTCCAAAGGATTACTATTGAGGAACAAAAAGGGTGGTTAAGTAAGTAGGGTAGTACAAAAGATAGTTGGGATTACAGAAAAAAAGTGTACAATAAAATAATGAGAGACAATAAAAAGAAGAGTAAATAAAAATATGTGCAGATAATAAAGACAAAAAATAAAAAGATAGAAATTGGTAATTAACAGTTGTAGAAACAGTAAATAAGCAACATTTGTTTAAAATTTGTTGTTGTTGTAGTTCATTCACGTCGCACAAGAGCAGCACAATGGGCTATTGGTGACGGTCTGGGAAACATCCCTGAGGATGATCCGAAGGCATGCCATCACAATTTTGATCCTCTGCAGCAGGGATGGCAACCCCACTTCGGCAGCCCAACGACCTGCACGCGAAGTCGAACACTTAACGGTAGCACAGTTTAACGAGGACCAATACCGCACACCCTCGGTCCCTACGCTGACTGATCCAAGTGGTCACCCACCCGCACACTGACCGCAGCCAGTGATGCTTGACTTCGCTGATCTGCTGGGAACCGTGTCTTAACGATCTAAGTTTTAAGCAGTCACTGCGGGACTGCTTGAAATTTAAGAGTCTTGTGTGGTATTATCAGAATCACCGAAGTCAAGCATCACTGGCAGTCAGTGGGTGGGTGACCACTTTGATCACCCTACCTTGGGGCCAAACGTGGGCGGTGTCGGTCCTCACTAAACTGTTGTATCGTAAAGTGTTCGATTTTGAGCTCAGGTCGTCGGGCTACCAAAATGAAGATGCCATTCTCTCTGCAGAGGATCGAAATTCAGATCTTCCTCAGGGATGTTTCCCAGACCGTCATCAATAGTCCACTGTGCAGCTCTAGTGCGACCTAAATAAAGTATTACCACATTTGGTAGAAAGGTTTGGTTGAAACAAGATTTTCCAGGGCACTAGATTCAACCAGTGATTTACAGTAAAAAAAAATGTCATGAATTACACAGATCGTGAAATTTTTCTATTCTCCATACGTTCTTAATTTCTTTTATTAAATCAGAAAAGAGAGAAAATAAATAATATTGAGATATTGAAATTATATGTACCGAAGAAAATTTTCTTTCCAACTTTTTCGTTCCCCGAATTCAACTTTCAATTCAAATGTAAAATTTTCCATGCGTAATAGTTTGCTACGCTTTTTTGCCTTTTCTGTTTTTAAGAAGATTTTGAAAATATGGGTACTTTAGTGTTTTGCGCAAGTATTTTCATTATGTAAGCGTTGCCCTAGTAAGTAAAAGTAAGCAAATCATAAGCCTCTTCTCCCCTTAGTTGCTAACAAAATATTTGAATAGCTCCAAATTGAGACTTTTCTTCATTTCGACATTTTGTGCCCCTTCCACAACAAGATTAGATGGCGCTGGCTTAATGATGGACGAAATACAATTTAACTGTTAAGAATAACTGTTACGAACACACAACAGTTTTGAAAGTAGCAAAATATTTCTTAAAGCGCGTTATTCCATATGACGAAAGAACAGGCCTAAAACAGAAACATTGAATTGATAGAAATTACCTGATTAAAAACTTAATTCGATTCAAAAATATATAGGAGTAAAAAACAGTTGATATATTTCAAGCACAGGAGCCATTTTTGAGTGCTTGAAACATGTCGACTGTTATTTCTTATTGGTATATGTTTGAAGAGAATAGAGGTTTTAATCAGGTATTGTCTAACAACTTTAGTTTTGGGGATTATTTATTTAATCTTATACAGGGTGCGTAGCCAAATTATTCACCAAAAAATAAGTACCTTTTAAGCACTTTTCAAGTACTCGAAAAATATTTTTAAGCACTTTAAAAAAAATATCATAATTAGGCAGGTTTGGAAAGTTTTTGACAATTGACGTTTGTATCTTGTTTTAACCGTCATGTCAAAAAAAAAAAAAAAAAAAAAAAAAATTTGGCATTATTTTTGACAACTGTCAAAAATTTTGAAATTTTGAATCATGTAAAACGAATGGCGTTTTCATTCCCTACCGACTGACAATACGTCGAAATAGATTGGGGTTGAATTAATTGTGAAAACGTTGAATAGAACAATGTGAATTGTGTCTTTTTCCATAATTCGATGCGAAAATCAACATGGTAAAGGAAAAATTTCATTTTGAAAAAGGGAAAAATTAAGCACTTTTTATAAACACCCAATGAAAAACGCACTTTTAAAAGCTTTTAAAAAACGAAAATCAAAAATAAGCACCTTTAAGCACTTNTATCTTTATTAAAAGCTTACACGCTCAAATTATTTCGAAAAACTGGAACAGACATGTTTAGAAAGATCCCTTCCATTTACCGCAACATTTAAATCAGGAGACTGGTAGCTGAAAGCTGTAAGCAAAGCGAGAACGAAAGAAAATGAATGAAAAAACTAATTTCCACCGATTACAATCTTGCAAGTTGAAAATAAAAGTTGTCAACTTTGTAGCAACGAATTATTCGCTTTTATAAATTCTTTTTCAAGGCGACGTCCTCTTTGCTAAAAGTTTATTAGTTCCAAACCGATTCACAGCTTTTCGTGACAAAACTGTTCAAAAACACAACTTAACCCATCCGTGAGAAAAGTTTAATTTAAGATTAAAAGTCTCTTTTCATTTTGCGGTTTCAGAAAAACGCTTGGGCGACCTTCTTTTAAAAATCTGGAGAAAGAGAATTTTCTAACTGGGGACGTTTTCATGTGTGTGTATTCCCGCCTTTTGTTTTTCAGCAAGAAAAAAATTAAACAATAAATTCTTCTTTCTACATCCTTTTAAATGCAACATTACTTTTGCCGCCTTTGTTGTTTCTTTCACTTAAAAGCAGTCGTAGATTTTCCGCAAAAGATTTCTCTTTTACGAACGCATAGTTTAAACAGTGCGTTCGTAATTGTGTTTGTAAGGAGAAAAGTTTGTGAAAGTTATTAAGTGTTGCGTGTAAGTTTTATAAAGGCGAAAAATGGTGTTTGATGCATTTGAACATAAAAGTTTCTCTTTTTTGAAAAAGAATGTTAATAAGGGATGGTAGAAAATTTCGAAAAGTTCAAGGCCTTAAACACAGGGGAAAAAGAATGGTTTTGTTTGATTCTCCCTAGCATGCATAAATTAACAGTAAAATTGAAAACCAAGTCCTAATTTACACGCTAATTATATTTTAAAATTTTTTAAAAGTAAAAACTGGAAAATTCTAATTCGCAGTTTCGACTTTAAAGTCCTGCTCAAAATTGAATTACAGCAGATGTTTTACAATATGCTTTTAAGAATATCAACTCAAAGTTGATAGTTAGGCACTTTATAGTACCTTTTTTGAATCTTGGTGCAATTTTTAAAAAAATCTAAACAAGATGTTAGACTAAACCATATTTCCGTTTAAGTTTAATCATAATATCAGTTTGAATTTGTTGTAACCTTAATGAGAAGTTAAGTCGAACCATATTTTCCGTTTTAAGTTTAATCATCGTAACATTATAGATTTGGTGCAACCGTATTAAGGAATTATATTAAATCACGTTTCTTTTTAAATTGAATAATAGTATCAGTACAAATTGGCTCTAATCTTTGTAAAATGTTGAGTTAAATCACATTTCCACTAAAATTGATTCGTAATACCAATACAAATTTGTGGAAACTTTGAAAGATAAGATGTTAAAAATAAATTGAATGATATTTCTGTTTAAATTGAATATCATGTAATTTAAATCGATACTTCGCACTTTAACATCTCGACATATTTTTCATAGAAGTAAGTATCATAGAAGTAAGTTTCATAGAAGTAGTATTTTCTTATTTAAGATAATCGGCTATGTCAATATAACCGATATTATCCAAAATGTCGATTATACTTTAATTTATAGCGTTTGTTGGTTCTCAGAATTACAAATCAGTGTTATTATCATTGTTATAATTTATTTTAAAGAAATACAGAAAAAAGTTACAGTCGATTGAAAAATTACTTAGAGTTGTATTCTGCTGTAGACAAGAACTTCGTTTTTACATATTTCGATTCATACATTGTTACACTTTTTCGATTCATACAAACTTACAATGAAACAAACGACCATAGTCTGTCTATATATTTAATCATAAATTTTGCGGATAGGAACATTTATTTACCAATACGGTTTTGTAACCATTAACAATTAACATGTTGTCAAAAATGTAAAAATAAAATTTAACTAGACATTGGAGTTAGGCTATTTTAGGCTTTTTGTTATATACTGGGTGTTGGAATTGGGTTGTGTTTTGTCGAATGAATCATGGTTTGTGGCTTAACTTATCTATTGGTGCGATCATGTATCGTGAAAGAGGAGAAATGATAGATTGTTTGAGTTAAGCAGCTCTGTGATGATGCGATCAATGCGTGAATGAGAGTTTTGCGTTCCAATAGTCCAGGGTCCCCAATTGAGAAACCAGTCTTGAGAGTGACAGATTAGTTCTTTGGGATAAAATATGCACTACCAAGTTTGCGAGGAAATAAGTTGCTTCATAAGGCGTTACCTGCTCATTTATTACTACAAGTTTATTAGGCACCCGCTGCTGTGTTAGACATTCATAGATATAAAATAAAAATATGAATTCGTAATTCTTATCACATGGCTTAGCTTCTAGCCTTAGAAGAACGTGAACTTGATTCTCAAAGGAAGTGAGCCTTGATGCTGAGGATAAAATTCTGGTTGTTTAACCGCATAAAAACAATCAGTAAACGATCATTAATATTTCGGATACCATCGTTTTTGTGGTTAATGGACTCCTTTGGTTGGATATAGTAGAATAAAAGTTAAATAATTTGTTATTTAGCCATTTTTTCGAGAAATTTCTAACAGTGTAGCTGATATCATTACTCAAAAGTTACTAGTAATTTCGTTATGAACTTTTTTTTAAATAGGGCTTATTGTTTAGATACTTTACAGCTATTTAAAGAAAAAAAGAAAAAAAAGGAAAATTTTTTTACTTCGTAATAGGAAAGCCCCACTAGCGGCGTATGACAACGTTTTCATAAGTAATATTTCTGCGACTCCCTGATATATTTAAAGTTTTTAAACTTGTACATTTCGGCAAAAAGTAGACTAAAAATGTCATTTTAAAAAAAATGACTGTAACAATGAGAGAAAAACCAATTATAGATCTGAAATCAACGACCAAAAAGTATCTATGATCCATTAAATCTCATGCAACAGAAAAAATATTTCTACAGTGTAATTTTTTCATTTGTATAGTTTTTTAAGCCCAATATTTTATATTTAAATACGACATTTTTGTATCTCAGATCAATTTTAATTTAAAGTTTTCATATTGAATGCAAAATTTTTTATGTTAAATCAATCTGAATATCATAATTATTTAATCAAAATCACTCAATTTCAGAATTCTTATTTTTAATAATTAAAAATTAAATGCATTATTTTACAACAACCTAACAAGTTGTAATGCCAAAAAAAAAAATCCTTTTAAGAATAAAACCATTTTTATTATTCGATAGGCTTTAACAACGCAAGTGCTTTATAATTATTTCGTCTTCAAAAAATAAAATGATCACGATAATTGTAATAATTTCAAAACTATTACATTGTTTAAAATAAAGGGCTTTTTTAAACACGTGTTTTCGTAACCATATCCAAAAATAAAAATAAATATGCCCTTACTAATACTATAATATAATACATTATTGAAAAATAAAATATTGAATATTCATTTTGCTAATGCAAAAATTTACAAATTTTCTTATGATATTCTATTATTTGATCATTGATTAATAAAACCCTTTTTTTTTTCTTCCTTTTTTTTTTTTTAAATTTTGTCACAACACATTCAATCCACAAAAATAAATAAATAAATAAATGGAAATCTAACACAAATATTACAGATTGTTATACTTGAATAAATTTATTTTATTTAATCACTTACCATTATTTTAATGTTCTGAGATAAATTAACAAGCTACTTTTTTAGGCATTGTTGTGTTTTTGAAATAAAAAGTATAACTTTTTAAGGTTTCACATTCTTTCTATTTTATGATAAAGCTAGTTTTAAGATAAAAAATTTTCGTGATTTGTTTCTCATGAAATGAGTTTTACGTTGGTTTCGTTTTTATTTCATAACGTTTTTTAAAACTGTATAATAATTTCTGTGCTAATGATTAAAATCATTAACATAAATTATGTAAGTTATAAATAAATAAGCTTGTAACATTGCTCACGTGTAAAATAGATTTTTTCTAAAATCTATTTTAATTATATTTATAATTAATTATGTTAATATTAATAAGTAATTTTGTTAAAAATTTTGTAAAATTAATTAAATAGTAATTATGTAAAATTAATTAATAATAATTAATTAATTAGTAATTTTGTTATTAATTTTGTAAAAATTTTAATTAATAGTAATTTTGTTAAAATTAATTTATTCAAGTATGTGGTTCGAAATATTGATGCATTTTGAACCCTAAGATTGTTTTAAATATTCTACAAATTTTAATATGGTGCTAAGGTGAAATACATGAACGTACTTTGAATGCGTGATTACACGTTATTATGGTTCAACTTCAATAGATGCCATGATTCAACTTAACACCTTAAACGGTTATAGCAAAAGTTGAACTATATTTATAGATCAAGGTTCATAGATATTGATTAACGTTAAACAGAGTTTTCTATGAATGTGCACGGAGAAAAAAATTCCGGTAAAACTACCGCACTGTATAGCATTGACATTTCTCGTAAAATATTCGGTACTTAAATTAAAACCAAAAGTAAAATCAAAATATTCGGTACTTAAACTATTTTTTTTGTAATTTTTCCGTTCACACCTTTAGAAAAAAATACAAAACTTAGAAGCAAATTTAACTGAATGAATGGTTTTTATGCCATGCTCTGTAGTATCGTGATAAAATTACTACATTTCATCACATTTACCCATTTTTATGACACATTATTAAACCTTATTTTATTGTCATTTTTAGCAAAATCCTTACTAAAGTGCTTCGGTAAAAGTCATTGAGCTTATTGGTCCTTCCATAATGTTAGAAACACGGTAAATTTTACTATATTATGGTACTTGTGACCATACATTTTTTATACTTTTTAATTAATGAAAATATAAAGAAAAGAGCATAATTTTTTTTTATATTGTCACAAATTTTTTATGAAATATTATGGCCTATTATCTAATATTTTTAATACGTAAGAAATCTCAACTGTTTAATTTTCTATATAAAAAAAAAAATATCGAACAAAATTAGATCCCAAAATTTGCCAGATTCACATAAAATATATAACTGCCCTGTAATAATTCTTATTGTAAAAACTGTCTAGATATTATTTTTATCAAGTAGTTTATTCCACTATATTAGATATATTACTTAGCTATATCATTCCAATACATTAGATATTTCATTTGATATCGAGATACATTATTCTACTATATTAGATATTTTATTAAATAAATAGTATTCCACTATAAACTATATAAAAAAAGTATAGAAATATATTTTTTTGTGTTACAAATTATTTTAAAGTAATAGTTTCAAGATTGGGTAACATTCATAAGCTAATCATAAAGTATTTTTTTAATAGAAAATACAAATGAATAGTTAAATTAAATAAGGTTGATTACAATTTCGAAGTTAATTACAACGTATTTTTATATAAAGTAATCTAAAGAAGGTTAAGTAATGTTTGAAGAACTAATTATAACACATTTCTTATAGAGAATAGATTTTGATTTTAAATTAAATAAGGTTGTGTACAATTTCGAAGCTAATTGTAACGTATTTTCATAGAAAGTAATCGATAGTTTCATTAAAGAAAGCAAAGTAAAATTTACAAGCGAATTGTAATCGCCTCGAGAATATACAAGAATAGTAAATTTAAATAAATTTGTGTACTATTTCGAAGCTAACTGAAACGTGTTTTTAGAATGAAATTTAAAATTTAAATTTTGGAAGGCAATTCTTGTACAAAAAATAAATAAAGATTTTAGTTAAATTTTAATAATAGAAATTGTAAATTTTAATAAAATTATGGTAATAAAATTTAGTTAAATTTTAATTAAAAATTTTAACAATGTATATCAGTACTCTTCAAATCTCGTAACTAATAGGGTTTTTTTTTAATCTTTTTTTTTATCGACAGAATGGTGAACGATCATATTAATAGCCAATATTCGAAACGGTTTTCTTTTTAATAATTTCAACTTTTTGAGTTAAATTTGATACATCATTGATTTTTCTCGGCGAACAAAAAAATTTATTGCAAGAGTTTTAAAACTGCTGTGTATTTAAAAATATTCTATTACATTTTTAATGTATTCTATTATTTATTTAAAAATATTCTATTATGTATTTAATATATTCTATTATTTATTTAAAATATTCTATTATATATTTAATATTTTATTATTTATTTAAAAATATTCTATTATAATTTCTATTATTAGAAAATATAGTGGTTAGGCTCCACTTTCTCCAAAAAACACAAATTATATATTTAGTGAGAAACCATCTTAACTGTTTCTCAAGGAAATGCAAAAACAAGACGATATTTTTTTTTCTTTTTATTATTATTTTTCTCCCGCAGTTTCGTCGGTTTGGAACAAAAACGGTACTTTTTTTCTGGCTTTCTTGATGTGTAAGAGAGTAGCTATGTGTGGTCATTGACTATCTCAATGCACGCGCTTTTCAGCTCAAAGTGGTTATTAGCTGCGCTCATGAGCTGTGATTCCTTCTCAAACACTCGCTCGCTCTCCACCTGTTGCGCTCAGGCAAATGACAAAAGGTATCTCATTTGGCCTGCATAAGAAACAATGTATATAAATCTTAGATTTCTTTTTACCATTTATATTATTGATCATCGTAGCTTACTGTTGTAAACTATAGAATCCCGGTTATACGATGTTGTTGTTTATTCGAAAAAATAGCAAGAAATTAAAAATAATAATAAATAAATAATAGAAAAAAAACATATTTGAAAAAAACATTTATTAAAATTTTATAAAATCGGGAATAATATTGATTGCTTGTAATTCATAAATTTGCGATTTGAGAGTTGTTAATAACAAAAATATAAATAGTTACATATCATTGAAAAGTGTTTAGTAAAATATGCTTACATTGCGATGTAACATCTATACATCGCTAAATTTGTTTAGATACAGCTTGGTTATGTAATCCCTTTGACTCACTATAAAATATATCTAGAGAGGTTGCATGTATTTTTTTTAAAAACATAATCGGGATAATGATTGGTTATGAATGATAAAATCGCATTTGAGACTTGTTAATCTAAAAAATACAAATACTGATGTATCGCTGAAAATTGACCATTAAATCGCGCAATTCATGTCGCGCAATTCATTCAACATTGATACATCGTTGCTGCAATTAAATTGTAAATAATCATTTATTTATTTATTTTTATTTATTTATTTTTTTAATTTTTTTAATTAATCTATTTTTTAATTTATTTATTTTTCAATTTTTGGTTACAAACAAAATTTTAGAATATATTACAAAAAGTATCCTAATTTCCCAAATTGGGGGATAATAGCTGTTTGTGACTTCTAAAATTGCGATATGAGATTTAGTAGTCATATGGGAACTTTTCAGTTTTTAAATTATGGGTTAAAAATAAGGTTTTAGAAAAAATAATATACAAAATTCTCTAATTTAAAAATAAAAAAAAATAAAACTATATTTTTCAGAAATGTTGAAGGGTCCTTTTTGATTACTGATAATTAAAAAGTTTTTAACTGATGGATTATAAATTTCGATTTCCACTTTTAATCTATATGTATTTTAAAAAATATTAAAAAATGTGTCTATTTTGTACAATATATTAGAATTCCAGCATCTTTAAATTAATCCTCATTGCTTAACTAGCCCATCGTTTGTAATAAATTTAAGAGTTAGTTGATTTATTCGTAATGTTAATTTACACATTATTCTAAGAATTTATCGTTTGCATATAGAATACATCGTTTGCATATAGAATACATCGTTTGCATATAGAATACATCGTTTTCATATTATACAAATAATTAGCTGCGTGCGTCTCATTAAAAGGTTTAATTTTTAATGAGATTAATTGAAATATTGTCCTATCGTTTGCATATTATTTTAAGAATATATCGCTTGCTTTGCATGCTAGTCAAAGGAAATATCTCTTGCATACAATTTAAAAAATGTATCGTTTGCATGCTATTCAAAGAGAATATCGTTTATATTTTATTAAATGGCTTAAGTTTTATTTATATAGTAAAATTATTCCTTTTTTAAAGACGATACAATTTGCATATTTAACGAATAAATCATTTGTATACTATTTAACGAATATATTTTATGTATGCCATTAAAAAAATAAATCGTTTGCATTTTGTATATTGTTAAAAAAATAAATATGCCATTTGGTCGTAAGAGGGAAATTTAAAAATTTTCAACCCTTTTCTTTTCTTAAATTAAATACTTCCTTTTGAAACATGAAACTTGCCGAATAATGATAATGCTATTAACAAATAAATGTTTAAAAACACGAAACTGCATTTGATCTTTGCAGTGCAACGCACCTTTTCTTTTGGCAAAAAGATAAGAGAGCAAAAGAAGGATGGTAGTGTAGAAAGCCATAAGGTGACCAAGGACCGGACGACATGTGCAAAGGAAGGGTGGAGGTCCAACCATCAGCAGCCAGCCATGAGCCCAAACAAAAGGCTGACGTGACCATTTCCCGCGATAAACACCTAATTGGCATTTATGGACAACACGCCAACTTGGCATCATCTCGTCTTCCATTCCTTGCACGAACATTCGGTTTCTTTTTTACCATTTTGGATCATTGTTTCTGCTCTTCCTTTATTTAATAGAGTCAAATTTCAAGTTGCACGAGACCTGAACGACTTGATAGTGGTTAATCCCCCACCTTTTGATTCGGAAAAATGAATGCGCAGTTTTTGTTGTTGGGATTCGAATAAAGGAAAGAACAGGGTGTGAAAACGCACTCAAGTGGTCTGCATCTTAGTTGAAAAAGTTAGAAATACTTCTTATGGTTGCTACTTTAGGGTATAACACGAGAGCATGATTTCAATGATCAAAATCAGAAGCAAAGTTTCTAATCCTAAAATCCAGAGTTCTTACAAGTATTTTTTAAAGCGGTATAGCAATATATTTTGCGATGCAGAAAATTCGATGCGGAAATTGCTGGGCCTGAACTAAGGCAACTAACTCTAATAACTGCATAGAAAACCATTAGAAAATGACGTTAATTCCCGACGGCATAGTCGTGAATAGAGCGCGTCATAAAGTTATTAGTTATATTTGAAATTCTCGTGTGGTAATAACATCATGTTAAAAAAAAAATCGTTATTTTAAAAAGCAAGTGAAAAAGACTGTATAAACTAAAAATAACTGCAGAGAATTTGGTAGGATAACGACATAGATGAGCGATAGAATTGTCGTGAAAAAAACACGTCAAAAAGGATAACTCAAATTCGAAATACGGGAGACGAAATATCGTACTAAAAAATCTGAATTAAAATAAACATTTTGAAATGGCCGAAAAATCTATTAATAATTCCCAAAAAACAATCAAAAATCGAGGTGAATTTATGACGGAACCTTCGTGAATTGAGTACGTAAAAAAAATTATTACTCAAATTTGAAATTAACTGGTCGTAATCAATTTTCCCCCCCCACCAAGTTAAAAGTAGGGCAGATTTGTTGGCCACTCTTTCAGGGGCACCATATTAGGTGGACCAACGTTGCTCCCACAGTAAGAACAGATAGTACAGACAATGAAAGAACATTCATGCCTTTTCCGGGATTCGAAACCAGGACCTTTCTGATATGATTTCAGCTCCCTTATCACTACACACTCCGGATGGGTGTCGTAATAACATTCATTGTATTAGAAATCGAATTCTGATGACTGTGCAAAAATGCTGTAAAAACGAAAAATAGCTTAAGTAACTGCGAGCTAAACAATCAGAAAATGAAGTGATTCAACAACGGAACAGTCCTGAATCATGCCCATCAAAAAATTGATTACTCAAATTCTAATATCGAGCCTCGCAATAGCATCTTATTAAAAATAAGCACTTCAATTCTAAAATTTCATTAATAAAGTTATAAATACAAATATTATGAGCATCAAGTATTGAAGAATCGTCATATTCGCCCTTGAATATTCGGATGATAGGGAACTAAAAACAACGAACACTAATGCGAGTAGGAAAAATTGGCGGTTTTATTCGAAAGAACCATTTGTGCCATTCTTCACAGCTTATTAGCCTTTCCCCGAACTAAAAGACCCCCTCACTACGTTAACAACATTAATAACAAGTAAATCGAACAAACAAGCAAAATATCCCCCTACTACTTACCTGTTCCGCCATCTCAGGTAGTTGGCGATCTATTTGGCAATTCTTTTCTTCTTCAAGTGGGTGGTAAGGGCAAAAAGTAGTCGCTGAATGGGCAATCCAGGAAATTGACATACGGCCTCTGCGGGATTTTTTTTTTAACCCGGAGAGTACCCCCCACTTGAGGGCTTCCGTTGTTTTTCCGGTGAGACCCCACTGAGAGTCCTATAATAAAAGCATTACCGACCCCCAACTTACTAGGGGTGGGGAGGAACTTGTCTTCATTTGTTTTCCGATTACCGTTCATTCTAATTTTACTGTTTTTCGGAAGTTGTAGAATTCTGTATTTCATTGTGGTACAACGAGGTCAGCTCTGTAGTTGTGAATGATTCAATTAATCGAGTCTATATTATTCAGTTTATTGATTTTTCCCATTTGATTTTCTGGAGCTAACTGGATTCTAATTAGCCTGTCTTTCGTAAGTTGTACCATTCTATACTTCAGGGTGCGTAGCCAAATTTTTCAACAAAAAATAAACACCCTTTAAGCACTTTTCAAGCACTCAAAAATATTTTTAAGCACTTTCAAAAAATATAACTAGGCACGGTTGGCAAGTTTTTGACAATTGACGGTTTTATCCGGATTTAAACATCATGCCAAAAAAAAAAAAAAGTTTTGGCATAGTTTTTGACAACTCTCAAAAATTATGAAATTTTGAGTCGCAAAACGAATGGCGTTTTCATACTCTAAGGACCGACGGTAAGCCGAAATAGATAGGGGCTGAATTAGTTGGGAAAACGTTGAATAGAAAAATATGAACAGTGTCTTTTTGCATAATACGTGACGAAAATCAACATGGTAAAGGGAAAATTAAGCACTTTTTAAAAACACCCAATGAAAAAAGCACCTTTAAAGACTTTTAAAAAACGAAAATAAGCACCTTTAAGCACTTTTTAAAAACAATACGCACTCTGATTGTGGTACAACGATGATCAACGAAGAACGATGTCAGCTTTACAGATGAGAATGATTCAATTAATCGAGTCCTTATTATTCAGTTTATTGATTTTCCCATTTGATTTTTTGGAGCTAACTTGATTCTAATTTTACTGTCTTTCGTAAGTTGTAGAATTCTATATTTCACTGTCAGGGTGCGTAGTCAAATTTTTCAACAAAAAATAAGCACCCTTTAAGCACTTTTCAAGCACTCAAAAATATTTTTAAGCACTTTTAAAAATATAATTAGGCATGGTTGACAAGTTTTTGACAATTGACGGAAATTTAACCGTCATGCCAGAAAAAAAAATTGGCATAGTTTTTGACAACTGTCAAAAATCATGACATTTTAAATTGCAAAACGAATGGCGTTTTCATACTCTAAGGACCGACAGTACGCCGAAATAGATAGGGGTTGAATTAATTGGGAAAACTTTAAATAGAACAATATGAACAGTGTCTTTTTGCATAATACGTGGCGAAAATCAACATGGTAAAGAGAAAATTAAGCAATTTTTAGAAACATCCTATGAAAAAAGCACCTTTTAGGGCTTTTAAAAACGAAAATCGAAAATAAACACCTTTTAAAAAATGCTACGCACTCTGATTGTGGTACAACGATGATCAACGAAGAACGATGTCAGCTTTATAGATGAGAATGATTCAATTAATCGAGTCTTTATTATTTAGTTTATTGATTTTCCCATTTGATTTTCTGTAGCTAACTTGATTCTAATTTTACTGTTTTTCGGAAGTTGCAGAATTCTATACTTCACTGTAATGCAACGAGGTCAGCTTTGATGATGAGAATAATTCTACTAATCGAGTCTGTATTAACCAGTTTATTGATTTTCCCATTTGATTTTCTGGAGCTAATTAGATGAAGAAATAATTTGGAACCCAGCTCCACTAGAAGAAATATCAATTGCTAGCATGATTTTCAATTTACTGAGTCTTTATTATCCAGCTCATTTGATTTATTAATTTTCTAGAACTAATTGGTGGAAGAAATAAAACAAGTTTTGATTTGCATAAAATCGGACGCTCCAGATAAGAAAGTTAGTATGATGTTTAACTCGTTACGCTTTAATTATCCAGTTCATAAGATTTCTTTACTTAATTTTCTGCAGAGAAGTGAAAGAAAAAATAATACAAGTCGCCGAGAGGTCTCTATTAAATGAGAAAGATGGACTGCTAGTGTGATAAATTAATCGAGTCATTATTACCAAATTTCCATCGAATTTTCCAGAACTGGTCGAAGAAATAAAACAAATTTTTGAAAACATAAAATGAGCTGCTCAAGATAATATATTAGTATGATATTCAATTAACCGTATCTTAATTATCCAGTTCATGCGCTTTTTCGGTCCAATTTTCTGGAGCTAGCTGATTTCTCTATTTTTTAAAAAATTTTCCCCCCCAATGCCCACCTGGAGAATTTCCTTTCGTCATACAGGCATCTGAAGGGCAGATTTGTTGGCCACTCTTTCAGGGACACCAGATTAGTTGGGCCAACGTTGCTCCCCACAGTAAGGACAGAGAAGGAAAGATCACCCATGATTCGAACCCAGAACCTTTCTGATGCAAGGCCAGTTCCTTAACACCAACACAGGCTGATCGGCAGTGGATGTTACTAAAAGAATGAATTTTAAACTGAGAATCATTATCTTCTTATTGGGAAATTGTATTAAAGTTTTGTTGAAAGTTAATTAAAACATTACTCCTTAAAAAATTGGTATGGAAAATCTTTCTTTTTACTCTTCTCAAATTTTTTCCCATTGCAGATGCTGCAAGCTTAAAAATCAACGTTAATTTGTACCGTAATTTTAAAAAAAAATTAAGAACTTATAAAAATTATCAGATATCAAGATTCAATAGACTAATATTAATAAAAAAGTTATTTCTATAATTTTTAAATCACCAACTATGAGGATAAAATTCAGAAACGGAGAGTTCAAACCACGGTGGCTCAGGGGATAAAGCGTTCGCTTCTTAATGGTGTGACCAGGTTTGAATCCCAGAGGTGGCTGTTTGGTACGAATTCTGCTTCCTTCTCATGCCGACCACAATGTTGATGTAGAATATTCTTGAATTGAAATTCCCTTGTCATCGGGTTAACAATGGGAGGGTTTCCTCTCTATGTAATGCAAATGCGGGTTAGTTCCATGAAAAAGTCTTCCACTAAGGTTAATTTGTCCCAATACTTGTCATCTGGTTTTAGTTTAAAATTACTAGGCTACAGAGTTGAACAGTGTTAGTCGTAAACTCAAAATTGGGTTGGCTGTTCAACGCCGGTTATAAAATGAAATAAAACGGAGAATTCGGTATAGTGGAAATCGAATATTTGTTAAAAATATTACATGTAATAGACTTATTCTTAAAATTCTTTGAGGTTTGTTATGTATTGTATAGGTGCATTTTACATAAAATAAAAACATTTATAAGATTAAAAAGAGAATATATGTATGTATACACTCTATAACAAAAACATCGACGCACCAAGAACGCACTAAGACACGCAAAATCGACGCTCGATCAGGCTGGAATGATGCCGACTGGGGACGTATAGTCTTTAGCGACGAATCCCGCTTCCAAATGAGTCCTGGCGATCATCGAAGACGTGTTTGGAGACGCACAGGGCAGAGGCAGAGATGCCAACTTGCTCCGGACAGCAAATGCGTATTTTAAGGTGGTAGTTTATCAATTGTGATTTTTGGTTTAATAATATCGATTTAGTAGATTTTTATCCACCACTATTTCTAAGTAATTCGGTGGCTTATATAATTCACCACTTTATTGTACGTATGTCATACTATACCTTTTAAAAAAAATTTAAAATAGTCAAATAATTGTTAAATTTACTTCGTAATTATCTACCGCTTTCTTAATTATTTTGGCGTGTCCGGAGCAGTTGGCATCTCTGCAGAGGGGGGATCCTGCCTTCACTATTGCATGCCACACCGGCCCTCAACAAGGCATTATTGTCTGGGGTGCCATTTCCTTTGACAGCCGGACCCCTTAGGTCGTCATTAGAGGTACACTTACTGCACAACGGTACGTCGACGACATCCTAAGACTTTTGCTACCGTTCCTTTTGCAGCGCCCTGGGCTGGTTTTTCAGCAGGTCAATGCCAGACCACATTGCTATGAGCTGTCTGCAAGCTTGACAAACTCCTCCTTGGCCTTCCAGATATCTCTCCCTTCGAGCATGTCTGGGATATAATGGGAAGGCGATTGCATCTGGCACGGAATGTTGATGACCTCGTTCGACAATTGGATCGAATTTCGCAGGAAATACCGCAAGAGACCATCCGGGAGCTTTATCGGTCTATGCCACGCCGTGTGGCAGCTTGTATCCAGGCT